>NC_142268.1:5005138-5315833 GCF_052056855.1 Sturnus vulgaris | reverse complement strand
TGGTGTACATTTTTTAAAAATCCCTGTTCATGGTACAACTTTTCAGTAGAAGTTGTGTTCAACAGAACAAGGAGGAGAGTTGACAACATGAGTTGCAACTGGAGAAATTCTGACCAAAGAGAAAGGGTTGGTTCAGACCCTTGAGAGAGATGCAGCATTGGCCAGAAGTGCAGAGATGTAATGAGATCTCTACCCTGGGAAACCCTACACAGCTCAGCTGAACAAGGTCCAAAGGCAGCCCTCAGGTTAGCCCAGCTCTGAGCACCTGGTTGCCACAGAAACCTCCACAGGTTCTTTCTAACCTCAGTCCTTCTGTGAGTATGAACTACCAAGTTTTCCTAGAAAAGCCTTCTCTTACTCCCTCGCATTCACCACAGTCATACTTTGAGATGTCCCAGGACCCAGATAAAACCAAAAGTTGATTTTTTTTCCTCTCAGACAATACCAATGGAAATGTGAAGATGGAAATACCCTCATCAGCACTGAAAAATGCCACCCATCCCTCTTCATAATCCAGACAGATCCAGACCTGTTTGGGGGTACTGATTTCAGGAAGGAGAGTGTGATCAGGAGAGGTGAGAGCTAGGAAGTAGCTGCTAATAGCCCCACTGTCCATCTGCCTTTCTCTGGCTTAAATTCAGTATCATCTGTCTTTTCCACATCTTCTGTAGAGACCCCCCCCATGACCCATCCTCCTGCAACCATCACCTGCACCTCCCAGTAATGTCTCCCTGAAGGTGGAACCATCACAGCCCAGCATGCAGCAGCATGGGTTAAATCTCTCAGGGAGGTCAGGGATGTCCTGTTGTGTGTCACCTCATTTCACACCTTTGCCATCATCAGACAGGGCAAGGTCCCAGTGGGCTGTGTCTGGATCCAGAATCACATTCACTGCAAGTGAGATGGAACCAACACATCAGGGCAGAGCTAACCCCAGGGGAGCTCTTGGCTGGGGCTGCCTAAGGAAGTAGCAGGGTGGGAGCAGACTGTGGCAGGGGAAGGTGCACAAGGTCACAACGTTGGTGCAAGGAGCAGAAAAAGAAGCAGAGGGATAAGAGGATTGTCAGCAGACCTTCAGGCAGAAGACCCCAGGCGTGTGAAATGTGAGGACACAGCTCACCGAGGACCAGGACTTTGCAGATTTGCCTGAAACTGGGGCATGCACCAAATGAACAAAGAGCTGGGTGTTACACTTCCTCTGCTAAAGGAAGGGTTGGCAGAACCACCCCTGGTCTCTCCAGCAACACTGCAGCAGGGGAACTGCCAGGAAGGGAGAATAAAGCACGGAAAATGATTCAGCACCCTGAAAAACCAAACTGGAATTACCTTCTTCTACAAGCACTGCATATCTTCTCCATGCTTTAAAAAAACAAACAAACACAGAAACAAAAAACCAACAAAAACAATCCACAGGTGAGAGATAATCAAACACACTTGTACTGGATTAGCTCAGAGTAATGATATGCCAGTGTTGCTGCTCATTTTCTGAGCAGTTTTCTTTGTGAAAGTCATCTCACAGTGTATTGCTTCAAAACTTCAGTGTCTGACTACATGAAAGGGCTCCATCCATTTTCTACAAATACAACCATGTTTCTGGTCCTGATTTGAACATACATTTATGGTCAGTTTGTAGTTTGAAAACTGAATTTTCTTCTCGGTATAGAATAATTACAGGGAATAGCATAAAGCCACACAGAGACCAATGGAAAACAACGTTTCTGAAACAAGTTCTGTATTTGCTACCTCTTCCTTTCTCAAAAGGAAAACCAAAACCAGGGCACACATGCAAAACTCGGATGAGACAAAGGTCCAGCTGAGAAGTCTCCCACATGGGAAAGGGAATGATACCAAGTTCTTTGGCTTGCTTCTCTGCAAAAGGTGAACCAGCACAGGGGGGTTGTGGGATATTGATTTGGATATACCCTGTGTGCCCTCTCCTGAACCACCTGCATGTGCCCCAGGGTGGGTTTCTGCCACAGCTCAGCTGTCCAAAGCGCTGTCCCACCCCCAGCCTGGAGCTCTGCTCTGCCAGGGATGGTGCAGTTTGTCCTGTGCAAATCTGGGGTGGGTAATGTTCTTTCAGAGGTCCCTCGCTTCCAAGGGGACCAGTGGAGCGTTGAGTGGTGCTGGATCAGAGACAGACCACGCCACACTCTGTGATTCATGTAACAAAGGACAAAAGCACTTTATTCTTGTGGCCTCTCCTTAAATAGAGAGTTTTTAATTCTCAGGCATACACGTGATTGTTTACGGTCCCAGTCACTCATTTCCTTGGCCAATGATACATCTGCACTTAGGGTCCAATAGATTGGCTGTGATTCTTTGTATTTGTTCAAATCCATCCTATCATCACTCACCCAGATACCTGCCTGGTTGAGTTTTAGATTGCAGCTTTAGAGTAGCTGCAATATGCAATGTGACAGACCAGGAAACTCCCAGCCTGCTGGCACCACCACTGTCACTACCCATTCCCAGCCCCAGACATCATCTGCAGTCATCTCTGATTCTCGATTCTCAAATTCATTCTCCTTCCCCCCAACCCCACTTTACTCTCTAAAAGTGAAAAAACTCAACCAAACCCACCACCCTACAGAGACTCTGTAAATAATTCTTTGTAAGGAAGAGGAGGAGACTCACTGATTTCTGCACTGCAGTCCCTGAACAAGGAACATTAACACACATGAGTGACTGTGTGGCACAGCCCCTTCCCTGGGACCCCCGCCCCTCTAAAAGACTGCACAGCTCAGGATAGGCTGATGGAGGAGGCAGATGCACTGTCTTGTGCTCCAACTGCAAGGACAGATGACCTGTATTTAGTTTCCCCCCCATCATTTTTTCCCAACTTCACTGGCACCAATTTACCACCAGTTAATTTTTAATAGCCAAAGCACTATTCCTTGGGAGTTCTGCAAACAAGTAAACAAACAAGCAAACTTGCTTGCTCTTCAAGCAAGTTTGGTTTTTTAAAATTTCTTACTGATCAAACAATCTGTATTTGTATAGGAAATTTCTTTAAAGTTCAGGTTTCTGTAATCTTCCCTTAAAAAAAAAACAGTTCAGAATTTCAATACTTAAATTGAAGGCATGTCAGAAAGCATTGACAGCTACCCAGGGGATAAGTCTGATGACTGTTTGGGGTGAATTTTCCCATGATTACAAGGCCAGATGTGGCGGCACAGCAGGAGCTGCTGGGGCTGTTGCCTTCCTGAGAGCTTTGTGTCCAGGGACAGGGACAGCCCTGAGCACCAGACACTCACACACCACCATGGTCTTGAGGGCTGACAAGTAATGACTGGATGGGTTCTTTTTGTGGTGTTCCTGTGGAGTTTATTGGCCTCACCCAGGAGGGAACCAGGGACAAAGAACTGGAGGAGGAGGGAACGAGGGGTAACAACAACTGGGATCTAGGGGAGGAGTGACTAGAAACGGGAACCAATAGGGGAACCAGAAATTGAGAACATTCTAGAACTGGGGTGTGGAAAAAAGATGACGTAGCTGTGTACATTAACATACTACAAAGAATTGTGGGAGAGCATGCCTCCAAGTTTTTAAAGGGGTGTCTCCTCTGGACCACAGCAACTCTTGGGATGCAACAGTCAGAGAACAGCAAAGGAAAATATCTGCCTAAAAGGAACATTTGGACAGAATGGGAGTATGAATGAAAAAGCCTGGAATTTTTCACTGAGGATTTCACCAAGGAGACAGGGAATGAGACTTACACAGTCCTGCTGCTTGTGTTCCTGGAAAACAAAACCAGACCAGAGCATCACCACCAAGCCGGTGCATTTTTCCGGAGAGGGAGAAGGCTGAAATTGCTCATGAGACAAAAGCTGCAACCCAGGAACTCCTCAAGGCCTTTCCTCTCAAGACTTTGGGGATCTCGCCCACTCTCCTGAACCCCACCACATGCAGAGATCAGCACCACCCTGCTGGAGACCTGAGCTTGGGCTCCAGTTCCAGGGCAGTTGAAGGGGCAGGTCTGCCTCAGCAAGGGAGGCACAGGGTTAAATGCCACCTGCAGAGGTAGATAACTGCCCTGTGCCTGAGCTCTGCAGTGCTGAGAAATCTGAGGCCCCTGAAAAACCAAATGCACTGCCCCAAAGCTTCCTCTGGCCTTGGGAAGGAAAAACCTTGAGAGCACTTTGAAAAGCAAAGCTCACTGAGGGAACAGCTGTTCACACTTTCTGTGGTTCTGCAATGATTGTTCTTAAAATTACAAAATCAATTCATTCAAATTAATTGCATAATTGTCTGTATCCAAACCATTTCCATCCCAAATGTCCCCCGTAAAAGCAACCCATGAGTTCTTCAATTTGAAGAATACTCCAATTTCTGGAAAATGGAAAGTAAAACTTATCTTTTTCTGATGGTCTCCCATGAAGAAAAGAAAGAAATGCTAATAATTTTGAAAATCATCCCTTCCAACAAGCACTGATTAACCCCCAGCAGGTTACGATCACCCACATGACAGAAGGGCCGCGGGGTCTGGATGTGCCTCAGTGTCCACATGACCCACCAGCCTCATCTCCCCTAAGAAAGAGAGGAGTTCAGTTTCCTTCAATCCTCTGTATCACCTCCCATCAGAGTTAGAAGGAAAAGAGACCTTGCCAGGCCACCCAAGAGTGTCAGAGTTTCTTTGCAGAGCAAGGTGAATTATTGCTGATTTCCATGCTGGGGCAGAGGAGTGGATTATGTGGCTTTAATGCCGACTTCATTCCTTGCCCTTTTGCTAGAGAAGAAACCTTTCTTTTCCTGACAGAAGTTAAAGTCCCTGGGTCTTTAAATTCCCTGGCACCAAACGTATGCCCCAGGCATCAGGACAAGACCCTGGTTCTGTCTGAGTGTTTCTCAACACTGTGCATCAGCTGGGACCAGAGGTGGCTCAGTGGGACAGCCCAGCTCCTTCCCCATCCTGCTCCAGGGTGGCACCTTTCATTTTAAATAGATAAACAGCGATATAAATTTTAAATAGATAAACAGTGATATAAAGGAAAGTGGCCACAGCAGCCAGGACCAGGCCTGTGGCAATCATCCAAGGATGGGCATCATGGAAAAAAGGATCTGAAGAATGAAATCCCCAAAAGGGAGGTTACTCTGAGGGAAGGAGATTATTTATATTTCATACATGGTCATTCCATCTGAATGCCATTGAGAATGAAAATCAGCTATACTCCAAGAACTGGCAAAAAATGACAAAAAGTACTCCCATATTTTGGCAATTAACACTTGTCTGTGGCTGATGACCTTTTGTCTGAATTTTTGGGGATTTTCAAAGGGAAGATGGATTTCTAACCACATTATTTCTAGTTCCATCATGGTTTATTCTCCTTCAGAAAAAAACTCAAATATTATATTTCATTGGTCAACAGGGGATCAGAAATAGGGTAACATGTACATCCACATCAACACTCCAATGCAGAGCAGGATCACCAGGAGAAAGGTAATGACTCCCCAGGAAAATAAAGTCTCCAAGTCTTGTTCATTCCCAAAGTACAGGAGGAACAAAATAGAGCAGAAAAGCATGTGCTGCTGCAGTGCATTTTGGTATATTCTTTTGGTATATGCTTAGTCCAGTTCACCACTGCATCTCTGCTCTGATGTATTTCCAGCCCCAAATCAATCATCCAATGAAAAAGGAACTTTCCTGTGACACAAGGGAAAATTAAAATATATTCAATATCTGCAGGTGCGAAAATGAGACATAAGGATTTATTTCTCGTACTAAAGTTGTAGGACAGGATTTCATATTGGGGGAGACTAAGGGCATGGCTTGGTTTTTCCTTTTTCATTTAGTTTAATTTAGTTTATTTCAGCCAGGTGTCTGCAGAAATTCTGCCACACTGAGAGCTGTTGGGTGGATTTAGCACAGCTGCACAAACCCTACCAGAACCACAGCTGTTTGCACATGGAAATGGGAATGGAATGGGAATGGGAATGGGAATGGAATGGGAATAGAAATGGAAATGGAATGGAAATGGAATTGGAAATGGAAATGGAATGGAAATGGAAATGGGAATGGGAATGGAAATGGGAATAAAATGGGAATGGGAATGGGAATGGGAATAGAAATGGAATGGAAATGGGAATGGAAATTGAATGGAAATGGAAATGGGACTGGAATGGGACTGGAAATGGAAATGGAAATGGAAATGGAAATGGAAATGGAAATGGAAATGGAAATGGAAATGGAATGGAAATGGAATGGGAATGGAATGGGAATGGCCATGTGCTGAGCACACCACTGGGTCGATGCCTGGGGGTGCTCAGCTCAGCAGGACCATGCCCTGTGCCAGGCTCTGTGCCAGGCTCACCTGATCCCTAAAGGGCTGGCCCATGCTCTGTCTGTGCAGGACATGCTGCAGCAAGCAGGAGTGTTCCTCCTCACACCTCTGCTGAGGGTGATGCTGCTCTCACTGACAAGAGCCTGTTCTCATCCAGTGTCACTGTTGGGGCGGGCGCAACATACGAAAGGGGTGCATTTCAGAAGGCTAATATCTGTTTGTCACAACAGCATACTGTCTTTTATACCCTCTACAAAGTTTACACTTTATTCATTGGTTACAATAAATCAACATAATGTTCATTGGTGTAAAACCATCTCCACCTCTGTTTTTCACAAAACTTTTCTAAAAATACTTTTCCCAACTGCAAGTTTTCTTTCCCACTTATCTCCTTCTCGTTCTTCTCTTCTTGGTCTCCATGCCAACAGCCTTGATAGAATACCTTTCAGAAATAACCCTTATTCATTAACCCTCTCTGGATCACAGACCAGCTGTGAGCCCCCTTCCATAATCCAGTGTAGGTGCTGGGGGGTGCTGGATACTGGGGGGATGTGGTGGTTTGGCTGTTTCTCACCCTGACAAGGACAAACTTTGATATAAGAGTTTTTTCAGACAAGTGTCACCTGGAGTCAGGACATTTCTTGCATTTGTTCTGGAGCACTGCAGCAAAATAATCCACAGGCCGGGTATTAAAACATAAATGCATGAACTACAACATTCTTCCTTGATTACCCAATGCCTAATTCTGTCCCTACACCTTCTTATATGAAGAAAACAATAGCAAGAACACTTCTGAAGGAGGAAGCATATCTCACGAGCTCCTTGTGACCACTTGGTGGGAAACTGTTGGGGGTTGAATGCTTCCCTTTTCTTTCTGTGGAATTTCTCCCATTGTTATGCTAAGTAGTTGTGGCTACACCTTCAAACGATAGATAATGTTCTCTCGCAGGGGGGTGGGTGAAGGGGGAGGGGGGGAACCGGAAAAAGGAAAGGTGGGATGGGGGGTCTGGAGCTGGGCTCTCTCTCTCGCTTGGCTCGTGGAGTGGGAGGATGGCCTGGGCTCCGATCTGGCATCTCCCCTGCCATCCCAGCACTGAGATCCACGCTCCCTGCCTTTGGACATCGCTCTGCTGCTCTCCCACCTCACCCTACTATCTCTGGACACTCTGCTGAGCACCACGACCGACACCATGAGGGGGAGTCACTTTCCCATCCCCTCTCACCCCTGGGCCGCTGCCACCATCACCCAGCCCTCTTCAACTGCGCGGGACCTGCCCTGCCCCCACAGCACCGGTAACTGAGCGCAGGGAGACGGCCTGCGGCCAGAAGGGACTGGAGCTGAGCTAGACTGTTCTGTTCTGTTGTCAATTTTTATAGCTGTAGTTGTTTTCTGCCTTGTTAGATATCAGTAAAGAACTGTTATCCTTATCCCCACATCTCCTGCCTGAAGGCCTCTGATTTAAAACTAAAATAATTAAAAGGGAGGGGGTTGCAT
Organism: Sturnus vulgaris; assembly: GCF_052056855.1. Lineage (NCBI taxonomy): Eukaryota > Metazoa > Chordata > Aves > Passeriformes > Sturnidae > Sturnus > Sturnus vulgaris. The sequence goes on along the minus strand of NC_142268.1, from coordinate 5,308,057 downwards.
TCTGCATCTCAGGAAGGGGGCTCTTGTCTTTCCTTAGACCATACCTGTCTTTCAAACCAAGACAGATTTTTGGCGCCCAACGTGGGGCATTGCCTGAGGGCATTGAGAGAGGTCTAGGAAAGGGAATAACAGTTCTTGAATTACCCAAGCTTGTGGTAGGTGACACCATGCTGTCCAGCTTACCCTGGATTGGCCTCCATGTGGTCACTGCTATATCTCTCCCATTTGCAAGCCCTTTTTTAAACATGAGTTTCATAACCAAGGTTACTGTGGCTATTATCCGGTTTATTGTGTGGGTTGATCAGTTGAGGAATTCATGGATTTTTAATTTTCTCTGGAAGATGGCCACATGGATTCAGAGCTATCGCACTCTAAGTGTGTGTTTCTGGGGCTACTTCAATAATGGTACTTACTGTGAGGAAGTGGCAGCAGGTGAAATCTTCTCCCAACCCATTACACGGTTTTTGAAGTTCACCCCACCAGTCTTCAAGGGGTTCCAATCCGCTTTAACTGCTAATGACATTATACTGTGGCTAGTGTTGCTTATATCCCTGTTAAACCTGTTCTATCTAACATTCAGAGATAAGGGGAGATTGACTTGGATAACAACCCTGATACCTACCCCAGGGATTAGTGATGTTACCCCAGAGCCTGATCCTATCCCAGAGACTAGGGAGGTTATCCCAGAGTTTGACCCTGCCCCACAGCCCACCTCGGAAAGGAACCACCCAGAATGGGTGGGGGTGCTAGTGAAGGAGATACGTGAGATGGGCCAGATGCTGAAGGAGTACCTCTCCCCAGCTGGTGAGAAACCCTCCCCCCGCCTTAAAGAGGGAGACTCTGATGGTGCAGCAGTGGGACCCACAAATGTTACATCTGTCCAGGTTCCAGCTGAACTGCAAGGGCACTCAGCAGCAGCAGTTGCCCCTGTGGAAACTAGGAAGTCTAAGATGAAAACAAGGCACCTAGATAATAAGGGTCAGGAAGGGGGCCCCTCACAACCAGCAGGGGAGCCAGAAGTTGAGATCATCACCGAGTCCCTGTCATACGAGAGTCTCCGTAACCTGCGAAAAGACATTGTACGACGGGGCCGTGAGCCTTTTACAGCCTGGTTACCGCGGGTCTGGGACCTTATGGGTACAGGTGTGCAACTGGATGGTACTGAGGCAAGGAATTTGGGAGCCTTGACCCAGGACTCAGGTGTGGACCAGGTATTTGTAAGGGAGACAGGTCTCCTTTCCCTCGGGGAGCGACTTTTAATGAGTGTGAGAGAGAGATTTGTCCACAGGGAAAGAATGCAGGAGCACCACCAGAGAACGCGTTGGAATACCCTTGAGGAAGGGATCCAAAAGCTGAGAGAAGTGGCAGTACTGGAGGTGCTCTTTGGGAGGGATGGACAGCATGACAATGACCCTGACAAGGTCAGGTGCACAGGGCAGATGTTGTGGAATCTGGCAAACCTGGGCCCATCTCAATATACCCCCTTTATTGCAATGATTGATGCTGATACCAACCAGGTGACAGTGGGTTCTGTTGCCAACAGGCTCAGGAATTTAGAGAGTATGATGGCTGGCCCAATGCAGGCTCATGTCTATGCTGTGGTTAAGGACCTCAGAGAGGAGTTTAAGGAGGAGATGAAGGACATAGGGCAAGAGGTGAGGAAGATCAGTGCAGCACCAGTGCGAGTCATGGACCCCAAAAGTATAGCCCAATGCCCCCCAGCTAGGGAGAGAGGGTACACCCCACGTGCTGACCTGTTTTTTTCTACGTGACCACGGGGAAGACATGAGAAGGTGGGATGGGAAACCCACTTCTGTCCTGGCAGCACGGGTGCGCCAACTCAGGGAGGGGAACACCAACAGAGGGAACTCCACTAAAGTGAAGGTAGCCTCAGCCTCCCATGACCAAGGTGCAGGGTATTACAGAAGGGAGGATGATCTGTCAGATCCCCTTGAAGGAACCTCCAGTATGTATGCCCAGGAGAGAAATAATAACCAGGGCTAGAGGGGCCCTGCCTCTAGCCAGGGAGAGGCACGGGAAAACCGGATCTTCTGGATGGTGTGGATCCGATGGCCTGGCACATCAGAGCCACAGGAACACAGAGCATTGGTTGACACTGGTTCACAGTGTACATTAACACCATTGGGACATGTCGGGAAGGAACCTGTTTCAATTGCCGGGGTTACGGGGGGATCTCAGGAACTGACTTTGCTGGAGGCTGAGGTGAGCCTGACTGGGAAAGAGTGGCAGAAACATCCAATTGTGACTGGCCCAGAGGCACCATGTGTCCTAGGCATCGACTTCCTCAGGAATGGCTATTACAAAGACCCAAAGGGACTCAGGTAGGCTTTTGGAATAGCTGCTGTAGAGGCAGAGGGCATTAAGCAGTTGAACACCCTGCCTGGGCTATCAGAAAACCCATCTGCAGTGGGACTCCTCAGGGGGAAAGAGCAACAGGTGCCAATTGCTACCTCAACAGTGCACCGCCGGCAGTACCGGACGAATCGAGATGCTGTGATCCCCATCCACAAGATGATCTGTGAGCTGGAGAGCCAAGGGGTGGTCAGCAAAACCCACTCACCCTTCAACAGCTCCATCTGGCCTGTGCATAAATCTGAAGGAGAACGGAGATTAACTGTGGACTATCACGCATTGAATGAGGTGACTCCACCGCTGACCACTGCTGTGCCGGACATGCTGGAACTGCAGTACGAGCTGGAGTCCAAGGCAGCCAAGTGGTACACCACCATTGACATCGCCAATGCATTTTTCTCCATTCCTCTGGCAGTAGAGTGCAGGCCTCAGTTTGCTTTCACCTGGAGGGGTGTGCAATACACGTGGAACCGACTGCCCCAGGGGTGGAAACACAGCCCCACCATCTGTCATGGACTGATCCAGGCTACACTGGAGAAGGGTGGAGCTCCAGAACATCTGCAGTACATTGATGACATCATTGTGTGGGGGGACACGGCAATGGAGGTATTTCAGAAAGGAGAAAAGATCATTGAGATTCTGCTGGGAGCCGGCTTCACCATTAAAAAGAGCAAAGTCAAAGGGCCTGCCCAAGAGATCCAGTTCCTGGGAGTAAAGTGGCAAGATGGACGGCACCAGATTCCCAATGAGGTCATCAATAAGATCACTGCAATGTCTCCACCAACCAGCAAGAAGGAAACACAAGCCTTCCTAGGTGCCATAGGCTTTTGGAGAATGCACATTCCTGAGTACAGCCAGATTGTGAGCCCTCTTTACCTGGTCACCTTCAAGAAGAACGATTTCCACTGGGGCCCTGAGCAGCAGCAAGCCTTTGCCCAGATCAAGCAGGAGATTGCTCATGCTGTAGCCCTTGGCCCAGTCAGGACGGGACCAGATGTGAAGATCGTGCTCTACTCTGCAGCCGGGAACCAGGGTCTGTCCTGGAGCCTGTGGCAGAAGGTGCCTGGTGAGACACGAGGCCGACCACTGGGATTCTGGAGTCGAAGCTACAGAGGGTCCAAGGCCAACTACACTCCAACGGAGAGGGAGATCTTGGCCGCCCATGAAGGGGTCCAAGCTGCCTCAGAGGTGGTTGGCATGGAAACACAACTCCTCCTGGCACCCCAACTGCCAGTGCTGGGGTGAATGTTTAAAGGAAAGGTTCCCACAACCCACCATGCCACTGACACCACATGGAGTAAATGGATTGCCCTCATCACACAACGCGCCCGTATTGGAAACCCGAATTGCCCTGGGATTTTGGAGATAATTACCAACTGGCCAGAAGGGGAAGACTTTGGCCTTGCCAACGAAGAGGAACAGGAACAAGTGACCCAGGCCGAAGAAGCCCCACCATATAACCAACTGCCAGCAGATGAAACATGCTATGCTCTTTTCACTGATGGTTCCTGCCGCATTGTGGGGTTGAACTGGAAGTGGAAAGCAGCCGTATGGAGCCCCACATGACAGGTTGCACAAGCTACCGAAGGAGAAGGTGGATCAAGTCAACTTGCTGAATTCAAAGCTGTTCAGCTGGCCCTGGACATTGCTGAAAGAGAGAAGTGGCCAAAACTCTACCTTTACACTGATTCATGGATGGTAGCCAATGCTCTGTGGGGTTGGCTGGAAAGGTGGAAAAAGGCTGACTGGCAACGTAGGGGAGAACCAATCTGGGCTGCCAATGAATGGAAAGACATTGCCTCCTGGATAGAGAAGCTGCCTGTTAAAGTCCGTCACGTAGATGCCCATGTCCCCAAGAGTCGGGCTAATGAGGAACACCGACACAATGAGCAGGTAGATCAGGCGGCACAGATAGAGGTGTCAAAGATAGATTTAGACTGGCAGCACAAGGGAGAGTTGTTCCTGGCTCGATGGGCCCATGATGCCTCAGGTCATCAGGGCAGCGATGCCACATATAAGTGGGCACGAGACCGAGGGGTGGATCTAACCATGGACAGTATTTCTCAAGTTATCCATGACTGTGAGACATATGCTACCATCAAGAAGGCCAAGCAGGTGAAGCCCCTCTGGTATGGGGGGCGATGGTCCAAATATAAGTATGGAGAGGCCTGGCAGATTGACTACATCACACTGCCTCAAACCTGCCAAGGGAAGCTCTATGTACTGACCATGGTGGAAGCCACCACTGGATGGTTGGAGACCTACCCTGTGCCTCATGCCACTGCTCGGAACACCATCTTGGGCCTGGAAAAACAAGTCCTTTGGAGGCATGGTACCCCTGAGAGAATTGAGTCAGACAATGGGACTCATTTCAAGAACAGCCTTATAAACACCTGGGCTAGAGAACACGGCATTGAGTGGGTGTACCATATCCCCTACCATGCACCAGCTGCAGGGAAAGTTGAACGGTGCAATGGCCTGCTTAAAACCACCTTGAAGGCACTGGGTGGGGGAACTTTTAAGAACTGGGAGATTAATCTACCAAAGGCCACAGGGTTAGTGAACACCCGAGGTTCCACTAACTGAGCAGGCCCTGCCCAGTCTGAGCCCTTGGGAATATCAGATGGAGATAAGGTTCCAGTGGTACACATGAGAGGTATGCTAGGAAAAACTGTTTGGGTGAATCCTGCCTCCAGCAAAGACAATCCCATCCGTGGAGTTGTATTCACTCAAGGACTGGGCTGCACCTGGTGGGTGATGGAAAAGAATGGAGAGACCAGATGCATACCCCAAGGAGACCTTGTTTTAGGGTGAAATACCTATAGTACTGTGCCTATGTCTCTAACTGCATGTATGTATATATATATGTAACGGTTTAATTTGATATAGCATATTAGTATGGGAGAAATTCAGGGGTGGATAATGTTGGGGGTTGAATGCTTCCCTTTTCTTTCTGTGAAATTTCTCCCATTGTTATGCTAAGTAGTTGTGGCTACACCTTCAAACGATAGATAATGTTCTCTCGCAGGGGGGTGGGTGAAGGGGGAGGGGGGGAACCGGAAAAAGGAAAGGTGGGATGGGGGGTCTGGAGCTGGGCTCTCTCTCTCGCTTGGCTCGTGGAGTGGGAGGATGGCCTGGGCTCCGATCTGGCATCTCCCCTGCCATCCCAGCACTGAGATCCACGCTCCCTGCCTTTGGACATCGCTCTGCTGCTCTCCCACCTCACCCTACTATCTCTGGACACTCTGCTGAGCACCACGACTGACACCGTGAGGGGGAGTCACTTTCCCCATCCCTCTCACCCCTGGGCCGCTGCCACCATCACCCAGCCCTCTTCAACTGCGCAGGACCTGCCCTGCCCCCACAGCACCGGTAACAGCACAGGGAGATGGCCTTGGCCAAAAGGGACTGGAGCTGAGCTAGACTGTTCTGTTCTGTTGTCAATTTTTATAGCTGTAGTTGTTTTCTGCCCTGTTAGAAATCAGTAAAGAACTGTTATCCTTATCCCCACATCTCCTGCCTGAAGGCCTCTGATTTAAAACTAAAATAATTAAAAGGGAGGGGGTTGCATTCTGCATCTCAGGAAGGGGGCTCTTGCCTTTCCTTAGATTATACCTGTTTTTCAAACCAAGACAGTAACTTCACTTCTCTGAGACAATCTTGGTATTTTCAAACATGGAAACCCTATTTCCAAAGCAGCCACCTCAAACTGCTTCTGGGCAGGAGGACAGGGAAAATGAACACTGGTAAGGAGCAAGTAAATTAGAGGTACCAGGGACACAATCTACAGACCTGTTGCCTTGAACTCCACCACAGCCTCATCACAATCTGAGCCATGTTGAACAAAACAGGTGTAATTCCCTCTGTCAGAGAGTTGGAGATGGAAAAGTGTCAAGTGTGTGCTGCCCTGGGCAAGGCCATCCTTCAGCAGCTCGGTGTGCCCTCAGTGTTGAAGCATCTGCTCCCCATAGTGGTCCTGGTCCCCCTTGTAGCAATGCACAAAGGGTGAGAACTGCTCCCAAAACCCGGTCACCTCCATGTCCTGTGCATGCTGCTCTGGGGAGAAGCTGCAGGGCAGCACATTCTCACCCCTGGTCATGGTGATGAGGTTGGGGTGTCCCCTCAGGTTGAGCAAAGCTGGCAGGAACACCCAGAGGAAGAAGAGAGCCTTTGGTGAGTTTGCTGTGGCACCTGTCAGGCACAGCAGATGCTGCTCGGTGCTGTTCGTGTGCTGCCAGGCCAGGTGTCTTTGGGTCATTTTATGATGAAACTTTATTCCCTAATCATCTGCTTTATGCCCAGAAATGTCTGTGGTATCTTTAAGATGAACCAGGGGGCAGGGCCAGAGCCTGGAAGTGTTCAATCTCTCTCTCTCTTGTGTTTTTTTGTTTGTTTTGTTTGTTTGTTTTGGGGGGTTTTGTTTTTGTTTTGTTTGGTTGGTTTTGGTTTTTTTCTTCCCCTGGCCTGGAGACTGTTCAGCAGCTTTTTGTTGTTTTTTTTAATTTAAACTATTTGGGTTTGGTTTATTTTCTTTGGCCCGAGGACCCCACAGAGGCAGCCCTGGCCAGTCTGAACCCCAGAAAGACCATGGAAAGAAGGGACATTAAAGTCCACCAACTTTGCCTGCTGTGAGGAGATGACCCATGCCAGAAGGGCAGCTGCCATATTTACCTCTCAGTGGGTTGGGGATGGGGTGTAAGGTTTAATTTTACGTTTTTTTTCCTGTACTTTGCAGGTATCTTGCTTTGTTAATAAACAGTTTTACTTTTTTTTCACTTTCATCCCCTTTCCTCTCATTGGCAGAAGAAAAGGGAGTTACTGAAGCCCTTTCCCTCCAGAGAAAATGCTAACTCTAGGGTGTTTCCTCCTGAAATTTGTCTCCAAAACCAAGACACCAGGTCATTGTGCTGGCAGCATCCCCATGCCAGGGAGAAGAGGTGCTGAGGGGAGATGGGAGAGGCACCCTACCCTGCAGCATGGGCAGTGGGTTGGGGCAAGGCCACCACCCCTCCCTGTCCTTACCTGTGCTGACAAGAGAGTTCTTCAAACCCCTGGTTCTCAAGTGGTGCCCATTCAGCTCAGGGCAGGCAAAAAGCAAGACAAGGAATGATGGAAGTGGCTGGAAGGTTTCTGGGAGGTTGGCTGGAGCAAGTGACAACTTGGCTAAAAATAAAATTCAAATACCCTTATGTCTTCTCATCCTTTACAAAGATCTATTAAAAAAAGTAGAAACGTCTCAGGTACTCTATGCATTTTTGAAAATGCAAAAGAAAAAGGCTTATAATAAACTGGCCACTCAGCTCACTGAGAAAATGGTTCTGGTTGAAGGGAAACAAACGCAAATTAACATTTTTGACAAGATCACTTTTGAGTTAAGTGCTCTGCTGCATCCTTTGCCAGGACTGCCTTGAGGAAGCTGCTTAAGGTCAGCAATACAAAAGAGCACAGGCTAAGTTTGTTCAGAATTTCAATCTGAAATTTTTTCCTTTATTGATCTGGTTTTCCAAAGGGTCCAATACACCCTGGACACAGTGCAATAAACAGGAACGTGCAGGAAACAAGAAAAGCAGGGAGGGAAATGGCAGCAAATTCGAATCAATTCTTTGGCATCATCTAATCCTCACCCACGTTCAGTGAGGTTGTTCCAACACCTGTGCTGCCATGGTCAGAGGGATGCACCACGACCCAGAGGGATGCTGGTGCTCCCAGAAGTGGAAAAGATTTATGGAAAGGGCCTGACCCTGCTCTGAGCTCTGCTGTTCACAGGGAGCTGCTGCACTGACAGCCAGGAAGATATTCAGGCTGGAAGCTGTGCCAGGGAGATCAGCAGGATCCAGGGGATTCCTACCAAGTGCTGCCGCTGAACTTGGAAAACTAAACTGTAAATGACAAAAGCCAGCAGAGAGTAGAGGAGCTGGGAACAGGGGAGCTCCTCTTCACTGGAGTACCACTTGGAGATGAAGAAGGAAAGGGAAAGGGCAAAAGGGAGGAAAACCAAGGGAAGATTAAAAAAAGGAAAGGCACAATTCATTTTTAAAGGCATTCATTGCTGAATCCAGCCCGTTTTTGTAAAGCCTAGTGAAGAACCTCAGATGCCAAAGGTTGAAATTGATTTTCCATCTTCAGCCTGGTGTTGGTTAGTGTTTAATACACAAAGTACCAGACTAGTATAAAAGGTTGTGAGGATTTCCCAGGGGAAAGCAAAGGACAGCCTGATCTGGCTTTTTGATTCAGCATTAAAAAAAGAGACTAACAGGTGCAGAATGAGAGCCAGGATTCACACCCAGAGGCAGTGCCAGGGTGGCAGCAAAGCCCAGAAATAGATTAAAAATTGATTGAAAGCAATTCCCAGCTGAGAGATGAGGCCAAGGAGGATGGCTCCTTTGGGGAAATCTGCTGCCCTGAGAGAGGGAAGGCAGCGCCCGTGGAGCTCAGCCCAGCCAGGTGCAGCACCCTCCCAGCCCAGGAGGCACGGGACACCTGCTGAGGCAAAGGAACCTGGTCAGGGACCTCACCAAAAGTGGTGACAAGGAAAGGAGGGAAGCAAAAAATAAAGGGCGCAGAGACACAGACCTGGACAACTGTCACAGTCTGAAAGACAAGTGCCTGCCAAAGAAGGCAGGAACACCCTCGGAATGGGAAAATGCTAACCCCTTCCCTCCAAATTATTATAACTGTGGAATCAAGGGGGTTCAAAGAAAAGGAGAGAAAGAATATCAGTCCTTTACTAGTATATATATGTGCATAAGACAGACAAACGACAACAGGAGAAGCAACAACAAACAGAAGCACAGACGCAGCCCCAGCCAGAACCACAGACCCAGTGACAGCCAGAACCACAGACCCGGCGAGTCCCAGCTGGAACCACAGATCCGGTCAGTCCCAGCCGGAACCACAGACCCGGTCAGTCCCAGCCTTATCTCGGCCATGGGCACTTTCCCCTTGGTGCAGTTCCGGGCACAGCCGGCAGGGGCGGCGGTGGCTCCCGGCCGGGCGAGTGCGATGATTCCCCCGCGCCTGCAGGGGGCGCTGTGGTGCGAGCTGAGCCGCCTCCACACGGCAATGGCGGGGGGAGAAAGGGAGAGCAGCCGATCCTGCTACCCTCAGAAGAGGATAGCAAAAGAAGCTCCAGCAGGAGCCTCTGAGCAGCAAGCTGGGAAGGCAGGCATGTGCAAAGTGCCGGAGCAGAGAGAAACTGCGCAACTGTAGCAGGAGCCCAGGTGTGTCCCAGCCCGCAGGGGTGCTGGGTTACAGTGTAGTGAAAAACCCGTAGCAGGGGCAGAGAAGCGGAAGGGCTGGGCCGTGGCAGCCTGGCTCCCGAACACCGTGGGGAAAGGATCTCTCAGAGGGGGAGAGGGCTCAGGGATCCTGGGGTTTCCCCTGAGGCACCCGAGTAGATGGTGCGGGTGCTTTGCAGTGAGGTAGGAGAGTTCCCAGTGCAAAGGCCGCTCTCACGAGCAGAGTTTCACTCACGGTAGGAGAAGGCAGCAGGAGACGGCATCCCACAGTGGCTGCGAATTCTCCCACACTGACCGCAGCCTGTCTCACCTCTGATGTCGAAAGCCAGAGAGAGCCAGAGCCAGCCCCGATCTCTCGGTATCTCTGCCCTTCCCAAGGAATGCTCCTCAGTGCCACAGTGCAGCCAGCTGCCTCCTCCCCCTTCTCCTTGGCCATATCTTTTGTGTCTCTTAAGTATCGGTGCTTTTGTCTCTTAGCAACAAATGGGAGAAAATTCCCTGAGAGAAAGAAACAAAAGGGAAAATGCTAACCCCCAACAACAAATGACAGCAGAAAGAAGTGTAATAATCGAACCTCATAACTTAAAGATGGGATCACAATTCCACGGGCATCGCTCCAGGGAAATCCAGCCTGCATAGGTGTGCAAAGCTGGGGATCCAAGCTGAGTGCCCCTGACAGCTGCGTGAGCCAAGGGAAGGATGTGAGTACTAAAGCCTTGTGGAGTGGAAGGAGCTGGGGAGGACCAGGTGTCAGACACGCTAAAAGGGTGCATAAGTCAGTGAGCTTGGCCAAGGCAGCCAAGCTCCAGGCAGGGGCTTCAGGCAGGAAGAGGGTTCACGCGGGTGTCTCCAAAGCCACCTGGCAGCAGCTGCATTTGCATCCTGTTTTATTTGTGCTCAACTGGTGCCTTTCAGAGTGATGTGACAAAGCAGAGTGGAAGGCCTTATGTTCCCTGTGACTGGGAATAAGGCTGTCATCCTTCCACACATGGAGAACTGCCTGGAGAACAGAGAGATGGGATACAAAGCCCAGCAGTGCTGTTCCCCATATACCAGTTAAGCAATCGAGGTAATACATGCCATGCAAACATCTCCACCATGAACCCATGCAGCAGGACGAATCTGGGCAAACAGTCAGGACAGGAGCCAGACCTTGCCTTTTCACAGCCTGGACACCTAGAGCATGGCCACTGCTCTGTGGCTGGTGTCCCCTGGTACCATCCCAAGGGGCTGGAGGTGCCTGTGGTGCCGTGGCCCAGGAGGGCTCTGAGCATCCTGCACAGGGAGATACAGACTCCTCCAGCGCTCAGGGGCTCTTATCACCCACCTGCAGCTGGGCCAAGGGAGGGGAGATGCAGCAGACTCGTGATGGCAACAGGACTGGGCACTGCATGAACAGGAGGAATTGCCAAATTCAAGTGTTGGATGAGGTCCCATATGGGCTGGCAGCTTCAGGGCATGGGAGGTCATTGCCCAGAGGAGGGGAGGGGGAAGCTCAGTCGGGTGGTACCCAGACAGACTCCCAGCCCCTCTGGACTGTGCCCTGCTCACTCAAACAAGCTGGAAGTGCTGGGCAAGCTCAGTCCAGCCATGAGCGAATGAGGGGATCAGAGGAGTGGGGAGCAGACTGAAGATCTTCCAACCTATCCCAAACCTGCTTTCCTGGAGCCAGCCTGAAGGCTAAGCAGGTGAGTACCAGCTGTCTAAAAAGTGCTGAATGTTGTGACCTTTTCATCATTCCTTTTGTGCTTTATCATCTTGAGTCTTGAAATTCCCACTTTAAGCAGTGAATCCTGTATCCCGTCCTGTTGATTGACTGTTGATGTGCTGGCATCCAGGATGGAGAGAGTAGAAAGTGATACCCTCGTGGATGAGGTGGAGGAGATGAGTGGAAGAGGTGAGTTTTCGGAAGGGAAAAGGAGGGAGAACTGTCCTCTGTTGAGAAAATGCATCCTGCTTCTGTGGGACAACTACTGAAGGTCAAAGCACTGGGGCTTGTCCCCAGACTAGGCTTTTCATGGGTTGGGACTTGGTGGCTGCAACACTCCCAGCTGAACTCTTGGTGCTTATCTGTAGACCCAGCTCCAGCACCAAAGGCTTCTGAGCTGACATCCTTGACCCCCTCCATTGCTCATAGAAAGAGAATTTGGGGCCATGGGTTATTGGTCTTGGGGTAATGTCAACTGTGGTCAGCACAGGTTTGTGGCCTGACCTGCCTGTTCTCCTCTCGCAGCACCAGAGACACCCAGGCTCAGGCCAGGCAGCTGCACTGCAGATGTGCACCCACCCACTCAGGTGCCTCCTCCTCCAGGAAACTGAGGCCTCCTTGACCAGGATGTGTGCAGGCCCCTGGGGCAGGGACAGGATTGGGGCAGCAGGGAGCCAGGGACAGTCCAGCTCAGGGGGTTTTCCCACTGTAGGGAAAAGGAACTCACCCTGTCCCTTCTCTTGCTGGGGTGGATGCAACCCTGGGGCTGCCCGTTCTGAGCAGCTTCTCCTCCTCTGTCCTCAGCCAATGTGACTCTGGACCCAGACACCGCCAACCCCTTCCTCATTCTGGCCAGTGACCAGCGAGGAGTGGGACGGGGGTACGAGTGGACCTTGCTGCCCAACAACCCCGAGCGGTTTGACACGGAGCCATGTGTGCTGGGCAGCCAGGGCTTTGCTGTGGGGAGACACTGCTGGGAGGTGGAGGTGGCCGAGGCAGGGGACTGGTGGGCTGTGGGAGTGGCCCAGGAGTCTGTCAGGAGGAAGGGAGTCCTCAATTTTACGCCCCAGGAGGGGATCTGGGCCGTGGGGCAGTGGTTTGGACAGTACCATGCTTTCAGTGATCCTGACTGGATCCCCCTGCACCTTACCTGCCTCCCCAGGGCCATCCAGATCTGCCTGGACTTCACAGACAAGCAGGTGACTTTTGCTGATGCTGAAAGTAAAGCCCCAATCTTTGCTTTCTGCCTGGACTTGTGTGCTGGGGAGAGGCTGCACCCATGGCTCTGGGTGGGGATGGACTCGTGGCTCAAGCTGTGCCCCTGACAGGGAGGGAACATGGGGGGGCAGGGGAGAGACTGGAAAGGCAAATGCCATCACTTTGGGTCTTGGTGCTGGGAACTGGGAGGGTCCTGCATCCTGTTGGCTTCTCCTCACATGGATCCCCTGGCCACCAAGGGGAGGACTGGCAGCTCATGGAGGTGGACACCACAACAGAGCCTCCTTCATCTCCCCACCCCTCAGGTGGGACTGCAGGGGGCACAGGGAGCACAGAGACTTGGTGCAGGGAGGGGCTTGGTTCCCGGTGGTCCCATGGCAGGAACCACCACTGAGTGCCAGGCACTGCAGAGCTGCTCTGTACGGAGCCATGGAAAATATAGCAGGGTCCACCTCCTCCAAGGGTGCTGGAGTAGTGCCTCTGGCTTTTTTCAAGTAAGTTAAAAAAACCCAAACATAGCTGGATACTCATGATAACACTTATCTTCCCCACACATCCAGAGCCTCTCCTTGCCTGATGTGCACCAAGGACATTTCTTGCAGCAGAGCACTGGTAGCAGTGCAGGGGCAGCAGTAGGGGCAGCCCAGGAAGGAAAGCACAATGCTGAGCTGTGTCTGAAATCCACAGGAGAGGCAGTTCCCACAGATCCGTCATTCTCTGATCTCACCCCATCAAGATCCCACTTCACAGGATCCTGCTAAATCCTGTCCTTAGGAGAGAAGGTGGATGTAGGTGAAGAGGGACATTGCCTGGATCCAGCCTAGATTTCATCTCCTAACACTTTTCTGGTTGGACCTTCTTTAGTGCCGCCTCAGTTGTCATTGTTGTGATGGCATCTGGGCACAGGCAACAGTATTGGTCTCCCTGCTCTACCCCAGGAGCTGCAAAGAGTTGCAGCGCTGGGTAAAGCCCAGGTATCTGCCCCCAGAGCTCTGCCCTAAGGCTCTTCTGCTGCGGCAGCACCAAGACTGGGGAAACCCAGGGATCTCTGCTCCCAGTGAGGCACTTCCTACTCTCCATGGGCAGGAGCCTCTGAGACTGTCCTGGTTTTGGTTGGGGTAGAGTTAACTTTCCTCTCAGTAGCCAGCACAGTGCTGGGTTTGGGATATTTAGGGTGAGAATAATATTGATAGCAACAACCAAACCAAATCAGTCATGGGGTGTTTACCCAAGCCAAGGACTTCTCAGTGTCTCATGCTGTGCCAGCGAGGAGCTGCACAAGAAGCTCGGGGCAGCACAGCCAGGACAGCTGACCTGAACTGGCCAGGGGGATATTCCACACCAACAGAACGTCCTGCCCAGTGTGTAAACTGGGGGAGCTGCCCGGGAGGGGCCAATCACTGCTGGAGGACAGGCTGGGCACAGATGAGTGAGTGGTGAGCAACTGTATTGGGCAACACTTGTTCCATCTGGGGTTTGTATTTGTTTTTTATTACAATTATTATTACCATTAGTATTATTACATATTACTTTGTCTCAATTATTAAACTGCTTTTACCTCAAATCGTTTTTTTCCCCCATGCCCCTTGGAGTGTGGTGTGTGACTGAGTGGCTGTGCAGTGTTTAGTTGTCAGCTGTGGTTACACCATGACAGAGGTTCACAGCAGAAGGTTGGTGTATGGAGATGGCAGATTGTTAGTTCTGTATTTTTGTCCTTTGTCATGCAAAACACTCTGAAAGAGTTGAGATGTGCAGTTAGGGATACCTACCTCAATCAAGAAGAAGAAATTTCTTTCTGAAAGACAGTTCAGTCCCTCAGACTGGAGAAAAGTTGGGTTTTTTAACAGACTGCTGTCTGGAAAGCTCTTCACTGGAATGTTATGGTTTGGAGGGGGTAAATGTGCTTTGGTTTCCTTTTTGATGTGCCCCACAAAAATTACATTAAAAAAATCAGCTTTCTGGGAGCTGAGTTGCATAGTTGCAGCATTTGTGTGAGAAATACACAATTTCATGTAGAATTGCACTACAAAGACTTGAGGGACTTTAAATTCAGCTCTCATGTGCTAGAGATGTCTGCATGCTGGAGCCACAACGGATAGGAAGGCTTAAGGAACACCAGGGTCCTTGAGCAAGGCCGGACCCACATGGGCTCTGAGTGGTTTTGGAGAAACAACTGGGGCCAGGAGGTTTGTCCCAAACCCAGCGTGGACACAGGCAGCACATCATGGCAGTGACTGCTGCCTCCTCAACCAGTGCCTGGACATGGAGGCCACAGGGCAACTCCCAAGCTCCCAGAGCCTGCTCCCAGGGAAAAAGGCTGCAGCAGTGGGCAGCAGAGGCACCTCAATGAACATGCTCTTCTCAGCATTGGTCTGTCAGACATGCTCCAAACAAAGCCTGCCTGGATTTGGCACATCAGTCAAGCAACTGTGACTGAACACCCTTCCCATGAAACTGTGTTTTCCCATGGAAACTCCTTTTCCACAGCGAGATCTTTCTCTGGGACTTCTGCTCCTTTTACACTGTTCTCCCTGTTGCAGATGCTGCCTTTTTCCCCCCCACTCTGTCAGATTGCTGTGTATCATAGTGTTATTTTAAAGGACTGGCTGAGCCAACCCTGGCACTCTCTTTTTTTAAACCCTTTTTTTCTTTTAATATAAACAATATTAACCAGAAAACCCTTGATTTGACAGCTTGGTCAGGAAATTCATCCAAGGTCTTACTTAAGGCTAAAGCCTTATCCAGGCCTTCGGAAATGCATCCAACATTGGTGTTGCAGTGCTTTGAGTAGCACTTTAAATGGGTAGCTTCACAATTTCCACCCCCCTGCTGCAAGTGTGGCGTGACCATATTTACAACACAGATCCAGGGCCAGGGGCCAACGCTGCAGGCAATGTTGGGCCTCCTCACTGCCCCACAGAACAGGGAATGATGGCTGCCCAAGTCTCTGCCCACCAGCCCTGCCATGGTGCTGGCCCTGGATGACTCTCAGAGCCAGCTGGTAGCGAGCACTCAGAGCAAGGCTTCTGCCCTGCAGCGAGCTTCCAGCAGCTCTTGCACACCTGGGCACAGCTCAGACACAGCCTGGACACAGCACAAATACAGACACAGCTCAGACACACCTGAGACACACCTGAGCACAGCTCTGACACAGCTCTGACACACTTGAGCACAGCTCTTACACAGTTCTGGCAGTGGGATACACCTCAGACACTACTGGACACAGCTGGACACAGCCCATCATGACCCAGCACCCAGCAGGGCTTAGGTGAGAGCACAGGCTTGCAGACGTGTCTGGTGTCTCCCACAGCCCTGGAGCGAGGGGCTGGGCTGGAGGGCCGTGGGCAGGCCCGGGTCAGGCAACTCATCAGGACCCTCTGTGGGGTGGCATCATGGCAGCACCAGGGTCGCTCCATCCAGCCCCATACACACCCCTGGCCCAGCCAGAGGCCAAAGGACTCCTGACTTGGCCCAAACATCATTGCCTTGCTTGGCCCACACCAGGCACGCTTCTGTACACTGACAGAGACAGTGTCCAGAAATGACAAAAGCCCTGGGTTTTGTCCAACTTTGAAACCCTCTGCTGGGGCCCTGGGGTCTGGCCAGGTCACAGCTGCCCCGGGCAGGCAGTACTGGGGTGCTCTCAGGGAGACAGCTTGGGCTCTGCAGCCCTGGCCCCCTCCAATAACAACACAACAGCCCAAAGTTTGTCTCACTTTTATTTACATCATTGCACAGCCCGTTTCCCCAGAATGCACCGGAATGTGGTGGGTCAGATACCAATTGCCCACATCCACGAGCTGAACAACTCTGGGAAGGAGGACAAGACTCAGAGAGTCACTGTTGGGTCTTGCAGGGGCACATGCAACAACTCCAATTATTGGCAATGACAATAAAGCCACGGATGCTGAGTGCAGCCACAGCCACACAGCAGCACAGGGCCGGGCCCCCACTGCCCCAGCCAGAGGCTTCTGGCTTTCACAGTTGCATATTTGGATTGACAGTGGGTTTCTTAACTGGAACACTGGCTCCATGAAGTCCTTATCCTGGGGACGTGCTGTGGGAGAGAGCATCCCTCGTCACCTGCCAGAACTCGGTGCACTGCAGGGCCAAGCTCCTGGGAGGCAGCCAGGGCTGGGAAGGTTAAACCACCTCCCCCATTTTTCTTCACTGATGATGTCCTGGTGACAAGGGGGTTGTTGGGAAGGGGCTGAAGGAAGGGGCACCCAGGACAAGGCACAGAGCAGTCAGTGGTGGAGAGCCTGCTGCCATGGAAAGGGTGTGCAGAGCGGGGAGTGCCTGCATGGGAATGGGATGGGACGGGAGCAGGGACTGCAGCAGCCTCTCCACCAAGAGTACCAGGAGCAGAGTAATCCCTGCATGAGTGCATGACTGAGAAAAGGGCAGACACTCAAAGGTATGTGGAAGAAGGGAAGGGACAGTCGGGGGGCTGGCCAAGAGAGGGAAGCAGAGAGAGATGTGCAGCCTGGGTGTAGCAGAGGACATTCACCCCTCGGTCACACCAGCCCCTCAGGCTTGGAAGAGAGACCAATTCACAGCAGACCTCAGGGCACAGAGAGGCTGCTGCAAGATGTGTTGGAGTATCCCCAAGCTGCACCAGAACCCTGGGAGACAGAGGAGAGCAGATAGAGACCAGGGCCCAGGGCCGAAGAAATCCTGTAGGGCGTGATGGCACACTGGTCCCTGCTACTTGGGCCACCAGCAACTTCCAGCTCAGGGTGAAGGAACACATAAGGAAACACATCCTGCTTTGCAGCTAGAGAGGAGGAGGAAGTGCACATAGTGCTCTGAATTCAGGAAATTACAGATCTCCATCTCGCAGGGCACTGCACTGATGCACTTGCTTTCAGCAAAGGGGCAGAGAGACATAGTACATGACCACCATCATCACCCACTGCAAGGACACAGACTCCTCAGAGCCTGCCTCCTGCCTGCTCTCTACACTCACCACCATGGAGCCAGAGCACACACACCTCTGGAGGACCTGGCAAGGCAGCATCACCAGCAGCGTCCTCACAGCCTGTGCCACTCAGGAGGCTCAGGAAAGCTCAGCACCAGGCACAGGCACTGTCTGGCAGGGTGAGGAGGTGGCAGAGGCAAGGACCAAAGCCAAATCAGAGGGACTCTTGGCAGAGGAGGCACTCCGAAACAGAGGGCTGGGAGAGCTGCATGTGCTGGAAATGCAGGTGAAAGGAGGAGGAAAAGGAGGAACATCAGGCCCACAGGACATGGGATCCAGAGCCTGCTTTCTGGGAACCAGCAAACTGAGGAGGTTTCACTAGAGGACACAACAGGCAGGTGGCATTACCAGGGATGAACCCAATCCCAGCAGCTCCTCTGGAATGTGCAAGTGAAGCACAGAGACAGCCAAGAGCACCTACCAGCACCGCAGGGCATGGCTTGTCCCCTAAGGTACGAGTGAAACTGATGCTACAGGAGGTCCAGCCTCAAGGTGGCGAAAGGACATCAGCAAACAGAGACTCCAACTCCCACCTTCTGGGGTCAGGAAAGCTCCTTTCTCAATCTTTTCAGAGCAAAAGGCAATGGATTTAGCTAGTATGGAGCCATATCTCCCCATCCTTGGATCCTCCATCTACCTTTGCCAGACAGACCAAGGGCTGAGTGCATCCGAGTCCTGGGCATGAGCCAGGATCTCAAGGAAAGAATTTAGTGAGATCATGTCTGCACCAGAAAAGATTCTCTCATTCTGAAACTGATTTTGAAATTCTCAAAATTACAGTACTTTACAATACAAAATGTCTCCATTCGGTATTATGTCATTTTACTCCTTCTGGGATTATAATAATTATTAAAATCACTCAACTTTCTAGAAAGGACAGAACACCACAAAAAAGACCAAAGAGTAACGGAAAGGCTGCTGCAGTATATCAAAACCAATTTAGTGCAAAGAAGAAGGGGACTTTCAAGAACGGTTGATGAAAAGTGTTCTTCATATGCTCATTTGGAGAAAAGGCATTGATTTAACCTCTGAATGAGATCAGGTTGCCAGCTTCTATCCTGAAGCTTAGAACATCAGCACAAAAGGATTGAAACACAATATGCATGGCCATTAAAAAATAATATTATATATAGATATATATATATATATATATATAGAGGGAGATGTTTTCCACGTACGGTATTCATTATAGGAAAGTGTCCCTGCAGACAGGCATTTTCTGCCATCAGGCTCTTTTGGGCCATTTCAAACACAGATGTTGATTATGTGTCTCTTTGCCAAGATCTAAAGCACGTGCGGAGCACACAGTCCCTTTGGGTGGATGACTGTTCTCCAGTGCCCTCACAGCTGCCTCGTTCCCTGGGCCTTTGGGGACACCTGACCCTCCACCCTGGCTGCCACAGGACAGCTCACACGGTGGTCTCATCCGCTGTCTTCTTCATGAGCTTGGCAGAGAGGAGGGAGTGGGGCACGGGGTGAGGGCTCCGCGAGGCCGGGATCATCAGGCGAACTTTCTGGTTGGTCCTTCGCCACTCCGAGTACAGCTGGCAGTGGTAGCGGAACGAGACCTGGCGGGCGAGAAGGCAGCGCTCTGTCACCAGCCCTGCCACTCGTGCCACAGCACACGCAGGGACAGCCCAATGCCAGCACCCCTCTGCCTCTGGGGACCCTCATCCTGGGAAAAGGGAGACAGCACTGACCGAGGCACGGCTTGGGGCACTCCATGTCCCCAGCCTCTGACAAGCCATCAATCCCTTCCTGGGGACACAGCCAAAGGGGCCTTCTGGGCAGCACTAGCAGAGTGAATGGGGTTTGCTCAGCTGGGTTTGGGTCCGGGCTGGTGAAATGTGGTGGGGATGAGCTACAACCTGCCTCTTCCTCCAGCCCCAAGCTGCAGCCAGCACCTTGGGTGAGCAAAACAAGGGTCTGAATCCAACCAGCTTCCTCCCATCTCAGACATCCCAGGTGACTTTCTTCATCCTGCACAAAAACCTTCCCTTCTTTGTCTGCAACAACAGGACAGCAGCTGGACTCGTGTTTTCCTGACAACAACGTGGCCCGGGAGACGTGTCCACCCGGAGGGAGAACAGGGGAGGATGTAAAGGCTGGAGGGACCCGGAGCAGCCCAGCAAAGGCAGGAGGTGGTCCTGCAGTTTCAGAGCAGCCCTGCGAGGGGAGCTTCGAGCTCGACTTAAATACCAAATCCACTGATCTAAACCAGGCTTTCTTACTGGAAGCATTTAGCTGGCAACTAGGATGCACCAGGAAGTGCATCTGACACAGAAAATTCAGTAAAACTATTACTTCTGGATGGGTCTATGACACATCTTATGAGAAATGAAGCTGTGCCACTGAGGTAATTGAGCTTATTGATCAGTGCACACTCCTCTTTCCTGTTGCAGAGGGACCGTAGCAATAAGTCTGACTTTGCTGACAAACTCATCTCCCAGTTCTCAGAGAATGGGGAGCTAATGGTGGAAACCTCAAGGAAGGCTCCTGCTCCTCACAAAGGAGCTGTAGCCTTGGCTACGGCCTCTCTCACAATCCTCACACTGGTTACAGCCATGAACCCCCTCCCACATATCGGCCCCTGCACAGCCCAGGGTTGAATGAGCTGAATATTAATAAAGGGCTTCACCTAATGTCCTCCTCTGCTCGAGGAAAAGTGAAGCACAGTAGAATTAGAGCCATTTTAGTCAGGACTTGTTACTGCACAAATATTTTTCCATTTCCTCCAGGCTTCCAGCTCCTCCCCACCAGTCCTGAGATAGAGAAGACGGAAACACTTAAGGTTTCCAATTTTAGCTTGGCTTCCTACGGAAACAAGCTTCATGCAGGAACATGCAGCATGAAAACTTTCCTCGATGGCTCCCATGTGAGGACTGGCTCCAGCTTTGCCCCCAGGCACTCTTGTCCCCAGTTAAAGCACCAGTTCATCCTGCCCTGGCTCCCAGGTCTGTGGGAGAGAGTTGCAAGGAGTGTCCAGCCCCAGGGGAAGGGGTAACTCTGTGAAACTGGAACACAAGATGACAAGGAAATGGACTGGGGAATTTCTACTGCCCACAGGACTGCCAGCTTTTCGGGGTCCCACTACTTCTCATGCATCAAGTGCACTTCTTCCCTTCCCAAAATGGTGTTTTCCTGCAAGCAGTTAGCATTGACAGGGCATGAGCACATACAGGGCTTAGAATAGGAGAGCCAAAATCAAGATCCAAACCCAGAAATACCCAGCATGTGAATGGGAAATAGAGGGAAATCCCTGGCCTGGCAGCCCCTGAAGAGAGCAGCCCCGGGGCCCTGGGGAGGGGCTGGGCAGTCCCACTGAGCAGTGCCACACCTAAACCCGCATTCCCTGTCCTGCTCTTCTCAGCAAGCTACAAGCTCCTCGCCCCTTAATTCAGCACATCCAGAGATACCAAACAAGACATCTGCAGGAAGCTCTCTCCCAGCATGGATCAGTTCAACACCTAGACTGGCTCAAGTGCAGGTTCCCACCAATCCCCAGTGCCCCCCATGCAGCAGTTGGCCAGGGAAGGCTGCCTACCAAGTCTTTGACTCGTGGCCAACCACACAACCCAGCACCAGAGAAGCCACAGGTTTCCCCAGGGCCAGAGAGTTTTTTCCACACACCTTAAAAATACTGTGTAGGAGTTTGTTTAGTTGTGGCCGGAAGCCCCCAAGGCCAGTCTGCACCCCAGCTGGGCACAGCCAGTCTGTACTGAGCAGCAGAAGCAGAGGGACATGGTGGTAAATTATTTAGGAGTCAAATGTGTTCCATATTTTACTTTTTCCCTGCACTGCCCAGGTACCAAGTTTGTGTTTCTTCTTAAACCACAGATGGGCCACACCTGACCCAGTCCCAAGCCCTTCCCACCCAGCCCCAGCACCTGTGCCAGATACCAGACACATGGGGTACACTGTGACAGTCTGGGAAGCAGGTGACCAGGAAGTGGTTTTCCATTCTCAGCAACAACTTCAGCAGTTTGTACATGAAGATTACTAAATGGACATTCAAGCAGAAGAGCCCAAGGTGCTCTCACACAGGGAGGCAGAAATAGCAGGTGGCACAGACAAAGTGCGAGCCAGAGCTTCCAGCTCCTGTTTGAGCAGGAGCAGGACCCTGGCAGCTGGCACTTACCAGTGTCCAAAGGACGTAGATGGTGAAAAGTGCTATAGTGAGTGCTATGAGCCCGATGGCCTCCAGCCGGCTGTTGAACTGCAAGTGGTCCTGGGCCCCGCGCAGACACAGCCAGCCCGAGATGGCCGCCAGGGGAGTGATGAACAGGAAACACACCATGTCACAGAACAGCGTCCTCTTCTCATTGCGGGGCCCGGGGTCCTTCAGCCACTGCGGGAAGGACAAGGACGGGACAGGGGATCAGTCTGTGACAGGCAGCGCACGGGGCACGGGCAGAGCTGGGCAGTTCTCCTCCCATAGACTCACACCAACCTTCTCCAAAATGGAACCAGACAGTGCCAAGTCCAGGTTTAAAAACTAACAAGGGAAATGGAAGAAACAGCTAAGGAATGTGTACAGGGGAAGGCATCATGAATACAGAAGCTCCTGGGCCCTCCTCTGGAGTAGTGAGGAGCAGGCACTGGAGGATGTCAGATCAGTAAAGCCTGGCTTAATACGGATCTGACAGGTACTGGATTGAGCTGTAACAGAAACAGATCCAGGACTCTAATTGGTGAATGGCCTGTGGGAAAAAGGGGCACTGGGGTCTGCAGCAAGGCCAAGCTATAAGAGCATCTGTCCCAAATCGGATTCCTCTGGGAGAACCACAGGCAATCTCCAAGTGTTCCCTTCTTTTGGGAGTCCTGACTTGCTTCCAGTGTGGGTTCATTTTAGATACTTAACTTCACCAACAGCAATTGTTCTATTTTCCTGGGATTATGCTATTTTCAGCCTTTCCTTTCCTTTTTTAGAGTAGCAAGAAGCTGCAGTTCCTACAGATACCAAATGGTTACAGCACATCTTTACACATCTGTGTGTGATGGCCTACAGATTCTTTCTTCTTCTCCTCCACACAAAGATGACTGCCTCATTCAGGATTTTTTAAATTTTATTTTTAAATACAACTTTTTTTGGAGAATATTATTGAAAAGGCACATGCAGAGCAGGGAAGAGACTCTCAGGGTCTGGGCTGTCAGGCCAATCCTACTGCCAGACTTGGAGTACAGTACCTGCTTTGGAACAGACAGCTTGGGAAGGGACCCGTCTGGGAACTCTGCACAAAAAGCTCCTTTCCCACTCAGAAACCACGATTTAAGGAGAAATACAGAAGTGGTGGTGGCAGATAAACAAGAAATCAGTGAGACCTCAGCACAGGTAGCCTGAGGACGTGGCTGGCCAGAGGCATGCAGAGAGAACAGGCTCAGAGGGGAGCAGGGCAGGGGGCACACAGGTGATTGCAGATTTAACTGCAGCTGGAATGTTCAGTGAGACAGAGCAAAAGGGCCAAAATGGGACTGGAAGCATAGCCAATTTTGTGAAAATGGGAAAAAGAATGGGGAGCTGGCAAACCTAGGCATGAATAGGGGGATAGCTGGGCTAGTTAGAGCCACAGGAACAGCAGGTTCTGCAGCACCTGGGAGGGACACTGAGCTGGCCATGAGTGAAGGAGAGGATGCTGCAGTGACAGGTATGAGCCTGGCCAGGAATTTCAGCTGGGAGGACTCATAACCATGACATTTTAGGGATGTGACCTGAATCATCTGAACACTTCTGTGGTAACAGTCAAGGAACTTTCATTGATTCTAAAGCCATTTGGAGTGTGACCTGATGGGCAGACAGGCAGAAGAAAACCTCAAAGAATCACAGAATCTCTAAGGTTGGAAGAGACTTCCAGAATCATCAAGTCTAACCATCAAACCAGAACCACCTCCAAGCTGTGTCCTCAAGTCATCCACACATCTTTTGAACACTTCAAGGGATATTGGCTCCACCACTGTCCTGGAGCCTGTTCCAATGTCTGACAACCCTTTCCATGAAGAAATTTTCCCAATATCCACCCTAAACCTCTCCTGCTACACCTTGAGACCATTTCCTATCCTGTCTCTTGTTCCCTGGAAGCAGAGCCCGACCCCCACCTGACTGAATCGTCCTGTCAGGGAGTTGTCCAGAGCCAGAAGGGCCTCCCTGAGCCTCCTTTTCTCCAGGCTGAGCTCCCCCAGTTGCTCCTGGTGCTCCAGCCCCTTCTCCAGCTCTGCTGCCCTTCTCTGGACACACTCCAGTGCCTCAGTATCTTTCCTGGACTAAGGGGCCACCCCAGGATTTGAGATAGGGCCTCACCAGTACCCAGCACGAGCACAGGGAGACGGTCAGAGCCCCGGTCCTGCTGGCCACACTATGCCTGGTACAGGCCAGGTGCCACTGGCCTTCTTAGCCATCTGGCTCATATTCAGCCACTGCTGAACTACCAGGTCCTTCTCCACTGGGCAGCTTTCAGAGCAGGCAGAACTGTTGTTTGGACAGGAGTTGGGAGAAGGGAGGCAGACCTGCAGGTCCCCCCTTGTATGGCTCTGCAGAGGAATCAGTGATGAACTGAGTGGGAACAATAAAGACCACACATGCAGTCCTGAGCAGTCCTGGGAGGAAGTGAGGGACAGCAACTCACTGGTACAGGAAAGCTGCTCCCATACACAGCACCTCCTGGGCAGCCCCAGTGCTCAAACCCAGCCACATGCCAGGCTCTCCCCAGTCCAACCAGGACAGGGCTGCCTGGTGATACAGCACTCAGATGACTGCCAAATCATCTCATCTGGACCAAGTTCCCTCTAGCAGCAAGCCCAGAGCACCCCATTCCCTGCAACAGGACATGCTGGAGCACATTGGACCCTTGTACAATAAGAAGCTCAGGCAGATAGGTATTTTACTGCATCTTAATTCTGTTTATACTCCTTGTGACTTTTGAAACTCCTTCCTCCTCCCCAAGATGGGAGACAAACATATAAAGGCAGGAAGCAAATGAATTTCCTTTTGAAGTAATTGATTTACTTTGCTAATATGCACTGACACAGTAATAGAATGGAACACAATAAGCCACTCTAAGGGTGCAGCATTTCTGGCACAGCAACACATTGGTGCATACGGGACTTTAAATAAACTTTGCAAACAATCCATAAAGTGGTCAGGAAGATTAAACAATTTTTTTTTGTAGGGGAAACTATCAAGTAAGCATGGGAAAGCAACAAAAGCATAACTTGGTCTTCTTCCAGCAGCTTCAACACTGCAATCTTGTCTGAGACTGAACTGAAAGAGGTAGAGATAACTGCTTGCTGCCATTTGGCCTATGAACTGAGTCCTAGATCCTGCCTGAAACAACTTCTCTCTTCTTGTGTGACAGAATTCTGGGTACAATCACGTTTCTTTGTCCTCCAGCATGATCCTGAGGCTTTTCGAGATACTGGGATCAGTAGGGTTGTGGAAGAGAGCTCATTTCTTAGAGCCACAGCAGGGCTGTGGGATGATGAGAAGTTGCCCTTTGGGTGCTGCAGTGCCCATGAAGCTTGGGCTAGCCCAGGTGATAGTAGGCAGGAGGGGAGCAGGCAGTAAAAGGCACAAGGACATCATCAGCTCCTCTGAAAGCCAAGAGCAGAACTCAAATCATATTAGAGCAGTCTCTCAGCCTGCTCATCCCAGCATCTACTGTTCCATGTATCTCAAGGCTGGGCTGCATTCTCCCCCTTGGGACCAAGGGGAGTGGACAGAAGAGGGACTCTCCCAGCAGCACTCAGCACCTTGCAGTCTGTCTGAGGGCTTATAAATGGGTGTTTTAAAAATTAGCTTTCATTGATTCTTACAGCTGGCCTACTTTGTGTGGCTAAATGTCCATGGCTGTGAGCTGTCAGCCTGTTTCATGAGCACATCCATGCAGCACTCAGTGCAGCACAGTACCAGCACTGGAGGGACCAGTGCTCTCCAGCCACCATGTGCTCATGTCTCTCCCTGCCTTGCACCTGACCACTTGCTCTGGTGAACATGAGTCAGGACCAGTGTGACCTGCCAGCCTCACCAGCTGACCCTGCCAGAGTTCCCCATGTGCTTCACAGCTACAGCATAATGGCAAGCCACAGCACCACACAAGTATTTGGCTGCATTACAGAACATCCCACATGCTTTCTGCCCACCAAACAGTTATCCTGTGGCTTCTCAGGTGCCTGTTGATTTTCCTTCCATTGCTGACCTGGTGCCTGGCTATAAAAGCCAGAAAAAAATCACATGAATTTGATCACAGCAGCACTATTAGCCCTGTCCTGAGGAACATGTTGAATCAAAAAAATACAACTTCATATAAGGGACTCTCACATCCCTTCTCTGGGCCTGCACCAAAACCTTTTTGCAGGCCATCGAGCTCCATGGGCAGCCCCAGCAGAATGGTCCTGTTTCCTTCACCAAGGTGGGAAGGGACGTTTTCTGACAGAGTATCTGGAATTCAGGAAGCCAAGATCCAGAATTGCCCCTAGCCCTGCAAGCAGGGCAGTTAAATGCTGCAGCACAAAGCTGCCCCTCCTCATCCTACAGCTTTCCCCAGCTACCTGCCACCAATGCTCCACAAACCAAATCTCTGCTTGTATGGGCATGAAAGCCTTCCCTACACCCTCAGCTGCTGGGAAGCACAGGGCTTTGGGCTGACCCAAGAGATTCAGGAACACTAGAAATGGTGGACAGGACAGGAACAGACCCAAGCAGTGCTGCTGGTCACTGGGACATTTTCCTCCAGAGCACCATGTGCTTCCATGGTTGGTGGCACCACGGTAAATGTCACACCATGACATGTGCCAATACAGGATCACAGCACTGCCAGCAGCTGCACCTCAGAGAAAGCTCACTGGTCTTCTGGATCAGCACAGACAGGGCTGGACAAAGCAGTGAAGATTGACAGGTAAGGAAGACTAGTGCTGGTGAGTACAGAGAGTGCAGGGGTGAAGCATTTCTTGGTTTGGCCCCAAACAGGCCATTGCTTTATGCAGAGCAGTGCCCAGGACTGCACAGAGAAGTGCCAAGAGGATCTCATGTAGCACCTGTGACCAGCATCTCCAGACAGCAAACTCAAGTAAAGAGAGAAAGGAAAAGATTATAGGAGTGGGAACTCAGCTGGAACCAAGAAGGATTTGTTTTTCACTAGATCCAGGAGTCTAAAAGAGGTGTGCATTGAGCAAGGAGAGAGGTGGGCTGGGGAAGGATAAACAAACACAGATTAGACAACGATGCAGTGAGTTCAGCAGAAGAGTTCGAGGAAAGCAAAGGGAAAAGTCTGTCTGCAAGGAAGATAAGGCTGGAGGAAGGGTGGGGGAGAGCTCATATCACAGCTCAGTTCTCTGAACTGGAGGGGGGGCAGTGAGCGCTGCACCAGGCACTGTGTGCCCAGAGGCAAAACTTCTTTCCCTAATAATGTAAACGGGAGTAACATCACAATTCCTGCCTGCCAACCTCCCTATGTGTGCTCCAGGGACATGTCTGCAGCACCTCCCACAGCCACAGAGCTGCAGGAGACTCAGGAGACAAAGCAGAGTGACAGACCCATGGGACGTGTCCCCTACTCTAGCGCACCCCACACAGTCAAGCCACTCCTCAGAGAATTTCAAGCACGTTTTGTTGTGTGTGACATTGTGTTTTAAAGTTGTACTTTCAAGAGACAAAAAAAAATATCCACTGACCATAAAATATCCAGTTTAAGTGAACCAGAAGTATTAGCAATCATTGAAAAATAATAATCTTTAATCAAAATTACACCATAAACTCCAAGAAAAACAGTAGGAGCAAAAAATTGTCAGGCTCCTGTACAGAACAGCACCCTTAGAAGGAGAAGCTGTTTTGAGGAGGCAAAGGAGCACATCAGAATCACTAAAGCAGCCCATTTATAAATCAAGCTGTTAAAACACACATTGCTGGAAAACACCAGCACTGAAGACATGGAAGCAGAATTTTCGTGGGGCTCCCTGACGAGATTTGCCTGCAAGGACAGAAATAGGGAAACAAAAGGTGTGGCTGGACTGCTCCAACAGTGACTTGTTTACCACAGAAATCTTTTTTGGAATCAGTGAGATGTCTTGAATGAGATTTGCCTTAGCAAAGGTACTAAATGCTTGCAGAAGCATTATGATCAAATCTTGCATTAGGCTTGTTAGCTTTCACCATGAGGGTATGTTGACTTTCAACCTCCCAGTAATTTTAGCAAAGCCAGAGCCTTTGGTCACTGCACCAGGGCAGAGACCTGAAACCTCCTGGGTCCTCTCCCTGGTACTTACATCATGTGTGAACAAAAATACACCCTTCCTCTGGAGCACGGAGTGATCTTTGCTGGGACTCAACAGCTGATGCTCTGACACCTGCCTGATCTGCAATCCTGGGACATTTCTGCAGAGCTCTGGTCTGGCAGTACAGACCTGACCCGACCCCTCCCCGTGCCAGGGGAAACCAAAGCTGGCTCACAGCAGGGGCAGATGGCCCCAAACAGGAGTCTTAGGGCTGCCGAGGTGGTGTTTCTCTTCAGCCCACTGAGAAACATGCAGAGTGGACAAAATTAACAATAGCTCGAAGCGAAAACACTTCAAAAGCAGTTAATGAACTGAAGAGAGAAATGAGAGGGTGGGTGCCACAGCAAAACACACAAAACAAGGTGGCCATGGAAAGGCAATACTTGTAAGGCTTTTTCTCGGCCCAAAACAGGGTCTTTCACCCTTCCTCCAGTCTAGCTCAGGTGTTAGGGTGAAATTCCCTGGGCCCTAGCCACAGAGACGTAGTTAAGATATCAAAAGAGGCTCTTTCCCCTGATAAAGTTACAGGTTTATTTCTCGTGGGTAGTGAGTGAAAAGGGAAGGGAAAAGAGCGGGGGAAGAGAGAGAAAAGAGGGGGAAGAACAGGGTAAGAGCGTGGGGGAAAAAGAGAACGGAGGAAGAGGGAAAAGTGCGGGGTAAGAGAGAAAAGACGGGGTAAGCGAGTGGGTAAGAGAGTGGGGTAAAAGCGTGGGGGGAAAAAGAGAAGTGCGGGATAAGAGAGTGAGGTCAGCGGGTCCTGACCTTTTCTAGAAAGGGGGGGCGGGGAGAAATTGGATCCCAGCCAGCTCTGTGTGGCCAGGAGGGGAGAGGGACCAAGATACAGGGCACAGCAGGGGTCACGGGATGTACCATTTACAATGTATCTAGGAAACGCAACAAATACTTTTGCTGGTAACCTGGGAAAGTAAAAATGTATTGGTAATACAGACCAACCCACACACCCACGTCCCTCTGTGGGAAGTGGGCTGCAGCCAGGGAGAAGGCTAGGAGCTGTGCAGAAGGACTCGTGGCTGTAGAAACACAAACGCTATCACCCTTGGTAATGCTTTCTGGAAATACACAACTTATCCAATACAGTCCCAAATGCCTCCATCCACCCAGCTCTGCCTGAAATCCCAAAGAATAAAGTATGTCCAGCAGGAAGACCACTTTGTAAGAGAAAATAGGTTTGTGATGGATTTTGCTTCAGACCAAAAAGAAGAGTTTATGTGGAAGGGAGAACATTAAGGACAGAGGCATGGGAGGCAACATTTTGATTCATACACAAGTTGCCTGTAACATCACTTATCCTGGTTCTCCTACAGTCAGGAAGTGGCATGCTCCTCCAGACAAGTTGGCACATCCTAACTTAGCCAGCAAAGGTACAGATACTCCCTGTAAGAAGAATCCTGGGCAGTAACTGTGCATGATATTATTAGAAAAAAGAAGAAAGTACTTCCTCCAGGAAAGCTGTGTCTGCTACAACCTACACTTCAAACACTTCCTCTAAATATCAAATGCTGAAATCTTCCAAGGAACACAGAAAGTATTTTGCTTTTTTTGACTATGCCAGCCATGCTGGCTAGAGTGTCCCGGAGTCAGATCACTTCCCTGTAAACAGACAGAGGCCCATTTAATTAACAATCATATAGGGACATCAAGTATTGGAAAACCATCCCTCTCCAAGGCTTGGCCATTTTTTTCTCTGCTGGGGACATGCCCCTTACTCAAGAACCTGGTCCACAACTGTCTTGTGCTAGAGACCACTTCAGAGCCAAGCAGAAGCCATTCTGTCCTCTCACAGCACAGGCAGCAGTATCCTGCACCTTGGGCTACAAAACTCTCCATCAGGGCTGCAGGTGAATTCTCCACCTCCCAGTCCTCAAAACATGCCCCAAAAACATACCCCCACTCAGCCCAGTGATCTCAAAGCCTGACAGTTTTCAAAATCCTTTCATATTTTTTTTACCTTTCAACCAGCTTCTTAGTTAAAAAATAGCTCAACTAAGCTGAACTGCAGAAGATATTTCCCTCCACACTCATGGGCCAGCCTGTGGTTGCCAGAGCTGGCTCTGGGCTCAGACAAGTTCCCTACTCTGGGTTCAGAGATGAGGCACACTTGCAGTCAACACTGTTCCTGTTTTTACATTGAACAGACCACAACATAAATCAATGACTGCTTAAAAAAAACAAAAAATACAATTTTATTAACAAATTATCTTTCACCCATAATGGACAAAGTTGACACCTCTCCTCTGTAAAGGAGGCTGCAAAATTCAATTACTGTTTGTGAAACGCTTGGATGTCACAGTAATAAGTACCCCAGAGAAGCTCATGAGAAAATGAATAGTTTGGTCTTGGTGAACAGGGATTAACACAGCAGGATTACCAGAGTTAGCTAGTGAGCATCTTCCATCTATGAACTACTTCTGGAAGATACAGCCTGTGACCATGAAGACCACTGTAACACAGATAGACAAGAGGCCTGAAGTAAAAACTAAGACAATTTTGGTCATGGCATTTCCTGACTTCCAAGAAATCAGGAAGTTTACACAGAAGCATTTCAACTTGGCCATATAGCTTCCCCCCAGCACTCACCAAAATGTCTCTACCAGCCCAAAATCAGCCTCAGGCCCTCTCCTTCTGAAGGATCTCAAAACCACATGGACAAAGCCAGTTCCTTATGAAGCTGATGGTCCCTTCCCAGAGATCAGCTGTGTTGACCAGTGACTGCCACAGCCACTATGACCAGCTGTAAGTTTTCCTAGGCTGGAAAAGCAGGGCATGGCAGAATCAACAGCAAGAGCTGCTTTCTCCTCAGAGGCCCAGCAGCAGCAGGTAGCATGTTACCAAATTTCCATGTGGCCAGGTGACAGGAAAAGACAGCTAGAATGCTTGGATAGCCTTTCATACATGGAACAGACACTTCTGCCATGCAGTACGCTCCCACATCATTCCTAGTCCTAGTCTCCACCCATTTATCCTCTGCTCTTAATTTCTATTTTGATTTCACAGCTTTACTTGGTCAGCAGTGGATTTTTATCAGGGCTCCTCAACAGCACAGTCACCACAAACATCACTTCCCTCAAAGTTTCAAAACACTCCCCAGCCCTCCTCACAACCAAGAGGCTGAGAACTTCCTAGATAAGATGGCTAGGGGAACTGTGACATTTTTAAATCATTAAGCAGCCTCTTTCCCCAGCCCTCTTCTCAGAAACAGATGAACAACTTGGAAATGACACTTCTCAAAAGTATTTGGTGAAGAGCTGCAGCCTGGTCTGGTATGGGGATGAGATCGCAGCAGACTGCAGGCAGAGCGTTCAAGTGGCAGCCAGCTGGCCAAGGGGTTATCAGCTCCTTCCAAAGGGCTCTGCACCAAGGGCAGAGCCTCTGCTATCAGTGGGAGCTTCCCAAAGCGCTCACACTTTGTCAGTTGACCTCTAAGCCCCAGCAAAGCTCACGGGATGAAGCACACTCACTGTCATTGCCTCTGCCCAGCACAGATTGCAGTGGTGCAACAGCTCAGAGTGGCTGTAATAGGTCCCAAGGAAAATGAGAAACCGAACTCCAGGTCACTTTCCCCGGATTCCAGGTAAGGATCAGAGGGTTTATAGCATAGTAGAAGTAATACAACAAAACCAGATGGTCTTTCCAGGCAGGTGAGCCATTTTGCACTAGCAGGAGCCTTCTAGCCGTGGTGTGCCAGGCACAGAGCACATGTGCTGATGAGCTGAATGCACTGTGCAGGGCCCCAGCACACCTGGGTGCTGCAGCCACAGCACACACTGCACTCCATCTGCCATGGGCTGTATCAGACCAGGCTATATGCTGCTTTCCAAGCCAGGGAAAACCCTACTGCCGCTGAGCTGCTGGCAAGGGAACTGCTCTGGGGCTGTACCATGAAGGTGAGCTGCATGCTAGGCTCTGCTCTGCAGCAGGGATCACTCTCACCAGCTACCTGGTGACTTTTCATCAGCTGCTTACCAGCCTCCAAGGCTCATAAGGCACTTTAGGCAAGCTGTTCCCCAGCAGACACCACAACAGAATAGATAATCCCCTTCATTGTGCTCACAGACAGTCCCAAAATACCAGAAGCAACAAATCACTGGAATCCCAAAGCCTTTGCCAGCTGGCAGTAATGGCTCAGGGAGTCCACTCCTTCCTGAAAACACAGTAGCAAGTTCTCTTGTGTTTGAGTTCATTAAATGCTGCCCACCCATCACCTCTCAGCACTCACAGTTTCTTTGGTGATCATGATACCTTTACAGGCTCTAGTCCAGAGGAGCTTTTCACAGATTTCAACAGGAATTAAAATGGATTGTCCTGGAATGCTCATTCACCCATATTGGAGTACAGATTAGACCTTTCTGTCCCAAGCAAGCCCCTCATGTCAGATGCAGGCACAGAGTTGTTGTCACATGAAAAACTCCTCCAATACACACTGGCCTTTGAGCTTTTATTTGAGGGTGCAGTTTTCCAAGCCTATGCTTGTTGTGAGGTGCCACAGCATCGTGAAAGATGGCTGAATGCACTCCCACGTGTTTGTTTCTGGACAGGAATATTTCACCAGCTCTTAAGCTAAAACATCTGAGACTTGCATTCTCAATGTGGCCTACATAAGCTCTAGCAAGCTCACTGCCCCTGGGTTTGCCTGCACTGTGCTCTCAAAGCCAAGACACAGCCCTTCCGAAATGTTTTAAAGCAGTGTTTTGCAACCTCTGAAACAACCGTGTGAGAGATCCTGGTCAAAGTGTCAATTTATATATTTGAGCAGCTAGGAGAGAAGCAGTAAGACCCCAACAGCAGTTACCACTGAGGTAATGCTCATACAAATTACTGTGCTAGATACATGGTTTGGGTTAGCACTGTAGGCTAAAGCCTTCTCCTGTCTGGGGTTGTCAAAATCATGACAGTCAGCTGTAAGTTTAACAGTCATTAAAACTTAATATCCATTTTGCAAACTGAAGCTTGAATGCTTCCCCAAATGGTGGACTTTCTTTCCACTCCAAGGTTCACTAGCACGAGATGGGAGTGTGAGAAATAGAGCTGGGGACTGTGGAAAGGAGGAGGGGACAAATATTGTTTCCAGAGGAAAGTGGAGAGAAAAGAAGCAACCTCTGGAATTGATGGGAATGGAAAGAGAAATGTGAAAAGCAACTTAAGAGTTCCAGTTGTGACTCTGTTTTGACCTAACTGATGGGACAAAGGGAAGGAGAGAGTGGACAAGAGCACTCACCACTGCAAATCTGAAATAACCCTGCCTTCACACACACACTCTGGTGGCAGGGAGTGAAAAATCTCCAACAGCTAACAGGTAACAGGAGTCTTCTGCTAAGAATCAGCTCCCAGACCTCCTACTGCTGATGGCCACAGAAATGTGAGGCTCCCAAAATCAATAAGTGTAAATGCCCAGCTACAGGTGATGCTTCTCTGCAGTGGTACAGCGTGTTGAAGGAACCCCCAAGCCAAGCCAGCAGCACACTGACATGGGAGAGCTCACACAACTGCAGACATATTAAACCATCTTCTAAAACAAATCCTTAAGCCTTTTGCATTGTACCTCACTGGTTTACTTATTCCTCTTTTGGGGATGTACATTTGAACCCTGAGGTCAGACAATGGCCTGGTCCATGCTGCCTTTTGTTCCCAAAACAAAAAAACCCAACCCACCAGCCAGAGCCTTCGTTCTATGTTCTGGGAGGCTCATGGACTGATCCCCCTATGGTCAATACAAAGAGGAACATAAGGATGAGCTGAGCCCTGTCTTGTTTTCTCCTTCAACTGGGAGGAGCACAAAGCAGCAGGAAGGAGCAAGGCCTAAAGACATTGAAGCACACATCAGTATTAGTTTGTGAAGACAGGTCTTTTAGAAACAGTATCAGCAATCACCACATTTCATTTTTCAGAACAGAACATGACAAGGAAGGCACATGCAAGAGAGCTGCACTAATCCAACACTGAGATAAGATTAAAACTAGCAGCAAAAAAAAAGAATATTCATGAGAACTTCATATTTCAGTCAGTCATGTTATGACATCTGCATGTTGATGCTCAGGCATTAAAGCACAGCCACAAGCACAGTGCTTGCCACTGGCAGGTGGCACAGGGGCAGGTCACAGGTAGCAGCTGCCCCAAACACCACTACTGCGTGTTTGCAACTCATCACTTGGTCTGACAAGGGACTTGATCTCTCCAAACAGACTCTTCTTTGTGAGGCAGTACAAAGGTACTGCAAGGAGGAGGAGACAGCTAGAACTACAAGAACAGTAGGGCAATCAGTCATTTTCTCTCAAATTACATGGAAATAAAAATGAAGCAGGAAGAAAATGGTACCTCTGTCAAGGGTCTTGGTCTTCTTTCTACAACAAATTCTGTGTGGCAGAGCTCACAGTAACTTGTGTTGGAGGAGGATAACCATTTTTCCAGGCAGCTCTTGTGCACGGTGCCCAGTGTTCCTGTGCAGTCACATGGGGAAAGCAGTCCCTCCCCATTTCCACCTTCATGACAGATTCGACAGATGGGACCATCACTAAAGAGGCAGAATGAGAGACAAACAGAATGAAATCACAGTCAGAGCAGGCAGAACAACAAAGCCACAGGGTCTGGTCCCACCAAGCCCCAGAAAGGCACATGAACAGCAGGCAGTGTGTGGCACAGCATGCTAGGAGCCTGCTGCAACAAGAAAACAGTCTCAGTGGACTATGGAGGTGCTCAGGACATTTTAGATCATTTAAAATCTGGAAGATCCATAACAACAAGAGAAGATGGCACATCAGCCTGGCCAGCTCAGATGGCCCCAGAAGCGACTGCAGAGCACATCCTGCAGTTGTCAGCTCTGCTGACAGTGGGCAGGGGCTGATACCAGACCCAACACCAAGCCTGAAGCACTCGTGCAAATCCAGAAGCCCAAGGCAAAGTCAAATGACCCACAGTAGTCATAGCATGCCCCAGCCACCTGCAGCCACTCAAGAGGTTGGCAATCAGGTCACATTTACCAGATCGCCTACCCACTCTCAGCCCACCTTGGCTCTGCAGCCTGGGCTGAGCAGGAACTGCACAAGGAACAGCAATATCTCAAGACACAACTGAACTGACCCTGGGAGCTCACCTCTCCAAGAACACAACATATTTCACAGCAAGCAGGCACCCAGACCAAGACCTCCAGCATACAAGGCCTCTGCCCATTACTGCACAGTAACTCTCCAGCATCCTGCGGGCACCCCCTCTTCCAGAGCAACAACTGCCCTGCAGCACTTGGCCTCTCGGGGCCTGCAGAAACGCTTTGGTGCCTCAGGAACAACACCTCCTCGGCATGAGCTCCAACTACAGAATCACACAGAACCAGAGATACCTACCAGAGAAACTAACAAACACTTTCAGAGACACTTGCAACCTTCCCTGTGGGAGGCCTGAGCTGCTCACCACACTCACACCATCCATCTGTGCCCAAGATATTCCTTACACCTTCAGCTGGCACCACTGACAGTGAACAATTAGTGCTACACCTTTCACGAGACCAGCCTGCTCAAAGCCTCAGCCAACCTGGCCTGGAACACTTACAGGAATGGGGCATCCCAGCTGGCATCCCAAGGCACAGGTTTCTTAGCAGCCCTGTGTCACATATGCCAGCCCCATGATGAGGATGTTTTGGGCTCCCTGGGAAGCCCCAGATGGCTCCAGACACCAAACTTTGCTGTTCTCAGCAGTTTAGTTCACCTCTTCAGCACTCACCAGTCCCTGAGATAATTTAGGAACAAAATGCTGGACAGCAGAGGCCCAGGGCAGGACTGCCTTCCCTGGCCCATGGAAACCAGGCCTTCACTAGTATCTCACTTCCCACCTTCCAAACAGCCATTTCTTCCACACAGTTTTCCTCTTACATCCAAAGCTGCCAATCTGGGGGTGTGAAAGAGGGTGAAAAAGGAACATCTTTATTTCAAAGACCCTATTGTAGGCCCTCTCGAAATCCAGGTGAGCGGTATCAGATATCACTTTTTTCTAGATACTGCTGACAGAACAAAAGCCGCACTGAACTCATAATTCACACTGCACTGCTATTCTGACTTCAAAAAACTACACCTGACTGCAGAAGTTTGTGGGATTGCAATACAACAGTCAGAGCAAGCACTTAGCAATCTTCAAAAGCAGCAGCACCACTTCCATTAGTTTGCACAGAAAGCAACAGTGAAGCATAGAAGCACAGTTCAAGGAAAAGGAGCACACTGGGGAAAAGGTTAGTGGGACATGAAGGAAAGAGAAGAGCCAGCAAGGAAGTGCATGTCAGCTCCCTAAAGAAGGAGCAAGATTCCTCTTTTTGTGTGCCACAGGAAACCTCTCCCACTTTCAATTCAATATCTAACTGGTTTCATCCCAACTGGACTTTTATTCATATTTAGGGCTGTGAAGCAAATTGCACCCAATGTACACCATCCCTTTCTCTCTGCCAAACGTCACTGGTGAACCACTGACCCATGTTCTCCCCTCTGTTTTACATGCCTTTTATTGAGGGGACTTCTTTAGCCAAGACAATCCCTGCAAAACGTACAACAGGAGTCTGGGGAGGTGGTGGAAACTTCATCCTCAGAGATCCTAGAAGCTACATCAGACAAGACTCTGAGCAAGCTTCCTCTAAAAGGAGGCTGGACCAGACATCCTATGGAATTCCCTTCCAATTTGAATTATTTGATGATTCTGTAACATTTATTACCATAAAATGCTGCACCTTAACAGCCTGCACACAGAGCCCTAGTGACACAGACAATCCCCTACAGCCTCCAGTGCTCTCATGCATCTGTCATTTCCTAAGAAAAGCATCTGTAAGATATTTTACCCATTCTCTTCCTGTTTAAGAAGTTTCATATTTCCAGAGCATTACTATAACCCTGGCTACCAAGAAACAATCCAAAATGAAAAAGTTGCTGACAGTGTGTGAAAAAAAAATTCTTATCGGACTTCATTTTCCTTCCTTCCTTTCCCCCCCGGGGTGGGGGCATGCTCACACTCCCACGTGATACACACCCAGACACATTTTTCCAGCAGGCTGAAGACACCGTATCAGTAATTCAACATTCCAGTGCAGGAACGCTGCTCCTGGCTTTGCTGTGCTAAGTGCTGGTGACAAGGAAGACACTGAAACCCACCACCAAAAGAAACCAACTAGTGTCCATGTAGAAACATAAGGAATCCTGTTGGGGTTTTTTAACCCGTTTCCAGGCAGTTTTTCCACATAATTACTACACTCCTACAAGTTCTAAAGGGTTAAACAACTTTTCACCCAGACTATCTACTGCCAAAGAACAAGCTCAGTTACTTTCAGATTTTTATTGACCTGCTCCAAGTTTGCTGGAAACAGCAATTATGTTCACCTCTATGCTCATCCAGCTTCCCTGCATCCGTCCCCCAGGCCCTCAATCACTGCTTCCACACTGCACAGTGTTTGACCAAACTCATTGAAAAAAAAACCCAGCTGTTCAGACAGGATTTATGAACACAAAATGTGACAGGTCTCAGTAGCTGGACTGAACAATGCTGCCGAATGTCCACTACTCTGGAAGCTGCTCAAAATAAATAACAAGAAGTCACATCAGGAGGAGTCTGAGCCAGTGAAGCTGCCAAGTGTCCCCTCTAGCAATAGCTGGATGTTGTAGCTCCTACAACACAAACACTCCCCTCCCCGCGGCTGAAGATCAGCACCACGCCTTTACTCCGCGGACGTTCCTGGAATAAGGGCTGCGCTCCCCTCCCAGCCCTTCCACCCTTCAAACCCGTCCATGAACAGCACACTGCCCTGCAAGCATGGCCCCACCTCCAGTGCCGCCCCACGAGGCCGTGACAGCGGCGGCAGCTCTGGGGCTCCCATGAACACCGGGCAGTGGAGCCCAGCGCAGGGCCCAGGCCTGGAGCAGCGGGCTCACGAGGCAAACTCCTTCACAAACAAGGCTTTGCTGTCTCCCTGCACCCCTGCGCCACCAAGGACGGGGAAGAGCTGCGAGCCCGTGGCTGCAGCAGCCTCACCTCTGGGCGCCCAGCGCCTTGATGACGGTGGAGAGCAGGCGGCCGTCCTTGGCCGTGACCTGGGTGATGTACTGCGGCCGGCCCAGCGCCGACTCCTCCACCGCCTTGGACAGGGCGGCGCTTCCCGGGCAGTCGCACAGGGAGCCGGGCAGGTGGCAGCAGTCGCCTGTCGTCATGGCAGCTCCGGAGCCCGCTGTCCCGGGCCCGGCACCCGGGAGACCTGCAGGGACAGCAGCACAGTCAGAGCCCAGAACCGGGCAGTGCCCATCCCCTCGCCATTCCCCAGGGCCCCAACACACACGCGTTTTGTGTCTTCTGTCCCCTTTAACAGGCTTTGTCAGGCTGCCTTACCATAACATTAAGGCTCCAAGTGCTCTACTTAGTAACTTACCATCAGAATTGCAAATTTGCCTTTCCCAGAGAGAATTCCTGGTAACCACCCTTTAACCTGATGAAGCCTTTCAAACGGAATGTGCTCACACACAGATGGGGAAGGCAACCAGAAGCCCCATGGGCCTGTGCTGTGCTGGCTAGAGCCATCCTGAAAACTTATATTTATACTCTCCATAAATATAGCAAAGTTTCCCCTGAACAGGTCACCTAAACCAGTTTATATGGCTGGGTTCAGAAAGTCCTTCTTGGCTCCCTTCAGGAACTTTCTGAGCACTTGAAAGACTGTCCAAGCCCAAAAGGCTCCCCCATCCCGTCTTTGATCTTTTTCTTCTTTATTTCATTAAAGAAATACACATGCTCCCATTTCTATATCTGCTGTGGGACATCCCAACAGTCAATGTGTGGATATGAACCTCCCAAAAGCACCAAAAATTCTCCCTGGGAAGGGCAGCAGGCCAGCCTGCCTCCTTCCTTTCCCTTTCAACTGTTCAGATCTATCATGACTTTTACAAGAGCCACTTGCAAACAGAAAAGCACACCAACACACTTTCAACAGTTACCCAGCAAAAAGAAGACACGGACCAAACAGAAAATCCAAAAAAAAATTATAGAAGATGCAGAGAAAAGTCCAGCATGGCAAACCAGGAGCTGGCTCTGATGAGCCACATGTGGACAGGAGAGCTCTGCCTTTGAGGTAGGACAGCAGCTCACCCAAGCTGCCAGAAACAGCCACGTTCCTCCCTGGCAGGGGTACCTCATCCCCAAAATCAAGTATGTTCTGCAGATTTAGAAAAATTCTGGTTTTGTCAATCACCTTTAACCTGGTCCCTGAGAAGCAGCTGTGCAGAAATAAAGAGCTGAGGTTACAGTGAGTCATACTGAACACAATCCAACAACATTGTACTGCTGGTAAAACCAAAATCCCTGTGTCTGTAAACACAACTGCCTTATGTAAGGCATGCACAGTAATCCTTGTGCGCCAGCGCTGCTGAGCTGGAATGCTGCCTCATCCTGGTGGATGGATTTCAAGATGAAATAAATCCATAAAAGAAGTTCAAATGAAAGCAATGAAAAGAAAAGGGAAAAAAAAGGGAGGAATAAAAGGAAATAAAATAACCACAACTCTAAATAAGATATATGAAAACAATTAGGTTTTTTTAATTTGGGGGGTGTGGGGGAACTTGGTCCCCCAGTCTTTGCCTCCTGGAGGTAAGAGCAGGCAAAGAAACCTTCACCATCCCATCCAAGGAAAGGCTATTTTGTTTTGAGATCTCTGAGCACAACAGGAGTCAAACATTCCCATGAAACTACAGTTCTGTCAGGTACAACTAAGCTACTAACTGAAGAAAATAAGGGCTTGTTCCTGGTTGGAGGCTTGGCCACTCTACAGAGGAAGAAAACAAATAAAGCTGGTACAAGAACACGATTCTTGGAGCCCTGAAAACACTGATTTTGGTAAGCACAAGTGCTTTTTTTCATGTCTTGGAAATTAAGCAACTCACACAACCAAGGGCTTCATCTGTCAGGACAGCTTCCTTTGTAAACATGCATTCAAGAGAGAGAACCTTCACTGGTGTCTCAGAACTGGATGCCAACCTTGGTAGCAACCCCTCACTTTAGGGAATAGTTTCTAATTTCTAATAGAAAACGTTCTCATCTCTTTTTTAAAGCTGCTCTGGATAACTATCTGTAATCCTTCCTTTGCACCTGAGCAGGAATAAGCTTGAGTTTGTGGGCAGGTCAATCTTCTTCAAAACGAACATGAATCTTTTCATCAACATAAAAATTAACTTAATAGACTCAGCCTCTCTCTCCACCTGTGCAAAGAACAGAGCTACTTTTCTTCTCTTCCTCAAAAAAAAAAAAAAGGCTACAAACTCTCCAACTTTAAGGAGCAAAAAGTAAGATGATAAATGCTATTGGAATTACCTTAAGTCAGCTGTTCTGCAAGTTAAGGAATTCTTTAAAATTAACAACCTCTTACTGAAACAAGCATGAGAAGATACATGCTTTTAATAAAAAGGTCAGTTCCATTTGTTCCGCCAAAATGTTGTTTATTTTAAAGTCCAGAGGAAAAAGTCCATTCTGTGTACTGGAATAAAACTGCCCTCACTGACTGTGTTCTGGGAGTATTTATACTGAGGCTCTTTGTGCTCCACATCTGACAGACACAGACAGCCCCATGGCTGGAAAGGAATGGCCACCCTGCCGTTCTTACATGGTTTCTGGTACAAGTTATGTGGCATTTCCTTGTTGGGGTCCAGCCCAGGGTGGAACCTGAAGTCACTGTTTTAACATCTGACTCATGCCATTCAGCAAATACGAAGGAAAAGCAGCAAGATTTTCATAGTTAGTAAAGAAGTAACTGAAATCCAAAGACAACATCTGCAGTGCACTCAGGTCCCAGTTCCATATCCAGTGGAACATGAACCTTGGTGTACAGCCAAGCCAGTCCCTTTCCTGATCCCTGAAGGGTCAGCTCA
Source organism: Sturnus vulgaris (assembly GCF_052056855.1). Lineage (NCBI taxonomy): Eukaryota > Metazoa > Chordata > Aves > Passeriformes > Sturnidae > Sturnus > Sturnus vulgaris. Next base: position 5,267,386 of record NC_142268.1, on the reverse strand, counting down.
TCAACTCACAGCCTTCTCTCACAATTGCCAACAGCTCATGTGACCCAAACCCAATGTTCACAGAATCATTCAGGTTGGAAAGAGCCTTTGAAATCATCTAGTCCAACTGCTCCCCCAGCACTGCCAAGCCCACCACTAACCCATGTCCCCAAGTACCACATCCACACAGCTTTAAAATCCCTGCAAGGATGGTGACTCCACCACTGCCCTGGGCAGTCTAGGCCAGTGCCTGACCACCTGCTCCATGAATTTTTTCAGCCTAAACCTCCCCAGTACAACTTGAGGTTGTTTCTTCTCTTCCTGTCACTCGTTATCTGGGAGAAGTGACTGACCCTCACCTGGCTGAACTGTCCTTTCAGGGAGTTTTAGCAAGCAAAAAGGCCCCCCCTGAACCTCCTTTCCTCAACACCCAGCTCCCTCAGCCACTCATCATCATATTTGTGCTCCAGCCCCTTCCCCAGCTCTGTTTACAGCAGAAACATCAAAATCCCAGGGTGAGAAACAAGACCCAAACAGCTGGTTTGAACCACACACTGGATTTTTTTTTAAGCACCTGTGTTTTCTGAGCCTATTCCTTGGGGATACATTTCTTATCCACATTTTAAAAAAATTCTTGGAGACACTAGGTTTATTATCAACATTCCCTCTGCTGCCACAGTTAGACATAAGCAAAAAAAAAGGGAAGTCTCTTCTCAGCAACATTTTCCATCTTCAGCTTCTGAGCAGATCCAGAACACAAAGGGCTGAGTTTGTAGAAAATTCTCAAACTGAAAAAAGCCAAACTCTGTTTGGAAAGCTGTCTCAGAAGAGTGAATTCTGCCCTAGAATTCCAAAACTCAAAGACATGCAGCAAAATGAGCCAGTTCCTTGAAGAGCAGCTTGTGCTCTGCCACAAGGCAGAGACCAGGGTGCTAGTGCAGGATCCTGCTCCATAGCTTCAGTGAAACAAGCCTGCAAGATACTACCCCTTGTCAGTCCTCACACACTGCAATGAGATATGTAATCCAGTTTATATCATCCAAAGGCAATGAATGTGCCCAGTAGAAGTAAGCAGGAGTCAAGGAGCTAAAGGGTCTCCCAGCTCTGCTCTCTTGGACTGTGAAGATGGACAAAACAGTTATTTCTCCCAGACAGGGAAACGACAGCAGGCCAGATGAACACCTGGATCAAAGCCACAAAGGGAAAAACACAGCCAAGATGAGAAAGACAACAAGAAAGGATTCAGCCAAATGATGGCAGTAATGGGGACTGCCAGGTGCAGGTCATGGCTCTGCTGTGCTGCTCATGCCCTGTCCATTAATGAATATCCCAAACAGCCTAAAGCCTTGGAGCAATCCTGTGGCTTTGATAGGATCCAGAGCAAACTGGAACTAGAACCAGCTGCACCTGCTTTGGGTCCAGCACATACACACCAGGCTTCCCTGGGACATCTCCACCAAGAAAAAACCCAACATGTGAAGCTGCCAGTGGCCAAGTCTGTTCCTCTCACTGAGCAACCCATCTCCCTGATTACTGTAACTGAGACCTGGCACCTCACCCATGGTGTCACCAGAGATAACCAAGTTGTGTAGCTAACATAACCCACCCATCTGTAGTTTGGAGGCTTTCTCAGCCCTGCTCACATGAGCTGACATTTGAGCCCGGGTGCAAGGCTTCCCAGCTTGCTTCCCAAAGCCCTTTTAGCCACTTTGGACACACAGACATTGAGTTTTCTAATCACATGATCCTGTAAATGTCACCAGTGAACTGAAGGTTTTCAGTTGCTAAAGGGCATTTTGAAACATCAGTGCTTTCCTTTTCACCACTAAAACTGGATTTCCCAAATCCTGGGTCCTACAACCATGTGAACATCTCGAGAGATGCTTGCTTTCTCAAAAGAACTGCTTGCTGCACACATCTAAGCACCTGCTCCCACACACCCCATCTCATACAGCTAATGCACACCTTCCCGTAGCCCAGGTTCAATCCCAGGTGTGCAGCACACACTTCCAGCACCAGTTCTGCTTACTGAGGCACCAGCCTCACTGGTGTACCTGTAGCCCCCATGCTCTGGGTTACTGGCAGAGTACCCCCTCTTCTACATCTGGCCTCTAGACCCTCACACCCAAGTGCTCACACACCTAAGACACTGCCATCAGAGATACATATAGATGGAATGTGATGAATGGCCTGAAATGGTCCTTGCTGTTAAAAGGTTGTATAAATGGATTTTATCTAAAAAAAAATCCAAAACAAAAACAACAAAGAAAAAAACCCCAAGAACTGGTCCCAAACTGTGCAGGAGTTTGTTTTCAGTTTTGTTTTGCTTAAATGTACTTTCTGCTGAGAGTTGAAAACCACAGTATTATTTTGTTCTTTAATAAAAATACATGATTTTATACATCAACTCCCCAAAGTTACCTTGCAGGTCTGCCATGTAACACCTTAAAGGTATCCAAAAAGCCAGCACAGGATCTGTCCACAATTGACCCATCAGCAACTCTTCCATTGCTCAGGGCCTGGGAAGAAATCTCATTAGTCCTATACTCAGAAGTCATCTGAACACAACAGCCCTAAAGTCAGGGTGAAGGAGCCCTGCCCAGTGAGAAAAGTGGCACAGCATTTATGGCATACACCTGAACATTCAAAATAACATCTGATGCCATGCCACAGCTCCTAAAACATTTTAAAATTTGGTAAATAATACACAGAAAAGCACTCCACTCTCCAGGAGCTTCCTTATTTCCTGCCCTGCCTGCAACATTTGGTTGGCAGGTGCAACTAAAGGAGATGCTGTGAAAACTTCAGCCATAACTTACTCTTCAGAGGATGCCAGTGGAGCAATGTTGTAGATCAGAGCCAGGAGACAGCCCTGACCCTGGGCTCAAAACAAACCCCAAAAGGCCAGGGAAATAAATAATGAAGGCACAACATTCTGGGAGCTTGTGAACCTTCTGATAAAGCTTCACACCAGGAAACCCCTCCTACACTTTTAACAGCAAAAGCTCTGGGCTGACTCCAGAGGCTCACCTGCCTCATCCCTGGGGCTGAATTTAAAAACACATGCTCCAAGTTTAACCCTGTAACACTCAGGAGGAGGTCAGAAGCTTAGAGGACACAGCCTTTCTGGACTCCTGTGTTTATCAGGTTTGTACATGACCACAGCTGGACTTGGCCGGGCTGCCTTTCCACTATTCCAAAAACACAGCTCAGCAGCAGTCACTGGTAATTCAAGGCTTTACTTCCCGGCTGCTTGCTGGGGACAAAAAATCATAACTCCTCTATACCAAGAAACTATTTAGACATATTCCAGAAGGTCTCTGAAGTCTTGATTATTTAGATTATGGCAAATGGGCTTGCAGACACAGATGAAGAGATAGTCTTCTACTTCCATTTTTTCCAAAGCGACTACATTGCCAGGATCTGACTTCTATTCCCCACTGGTAGAAAAATACTGCAGCAAGCCTTGGTGATCAATAATTGTTGTTTTCCAAAGCCAGCATCCACACATATCCCTCCTCTTCAAAACTTCAGCATACTGGACCAACATCTTCAGTAGTTTCACTTCATGTCTTGAAGCAATGGAAAACTATTGGCTGGCAAAGATGAAGCTCCTGTGGGGCTTGGCGGGGCTCCCAGCAGGTGAGAACCCCAACTTTTAAACAAGGCCAAAGGCATGGGGGTTGTGTGGACACAGCAGAACTGCAACACAGCAGGGTTCCCTGGATTTCATGGTACCTATCATGTTATTCACCTACTGTTTTTCAAACAAGTTTTCTTCATTGCCTAATAAAGTCACTCAATATTCAAAAGAAGCAAGAGATGCAAGCTTAGATGTTGAGAAAAAAAAAAATCAGTATAAAAAGAAGACGCCTAAAGGACAATTTTTTTCTTGCTGTGCTTGGGAACGATTAGGCTGTATGTTACAGCTGGAATGCCAAAATGAACAAAGTTATCTTAGCTCTTTTGAGACTTGCTATCTGCCACAAGGCCATACGAAAGGAAAGTTTACTGCACTTTAATTACCAACAGCTGCAAAAACGAATTGCAACATTAGAAGAAAACTCTTTGCAGAGGGTATCTCCAATCAAAATTCAGTCATTTTAATAACAAGTTTCATAGGGGAACAACCAAAAACCAGCTGGGACATGAGGAACACCTGCTACTCCTCTGAGGATTCAAAAGACATCAGCTTTTAGAGGTGAACAGCAGCACAATTCACTACATAATGCAACTACACAGTCTCTGCACCCACCTCCCTTTGCATTTTTTCACTCTTTCCAGGGAAAGAAAGATGCATTAGAAAGACTTGAAACTGAAACCATGAGCCAGGGTGAAAAAAAATGTGTTATGCCTACAAAACAGTTCTTGCAGAGTGCTACCCATCGCTGGGGACAACAGCCAGCCCACCAGACACAAGCACAGCCCTGCCCTGCTGAAGGGACCAGAGCCATGGTGCCTCTCACATCTCTCTGCACCCACGTGCTTTACATAACACCAGCAGCAGACACTTCTGCTTCTCAGCTCTATTGCTTCAGCGAGCTCCTCTTTAAACAAAGGCAGCCTCTGCAGCAAGGTCAAAGTTCAAGTGCTCCCCAACCCTGCACAGTCACTTGCCAGGCAGTTGCAGTTTGTTCAGAACAAATGGATTTTCCAGCTGTGCGTAATACCTAAGGAAACAGAATTTTAGTGTAGCAGTAACACATGCACCAGGTCAAGACTGCAGCGCCCACACACCATAGAACTGTCATTCCCTTAAAGGGCATGACTCAGGAGGATGCAAAACATTATTTTAGGATTGTGAAGCCCAGGTTAGAAAGAACTTGCACTCTCCCCAGTGTTTTCCTTCTTGGTTTATAAAGTATTTACACTGCTATACAAATAACAACGCTCTGCTTGGAGATGAACTGGAGCTGGAGCAAACCCCCAGCACAGCAGGCTCTGCTCACCCTGACTGCTCAGAGCAGCATGGCTGCTGTGTGAAACTACGCAGCTCATTCAGCTCCCAGGAGACACTTGATCTGGAATTTAATTTGACTATTTATATTTTTCAACCTAGCTGTATCACAAATCTCTTCAGAACATTCAGCTTTCAAAGAGCTTTCCAGCAAAGGCACCACCAAAGATAGCCTGTGACTCACCAGCCTGCTCTGGAGAGCTCCAGAGCAGACACCAACAGACACCAATAGAGAGCATCCCCATGGTCAGCCAGAGAGAAGGAATCACTGGTCCCAGCCAATTCTACCACTGTCTCCCTTCTGCCCACTCCTTAATGCTACAGATTCCCTCCTCAATCCTCAAGTGAAACTTCATGGTGGTGGTATCTGTGCTGCAAAACTCCCTTAGTTCAGTTTGCAATGTTTTGCTTAAGGCTGCATTTCTAGTTCTGGACACAAGCCTTGTCTGATTTGTCTGCAGGGAAGTACAAGAAAAACTGGGAAGAAATAAATTGAAAACAGTCCAGAACTGAAGTTTACCTTTCCCCTCCCACCACTCTCAAATCCAATCCCAAAAAGCTTTCAGCTGAAACAGGACTAAAGCTCTCAAAGCTTCAAACAAAGAAGTCCCTGTTTAAGCCAGGACTACACAAGCTTGGCACATTTTCCTTTTTGCAGAAAAGTGCTTTAGAAGGTAAGTTTGACCTGTTTGTACTTTTATTTCCTGAGCCAGTACTGCTCCTTGTCCCTTGCTATCTCTTTAGGAACTGGAGAGAATGTTTCCTCCAGTCGATCAGTAATTTTGTGACAAGTTATTAAAACTGCAACAGAAGTTACAGCACTTCTGTCCTTGAGGTTAACCACACATAATCAACTCATGTTCTATCAGGAATCGAAAAGATTAGTTAGAATTGCTACATAAAATCTAGACTAAAACTTACAGATGCCTATTTATTTTAAATGGAGACAAATGATAGATTCCAAACTGTTATATTGTTCTGGAAAGATCTGGGGCAGGAAAGGTATTTGCAAGGCTGATGGGCAGGAAGGGCTGCAGGTCAGTCCGGCTCCTGCTGGGCTGCTCCCTTCACTGGAGGACGCACAGGGTTCAGTCCCTGCCTCAGGACACGCAAGCAGTCCCTGCTGTCAGGATTTTGTCATTCTGCACTTCACCTTCAGTGCTTAGGGATCTCGCAGGCTGTAGCTGCACAGCAGGAGAGGCACATTCCACCCACAGGAAAGGTGCACAAGACCCTAAGACACCCAGTTGTCCCTGCTTTCACCCAGCGAGAGGAGCAGCTAAGAGCTCTCCCAGACCAGGTGCAGTGGAAAAGCCCCTCTCCCAGCTGAGCTGCATTGCTGCTGCAATGAGCTACAGCTGACCTGGTCTACTTACAAAAATGATGGCACAAAGATACAGGTTCCAGGGAATGCCTGCTACAGCTGGAGAGAGAACAGGACTGGAGAGGTTGAGATCCTGCTGTTTATGTGCATGACATGACTGTGCTGATAAGCCACACTTGATAAGCCTCAGCACAGATTAACGCATCATTTTATCACCAGAGAAATATAATGTACACAGACTTCATGGAGACCACTGCCTACTCTGGTTTGTTGCTGTGCTCATTTCCTTCACAGAAAAGAGTCCCGGGGCTTAGTTGTCCTCATGCTTGTGTGCCCAGGTGTCATTCACTGAGACATGCCCCGAGTGCTTCCAAGGGACAAGAGTCAGTAACTGAGGCCATTTCTCTATTGGGGAGAAGGCTGGAGCTAAGAGCAGGCAGAAGCATAAGTCAACCAGAGTAAATTAGAATGCGAGGGAGAAGAGATACACCAGCTCAAACTTCAGTCTGGAGGGAAAATAAACCAAAACAGTTTGGAAGTGGAAACTCTGAAATCTCCAAATATCCAAAGCTGAGTCAAAATCAAGTGGAGAAAAAAAATAAACTCATCCTGTAGTTTATAGTCCAGAGTGCTGGATTCCTCCCTTCATTTTCTAAGAAAAGCCTCTGTGTTCTTAGTGTGAAAAACCAAGATATTTTAAACAATAGTGAAAAAAGTCCCCAAATGACCATTTTGCTTTGTGCCTCTATCAGCAGAACTACTACAAAGTCATATCCTGAGGACTTGCAACAGTCCCTCAGACTCACAGAGTCTCAGAGTCCATACACAGCTCAGCTTGTCATGGATGCATTTTGACTTGATTTTGGTCATGCTGTTTCAAGAAAACAGTGCTTACTTCCTCCCAGGGAAACATCGTGTCCTACACTTGCTTGATGTGGGCCAGCACCAATCACCTAGAAGAGGAAAGGCCCTCTCCCAGCATCCATGAAGGCAAGAGCTCAGTCAGAAGCTGCTCACAGTCAGTACATTGTAGTTCTGCTCATTTGCATGGTCCCCTTGGCATCCAGCACAGGGTGAGCTCACCCTGCAGCCTCTGTGTAATCCACAGCAAAAAAGAGCAAACACATCCAAAGCAAGGAACATTAATTCCATTGCCGTCTTCTGTTTCCACTTAGGCAGCGGTGCTGATCAGCTAACCACACAGAGACACCCCCAGTTTTATAGCTGGTGTAGAGTGTCCACGAACTACACATTATGCTCGCATTTGGCCATTCCCTGTCCCACCTGCTCTGCTCTTAGCGAAGTTTAGATTTCCCTACTGATGCAGGCTGCCTGCAACGCTCCCCAGTGCATGCTCGGGGGTAGTTAGACCTTCTGATCTCAACCGGAATTATTAAATTCACTGTCACCATGCCAGTGACAAAGGGATTTTAGAATCCCAGCTCCCTTCCCTTTGAGTGTCTGTTTCTGAAGGGTGACACAGCATCACAGCTTCAAACACACCTGAAAAACCAGGGCACTTCCAGCCTCCAAACACTCTCCTGCATAATCCTTTGGAGATGCAGAAAAGTATTCAAACACTTTAGCTTGGAAAGCCAAGACTAACGTCCAGCTGCTCCAAGAACTGTACTGCACACGTGTCAGCGGCAGCCAAGCAGGGTTTTATGTCCCCACGAGCAGGGCGACAAAGGGGACCAGCCCCAGCCAATGCAGCTGGCTGACCACAATGACATCACAGGAATTCTCAACAAGAACCTGGAAAAAGGTCAAGAAAGTGTTAGAAACTGCATCAGAAGGGAAAGACACAGAGATAAATGCTTGTTGTATGGAGACTGGAGCAAGAGAATGAGAATGCCAAGGAAAATTAAGGGCTAGAACAGAGAGGGTTAAGAGAAGGACAGAAACAGTCCCCTAGGGATAAGCAAATGAAGGGCACAGGGTGGGATGAGAATCACATCCCCACTGACGGATCTTCATCACACACATCAGGGCAGGGACAGAACACTGAATACAAACAAGCAGGATAAAAAGGCAGAGCTGCTTTGGATAACCCTGACACTTCCAGTTCACCATCATCATCCCCAACATGAACAAAACCCCACCCCTGCCTGCCTGCAAAATTCGAGCTCTGCACAACTCCCTCCAGGAGGACAACAGCCTAAATTCTCCTTGGTCCAGCAGCACCATGCAGTGCAGAGGTATCACCCTACGCCTTGGTGGCACCACTTCTGAGGGCACTACGTGCAAGCAACTGCACAATCCAGAAGCCTCCAAGGCCACTGCACAGCTTTTTGGTTTGTAATCTTGGTCCCCCACTCGGTCTATAACATATAACAAGATCAAGTGTTTGAGACTGCAACAAAAACACCTCCCATGTCACAATCACCTTCCTGTACACGAGCCACGGGCTCGTTCCTTGGATAAATCCCCCAAATCAGCAGTTCTGGCCTGTCACAGACACAGTTGGCTCAAGAAACCTGAGTTTAAATGATAGAAAGTTAAAGACTGCCAGTTTATGAAAAGTCTATCACAAACCCTAAGCTTACACCACGGAGGAAAGCAGCTGCTGCTCCAACACAGGACTGCAGCAACTTCTTGAGCTGTGCTGTGACACCGAGCTCATTCTCTTGGTTAATCTCTGCACACAAGGCAGCGTGTCCGTGTGCTCGGGACGCAAAACAGGCATCGGAACGCTCCCAAACACGTGAAAAAACAGGTACGGGTGCCCACTGGCAAAAGAAACTTTTCCTAATAACTGTTTATACCCAGGGAAGAATAATTAATGATCAAACGCCGCTTCTCAAACCTCCGACATTTCTATGCCTGGTGATGTTTGTACGCGACACCCCCGGCGCTCCCGGGGGACGGTGCCAGCCCAGCCCAAGCCCGCCCGGCCGGGAAGGGCCGCGGCTCAGGCGCGGGGACCCCGCACAGCGAACACAGCGCAGCCCGTACCGGCGGCAGCGTCTCGCACGGGGCCCGTGCGGGCAGCGGAGCCGGTGGCAGTCGCTCCGCGGGAGAGGTCCCGAGACCTGCGGCGCGGCTCCGGCTCCCGAGCACGAGCGGGCCCGCACGCCGGGGACACCGGGAGGGCTGTCAGGGCTCCCGGGCCCCCGGCCCGCCCGCCTGGGCCCGGCCCGGCCGGGACGCCGCTCCCGCCGCCGCAGCCCCGCGCCAAAGCGCTACCCGGGCCGGTGGGCGCGGAGGGGGGCGTGGGGCCGGCCCGGCCGCCCCTCCCGTCCGGTACCTGCGCTCCCGGCGCCCGCGGCCCCTCAGCGCGGCGCGCGCCGCCCCAGCGCCGGCTGCGGCGGCCGCCGGGCCCCGCCCCCCAGAGCCCGCCCGCCAATCCCCGCCCGTGTCGCGCTGACGCAGCTTCCGAGCGCCCAATGGACTGCGGGCAACCCGCTGGCGTCGCAACGCGACCCCGCTGGCAACAGCCAGCGGCCAATAGCGCCCCTGCAGACACGCCCCGCCCCCACCGCAACCCCGCCTCCGACACATCAGGCCCCGCCCTTCCCCTTTGGCTCCGCCCCCCACTCGCTTCCCGGACCCGCCCCCAGTCCCGGCCGGACCCGGCCCCGCGTCGGCTGCGCTCCGGGACACCGGGACTCCACCGGGACTCCACCGGGACTCCACCGGGACACCGCCCAGCGCGGCACCCTGCGGCCGTGCAGAAGATCCAGGGGGAAGAGTGTGCTCCGTCCTGCCGCTTCCCGAGGGCGCTGGCAGGAACACGCAGCCCCGCCCCACCCCGCGCTCTGGCTCGGGAGCCCCCCCCTTTTATTCTACAGTTGAGTCTGGAACAGAACTTGACACAGACGGTATGATTTGGCAATCTTTATATCCACAATACATCATAACCATGCACAAAAATCGAGTGATGTGTTTATTTACAAAGTGAATTGCACTTAACACAGGAACCAGGAATAAAATTAAATGAAAGGAACCTCTCCTCTGGGTTGCATAAAGGCCCACTACTATTTATAGCCTACGAAGCCTGATAGTCAACACTACCATGCATTATCTGACCAGTGTAAATAGGAATTGCTGTTATTTATTGAAACAGTGCAGCCCTGGAGATACTCATTTCATGGAAACATTCCATAAATCACCAACTACATTTAAGAGTCTGCAAGTCAAGAGAATTTATCCTTCAGCCCTCACTCACTGTGCTTAACTTGAAGGACAGTTAGTCTTGACCTCCAATTCTGATTTTGTTTAGCTGAAATTCAGGCCCCTACCTTTAACACTGTTCTAGTTTTTTTATGGAGGAAAAATTTTCCCTAAGTGACTCAGCCACTTCATGGGGATCTTCTTTTCTTTTACAGAATCCAGAACCTCTAAACAAGTTCTTCCTTCTCCTTGGAAGAGAAATTACCACCAAACGTTGGTAACTCAGCCAGAAACAAATCCCACCCCCACCTTCTGGAGCAGTACAGCACACAAGGATCAAATCACCAGGAGCAAAATACGTCCTATACACTTTTCCAACAGCTTTGGTTAAATGATTCAAATAAAAGGCTCGGCCCAACCCTTACCTTGCCCAGCCAAGAGCTGTGTGTTCACACAAGAGGCCCTGGTCACCAGAGGGTCACAGAACAGCACCCAAATGGGGGCATCTCTGGGATCCATCACCTTTTTACTGCCTCTAAACCTGCCACAGGGGCAGGAAGGCACCAAACTGCCTTTCTTCTACCGAATCTTGATGGCCTCCACAGCACACACTGAAATCTTTTTAACAAAGTAGAAAGCAGTTACCCATCAACAGGATTTTTATATTTAGACAAGCATGGAGCTTTAAAACTTTCCTATGGGCCAAACTTCCTTGCTCTGTGCAGGCTCCAGTGAAGATCCCAGACTAACTCAGCTGTCTGGAGGCACTGACTCTGCAGGAAAAGAGGCTGGATTGATCTTACCTACTCAAGGAATTTATTTTACCAATTAGCTGTTTGTGTGCTCAGAACCAAGTCACTTTTATGCATTTTGGCCTTCACCTTCCCCATTAGTAAGAGGAGAGGCAGCACGACAGACTCTTGCCTAATTCTGCATTAAAGGACCTGTTCTAGACATCAGCAGGACCCTCTGATGGTTGCGTGACTGACACAGGTGGCAGCACTGAGGGCTTCGTAGTGTTTTCAGTAGTTAAAGGAAAGTCAGCCCCAACATCCAAATAAAGCAAGCAGAGCACACATTCCTTTTTTTTTTTTTTTTTTTTACAGGCATCTTTCCTGTTATCGGGAGTTTTACAAAAGCCAAATTTTACAGCTCTCAAATCCCTTGGTGCAGATGGAAGAGAGCTGTAACCTTTTCTTTTTTCCTGACAGTAATACTGAGAGAGACACAACCAGCAAAGCTGTGGGATGAAGCAGTCTAGTTGAGGTTACATGCAGTCTGTAATTTCCACATCAAGACAGCATACTTAAGGAGTCTGGGCTACTGGAGAGCTTCTCTGAATGTCAGACAGCTCTTCAGCATTTCCATCTTCCTCAAGATTCCTCCAAGTCCTCCCCTCAGCAATTCCAGCACAGTAGTGGGCTGGATTGTGGATGCAGTTTCTAAGGAGTGCACAGTGCTTCATCAGGACACCAAGAACCCCAGATCAGAAGCATTTTCCCGGTCTGTGCACAGGAAGATGGCCTAACCTGGCAGAACTGGTCCACTGTCCTTTTTCTATTGTCACAAACAGCCCTGTGCTTAGTCTGGGCAGGAGCACCTTAGACCCACAGAAGGGCTTGTGGCTCTGCCTGGAGAGCAGCACAGCAGCCTGGGGAAGAGCCTCATCTCATATTGAGGGACCAGAGCAGATTAAAACCCACCAGTACCGTTCCCAGTGCTCTCAGAGCTGTATGGGTGCACATGTGCACACACGCAACTCCCCCATCCTGGGGGCCACCAGCAAGGGGCAGGAGGCCTTTCCCTGTCACACCACGGATCTCAAACACAACAGAGTAGCCCAAGGTCCACTAGTGCTGAGGGGGCTTTGGACAATGGAGTTGTTCAGGAGCTCTTCAATACCTATAAATTTAATAGCCCTAGACACTGATCTTTCACTGGGACTGCAGCAAAGTTCAGAGCCTTCCACAAAGTCAAAGACTAAAGAAAATCTTTCAAGAGACAAGCAAGTGACTAAACTGTTTCTTAGTTTCCAGACTGACTTCAGGCCAGACTGATTTTAGAAATTTCACGTTAAGAACAGGACTTGCAGAGTAAGCATGTTAATACATCACCCTGAACTAATAAACTACTCTTAACAGAAGAATTCCTCCTCATGCTATCCAACTGATTTCTTTATATAAAGTTTGTTCAAAAATTAAGGAGCCCAGCTCCAGTAGTGTCCATGTGTTCTTGAATGAAATATTTTTAACATTTCAGAATTTTCAATTCTCTCATTGCTAGCTGTCTGAACACTGCATGTTATGTTATGGTCCTGGGCCAGCAAAAAGGAGACATCCCAGTTCCCACCTTCTCTCAACAGAATGCTAGTGAAGTAAATACCAAGTGTTGAAAGTGCTTCCTGGACTGGAACACCCTTAGGACAGAGCCCTGTGATGCCTACAGGGGAATTCATACCCTCATTCAATGGGATCAGGCTGCAAGCATGTACCCTTTAACTTTGTAACCTCTAAACAAAGATGAAGAGTGGAAGTGCCAGGCACTAAGCGCATCCTGCGTTGTGGGCTGCAGCCTTCTCAATGCATACAGTACAAAATTAAAGGCATTGGTCTGGAAATCTTATAAAAGAAAAGCCATCAGAATTAACTGCCCTTAATTTTATTACGTAACCAGACAGAACAGTTGAGACTGGAATGTCAGATTTCCTCTTCAAGCACAATTCACAGTTTCATATTTGCTTTGTATCAGTAAAGAAAAATCAACTCACTAATATGCAGCTGGGATTAATCCACTGAGGTACAGGCTCAGAATAGAGAGCAAAAACTCACTGCAAATGGCTCCATAAGCCTTCAGCGATCAGCAGATGGTCTCCAGCTCTTCCTTTAGATCATTTCACCCAGTATTTGCCATCAGAACATTCAGCGGATACCGGAGGGGATACAAGTGTGCAAGAGCTAGTGAGTGATGAAAAGCCATCAGAGATTTGCACAAGCAAGCAAGAGACTGACTACACAAAGTTGTGGTAACATTCTTCCCATTCAGCACAATGAAGAATTAGAGTAGTTAGCCTGCTGATGACAAATCTGTTACATCAGTGAAGTACAATCATTTAAGAATTACAGTCTGCAGTTCAGTAAAACGGTAAGAAGAAAACAACAGGTTAGTAGTTATTATGTGAAATCCTAATATTATGCATTTTAGTACAAGTCAATAGTGAAAGACCATGAAGAGAAAGTTCCAGATACTATGGATCTGCAGAAGTTTTACAAAATGTATAAAGTATTGTGTTTCTCTACAACAACCAAAACCCTTACAAGTGCAGGTATATATGTGACATGAAAATATTGCCTCACTCACTCAGACAGGGGCAGGAGAGATCTAGAGAAAAAGCAGCATGCAAAAAAAAAACAAAAAAACCAAACCTGGAACTAGAGCAGATCCTGCTTTCAGACACTGACCTACAGTACAAAAGAAGCCTACTTGTACAGGCTGCAAAAGGTTTCTGAAATCAATACGCTGGCACTTACTGTACAATAATGTTAACTGATTAACATAAGCCATGAATAAATATTATGCCACTTCGTAAAGCCTGCACAGGCATTCACGGTGGCAAAGAAAACGATGCAGACATATTTCATTGTTCCCAAATAAAATAAGAATAGAGAAAGATTTCCCAAGCAGGAAACAGTAAGCTACAAAGCCAGACTAACTGTATTAGGGGTAATTACAGAATAAGTAATGTTATTTTCAACAGTTATTTCCTTATGTGTGTGCAACCACTAAAATCCTCACTGTGAGATTTCATCAGGACAGAAAACAGAGTATTTGGCAGGATAGCTAGTTTAATTTCTCCCCCATGTTTACAGAAACACAAGAAAAAGAGATATCTGACTATGGGAGGAAAAAACCTTGTCACCTAAATGTAGTTATTTCTTCAACTGGTAGAGTCAAGTCCCACTGTTCCCCTCCCAGAAAACAACAACAACAACAACAAAACCAAACTAAAAAAACCCTAGCAAAACCAAAACAAGCCTATTTGATAAGAGTGTTTCATGGGATAATATCCAGCAGCAGATGTTCCAACACAAACATGTCTATCAGATCAGTGACTACATTTCAAGCCCAGAAGTCACCACATGGAAGGGGTTTCAAAGGCAGGGGGATGTTAGCCCTACAATTAAAGCTCTAATATGAGAGGGGAGATTTGGGAATGGAGTAAAGGAGGGAGGAGGGAGTCACTGAATCACAGGAGATAGGAAGTGCACACAAGTTTCTAAATGAAGCACAGACAAAGTGGAGGGCACAAGAGTCATCTAGAGACGGTCACAGGTTCTGACAGCACTGGAGTTTGTTGGATTTCTGTCCGTCGGTGGTTGGTGGGACGCTGATGTCAACGACGTTGTTGCCAGGAGACTCATCGTGTGCAGACCGGTCGGCGATTTGCTTCTGCGACACGATGCGGTAGATTTCTGCAAGGAGAGCACACGGGTCAGAGCCGCAGGGCACGGCCTCCGCTGAGCCAGATGAACAAGAACATGCCAGAACCCAAGGAGGAGGGCTCTGAAAGGGAATCCAGGCTAACCAGATGTTGCATGGAACATCTGGATGGCATTCCAGTTCCAGAATGAATATGCCAGCTCTGTCCGGAAAAGTTATTAAGAAAAGAGTCCCCACTGTCTTCCGCAACAGCACTTCCTATCTCATTCTTTCTCAATGACTCCATGAAAATGGAGATTAATAAAAGGGTTTTTAAATGGGAAAGGAGCAGGAATGCTCATTTCTAAAACAGGGAATCATAATCATTGTCTTTGTAATTAAAAAAACCTGGGCAGCATACTCTAGAAACACGAATTACCAGGATGCTGGGAAACCTTTGCAGCAGCAACAAGTTACCTGATGGCCACCTCCACTCCTGGCAACCTGCTACTGCCAAGTAACAGCAATGCTCCTCTCTGCAACACATCAGTTTTCCTACCTTTGACAGTAAAAAGCTGCATGGGTCCATAAAGCCCCATCCTTCTCTAAATTAATTTATTTGACTCAAACTAACTTATGCTTGAAAGTAAACAGATCCACAAAGCTGTAACCATTGAAGAGAGACTGCCAGCTTAAAAGCTTTCAGAAACAAACTGTTTCAACTGCATAATTAGCAGAAGTCTTTTAAATGGAAAGGTTTTTAAGTTACATATTTCACTGACTAAGCCCTTGATCCAACTTCCTTCCATTGTGAAACAGGAAAAGGGCAAATACCTCCCTGGAAGTCTGTGGTAAATATTATGGTCACATTTATACAGCCACAACCCCAAAACAGCAACACTTAAAGCCTTTAGTAAGGATTAAAAATCACGGAGGACTGTGCAGGACTTGCTTCTGGGGCTTTTTTGTTAGGCTGTCTTTTTTTTTTTTTTAAGAATCTACATATATTAATGTTTAAAATGAAAACCTTTAAATCAAGGCCAATCTTGTTGCCACTGGCTATCTACAGGTCTTTGCTCAAAGGGAGGAGGAAGGTTGTTCAGAGGCTGTCACATCCTCTTTCTTTCCTTCTCAGTACTGTATTTGAATTTGAGCTGTTCAGAGTCATTGCCAAGCCTCTTTGCTTTGGGGTAGCATCTCTCTGGGTTTTTTTGTGGGGGCTCTTTCTTCCAGTCCTTAGTGACTACTCAAACAAGTGGCCAGTAAGGAAACTCCCGTCCTGCTGTTCCCACTCTTCCCTCCACCTCCTCCTGTGGTGGTTCCCAACTCACTATTCTACACAGTACAGGTTCCTTCTCCTCTCTTAGAAGAGAAGGTGTACTCACTTTAGGCATAGCCTTTTCGTGACTTCTCACTCTTATTATCCATGTTTCTGTACCACCCGAACTGGACAATCTCAACACTTTTGGGAGCCCAGGATGCTGTCAGAGAGAGGGGTTTGAGTGCAGTTTGCCCAGGCCTGAAGCTGACCTCAGATTGAGTTGTTACAGCACTGTGGCTCTCCTAGAGTAGCCTCAGGCCAGCATCTCTAACCAGGGTCAGTCTCAAGACAACACTGCAAGGGAAGACAGGATGGATGGTGACAGATGAACTACACTCAGAGCACTAAAATCAAAAATACGGTCTCAAAGTGTCAGGGAAGTTGCCTCAGATCCAGCCAAGCGTCCCAGATCAGCCACGACTCTGCTGCACGGTGTGAGCCTGGCCCAGCTCCAGCTCTGGGCCGTTGGCTCTGCCTCACACTCCAGTTGCTTCACTAGAGGCTCTAATAACACAGATCTGCTGGGCAGCAAATGCAACTCATTCCTCATCTGTCAGGATTTTTACCTATTGAGTCAGTTTGGCTACCCCTTCTTCCTGTCTGCCTCTTGTTGGGCACCTTGGAGTCAGAGTTGGGGTTGCTTGGTGTGGAGAAGAAAAGGCTCCAGAGAGACCTTAATACAGACCTCCAGTATCTATAGTCCCCCAAGAGAGAAGGAGAGGGACTTTGGATAAGGACCTGAAGTGCCACGACAAGGGGGAATGGCTTCCCACTGCCAGAGGGCAGTGTTAGATGGGATGGTGGGAAGAAATTCTTGGCTGTGAGGGTAGTGAGGCCCTGGCACAGGTTGTGCAGAGCAGTTGTGGCTGCCCTGTCCCTGGAAGTGTCCAAGGCTAGGCTGGACGGGGCTTGGAGCAATGTGGGATAGTGGAAGATATCCTTGCCCATGGCTCACTGTCAATTTGTCAATACCAGAATCCCCAGGTCCTTCTCTGCAGAAGATGCTGTTGGTGCAATCACCTATAATCCTTGCTATCAGCTTAGAACAAGAGCTCAGTAGTCTGAAAACGGTACCAGTTTGCTTTGGTGCAAGAGAAGATACTGGAACATTTAACTTTCAGCATGGCGGGAGCTTCATTGCTGAGATTTTGTGCAGGCATGGAAATACAATTACTAGGTTCCTTTACAACAGTGCTGTTGCAATAGCTTGAACTTACAGAACATCAGGAGATAGAAACCTCCAAGAGACAGAAACAGGTGTACATGGTGGGAGGCAGAATGCAAAGGTGAGATTAGAAAGCTTGCAAACTAACCACTGCTCCCAACACATTTCCAAAACATTCCAGAAAACCATAAAACGTGCCCATGAAGAACATCCATCACCTCATCAGCTCCTCTGAATCTGTAACAAACCATACCTGTAAGGATGTTCTTGAAGGCTTCTTCTACATTTGTTGAATCCAGAGCAGATGTTTCAATAAAAGATAAGTTATTTTTTTCTGTAATAAATAAAAAGTGGTTCAGTTAAAAACTTTAATAACACTTTACTTCCCATTTACTTTGAGGTTTTTATCTTTTATTTTAGGCCAAACCAACTAGGCCACATTATTTTTTTCTTTTCCCTGTTGCACAAGGAACACCTTGGTGCTGCAGTTCAGCAACATCTCCTTTGCCCAAAGTGCAAGAACATTTTCCCCACTACAGCCCTTGCTCAGTCAAACAACACTAAATATCATTCTATTCTGGCTACAGATCACACAGAAGTACCTTGAGCAAGAGCCCCAGCAGAAGCACATCAGCTGCTACAGAGACACAATTTCCCTCTGCAACCCCAAAAAGATCAACAGACCTATACTTTCCTAATGAGACCCCACTTCCAAATAATAATGACCTCCTGAAACACAGTCTATTTTCTTCTTTCCTCTTACAGTACAAAAGATTTTTTTTTAATTAAAAGGAGAGTGATTAACACTCAAATATCATACCTAGAATGGTTCTGTATCACCTGCCCAGGAATAGTCAAATTTCAGTCATGGAGCTTAAACAGCAACAATTAGACCATCACTAGCAATTTAAAACAGCCTTAGGAGGAAGTCAGGGACAAAAAGTAAGAAGCTGAACCAAGTGACCAAAGTAACAGACTATCTGAGGCACCCACCAACTTGTTTTGCTTCTCCTAGATAAATGTCACTTCTCCTCCATCTGAAAATTTAAAGCAGCTTTAGTACCCTCAGGGTACTTGCTTGCCTTCATATTATTTCAAGAGGTATTTTAGAGGTTGCACATTTACATTCCACCTCCAAGCTTGACAGCCACACAAAAGCTGAATGTCCCCAGGCTTTTAAGGGCAAAAGAATATTTGAGTAGTGCTCTGCCAGGTAAGGAACACAGTGGCAACATCTTACAAAACCCACTTGACTTCTCCCAACAATTGATAATTTTCAAGTCTGATGATCACTGCATTTAAGAGACAATAGACGACACTAATATATGCATCAGCATATAGAGCAGCAACAACCCCATCTAAGAGAAGGTTCAGCATTCATTTGTAGCTGTTCACATTGACACCTACTCAGCAGAAGCAGGTCTCTAGGAAGGAAGGACAGACATTTTGTATTCTGATATTTTATATTTTTATTGTGATGTTGTCTATTCTAACTGTTGCTTACTGTTCCTAGCCTTGTTAGAGGAAGTATTTAATCTTCAGTTATCAGGCAGCTCAAGGACAGTGTTTCAAAAACATGTCCTACCACTAGACTTAAAAAGCAACAGAAAAACCGCAAACTAAAAATGACCAAAAAATTCTCCAAAAAAAACCCAAACCAACCACACATGCTAGTTAATAAGTTAGAATATTTTAATTAAATAAAAAAACAACCACCCAAACAAACAAAACACCTTAAATATCCTTTCTAGGGTTCAAACTAAAACTTGAGGTAAGAGTTCAGGCCTGGACAAAACAGTGATCACAGCAGCCTCATACAAACCTGCAGAGGCCCCGAGCAGTGATCACAGCAGCCCCAGGCCCTGCAGCCCCATACAAACCTGCGAAGGCCCTGGCCTCGTCGGTGGGCACAGCCCGGAGGTGGCGCAGGTCGCTCTTGTTGCCCACCAGCATGATGACGATGTTGTTGTCGGCGTGGTCTCGCAGCTCCTTCAGCCAGCGCTCCACGTTCTCATAGGTGAGGTGTTTGGCAATGTCATAGACGAGCAGAGCCCCAACAGCACCACGGTAATATCTGAAACCATGAGACACAGCCCTTCAGCCAGAGCTCTGTCCCAGCCACACCGACACACAGGCCATCTAGCTCTTCTATAATGTTCTCCACTTCCGAGAAAGTTGTACTGATGCAGATACTGCAGTTGGAGTGGTTTTGAAGCCTAAAACCAAGTTCTGAATGCAGGGTTTTCTTCTAATGGCATTTCTAAAAAAATACAGTGTGTGTACCAAAATGCTGGAGAGCCTGCAGAAACCAGGACTGAAAACGTCCTGTCTGCTCCAACCGTGTGCAGGGAAACTCACCATTGCAGAATTGGTACAGCTGGGAGGTTTTTGTGAAGTTACAACCTTACTTTCTGCTAGGAAAAATAGCCCTTAATAAAATGTCAGTATTTGTTCCTGATCCTTCAAGTATCTCCTGTGCCTCCTACAAACTAAAGAGGGGATCTGGGCTATATTGTCACTATATATATCCACAAACCTCTAATCCAGGAAGAGTTTGCCCCCTCAGCATAGCTTTGGGCCCATTTCAACACAAGCCAAGGGCTCAGCTTAGCACAAGCCCATCGGTACCAGCAATCCTGTAACATCCATATCTCTCTTCCACACAATCCTACCATTTCTCCTCAGTTCTGCCAGCACCTGTCTGACATGTTGTTGGACTGAGTCAGGGCACCAAGTCAGCAGAAAACATTCCCTTTTCCCTGATGTTTGGTGTTCTGCTGGCCAAGCAGGCTGAACTGGCTGAGTGATGTGTCGAGCAGCAGTTAGTGCCAGCACAAAGGAGAGGCAGGGTCACAGGACTGCAGCTGCACTAGCTCCCAGCTGTAAAACCTGTTGTTGTTGACCTAGACTAGACTAGCAGTTTTTACAGCAAGAGTAAGGGTCACAAAAAATTTCTGAAAGTCTCACTAACAGTTCCAGAAAAGACACAATTTGAAATTGTCATGTCTGCTTCTGCATCCCTTTCCCTATATATTGCTCCCTTTGGGCTCCAGGCTCTCCTGATTTTCTTCCATCTTGAAAAAATTCCCCTTACCTTGAGTTTAATGGCTCAATCTGTGCATGACTGAGAAACAAGTTTTTTACTTTTAAAAACTGATACATACACATCTGTAATGTAACAAAAAAAAAAAAAAAATCAACTCACTGATCAGAAAATGCTCTGGAGAACCAGGCCTGACCAAAGGGTTTGCTTTTTGTCCTCTGCCAGATACTTTTGCCACCACAGAAACAGGTAGACCTCAAGCCACTCTGTGGACTAACAAGGTCCCATAGGTGGAAAAGCTTCTCACCTCCAGGGACTGTGCCTAATGCTGCACAATCACCACTATTACAGTCGCTTTCTTACTTCCTGACTATTCAGTGTGTGCGCTCATGGACCTAATTTTCAGTGTTGTGACTAATTCAAAGTCATTGAGATTTCAAGGGACTTTGTGCTGCAGGTTTTCCTAAAAATACCCCAATCTCAAGACCAAGGGGGCAATGGAGACCAGATTTCATGGCTACCTAAAAATACCCTCAACCTCAAGACTGAGGGGGCAACTGAGACCAGAAGCCAAGGGTGTTACAGTAAGCCTAGACCAAAACTTGATACTAACAGTACCCAGCTTCCATCTGAAATGACACTCACTCCACATAATGAACATATCACATTCAGTGCAGACAAAAAACCAAATCCCAAAACTCAAACAGAATTCCCCACAGTTTTGATTTAAGCTGTCACTTGTTTCTATAATAGTAACATGAAAATCTAAAATTTACTTTCATTATATTAATCAAGGGAACACAAAAGTATTTCCTATCTTATGACTTGGATCCACACTGAAGTCCGTCACAATGACTTTGTCACGTGTTCCAAATATGTTTCATTCTCTACTCATACATTTACCTGCAGCATCTGTGCTAGAATTCTGTGGAGCAAAGACACAATACTCACGCTGAGGTAATGGCACGGTATCGCTCCTGGCCTGCAGTATCCCAGATCTGGGCTTTTATCGTCTTCCCATCCACCTGGATGCTCCTGGTGGCAAATTCCACCCCAATGGTGCTCTTACTTTCCAGATTGAACTCATTGCGTGTGAAACGTGACAGAAGATTACTTTTCCCAACTCCAGAGTCTCCAATCAACACAACTGAAAGGAGAGACATTATTTTCACAATTAATTTCTTCTACCAGCAATGCTGACCCCACGCTGCAGTGCAGCCTGGCAAGCAGCATCCACCAGGAATGCACAGATAATATAGGAGAGACAACATAGACAAAACCTATGCACAGCTTGCTTCTCCAACCCCAGAAGAGCCCAAGGCTGTTTTGTGGTGAGTAGCTGCCCGGCCCACAGAGGTGAAAATGAGAAATTGCTACACGGACTGTGAAAGCCAAACAGTGCTTTGGAGGCCCCAACCACTGCAGCAGGCAGAGGTAAGAGATGCCCCCCACACACTCGACCTTTGGCACAGAAAGGCTGCAACCCACATTTTAAGAAACACTACAGGCAAGAACATGGCAACCTCTCTGCCCAACAAAAACCTTTGTGCAGTATAGGTATACTCTAGTTTTATTTAAAACACAAAAACATGGTAAGTAAACAATTATTTACAGTCCCTCTTGGAGTCATACAGGGCGTTTTATTTCAATAATTTAATTAATAAATATGTTCACCACAGAAAGGGGAAAATAGGAGATATTTGATACTACAAAAAAGATACAAAGCAAAGCAGAACTTCATCCAGCAAAACAAGTTTAGTAGACTGCATGATAAGTAAGAGATGAGCTAGAAACCTCTGCCTCCACATGTGGTGCTGCCATGATAACAGAAAAATGTAAGTGCATAGAGATCTTCAGCACACAAAGCCCAGCTTTCCTGAAAGGAATTGTGAAAACAAAGGTACATCTTGTGGCAGGAGGTTCCCTCTACCTTTTGGCTTATCGACGAGAGCAAGAAACAACTGAGAGAAACAAAGTTGAAACAGCCGAGCGGTGCTCCCTTCCTCTAGCAAACACTGTATCACATACCCTTTGGAATTCAAGTGTCCTGGCTCAAGCAAAAGGAAGAAAGGCAGCCAGCCTCTGTGAGCTTCTTTAACCTTGGGAATATTTCCTCTCCAGTCCTAAGTACAGATTTGCTGATCTTCCTCATTCATATGGTCTGTTTTTCCTACAGAAAAGCAGACGTGCAAAAAACATTCCCAATTTCCCCCCACCAACTACAGAAGAATCTTCTCATTGCACACCTCCAGAATGAGCTCACCAGTGTTCTCCCAGGGCCAAGGTTCACACTTGTCTTTTAGTGCTGCTACAGCTTTTCCCTGCTCAGGCTATTGTTTGAGGATGCAGCTCTGGCAGCGCCCTGCTCCAGCTCGCTGCCACCCCACCCCTGGAGCACGTTCCCAGGCTGCTGCTGGACCCTGGCAGCACCTCCCGAGCTGCACAGGGACATTGTTGAAACGCCCCGGAGAGCCCCGCCAGCATCTCATCTGCCTGACAGCACAGACAGACAATTGTGCTAGCACAGCTGAGCAGGCAAAACACAACAGAGGCAGGAACGGGCAGCCAGCACATCGTGGCAAGGCACCACAACCCCCCACCCGGGAGAACTTAAACCAGCTCCTCACAGTGCTCTGCCTTCCCTGGCAAACGGCCTAAACCATTTTTTAGGGTATGAGAACAGATAGATAAAAAAGATTTTATTACAAGTTCTAACTCCAGGATTTTGTTAGCTTTATTTTCCAGACAAACAGTTTTTCATCACTAATTCCATGGGACCTTCCAAGAACAGGCAGAGGTCACCCATCTTGCACAGAGATCTGCTGGCTGGAGTAGGGTCTGTCCTACAGCAAAACCCTGACCATAACCAAAAGTAAGAATATCCACCACACAAGCTAGACCAGATTGGAAGACCCCTGAGGCTTCCAAAGGTTACCAAAGGGAGTTATTTTCCCATGACTTTGCAGCCGGAGAAGGCACAGCCTTTCCATGTACTAGCCATTTCTCAGGCTCTGGCATTTTAAAAGCATCAATTTGAGGCACAAACCATGCAAATGGCTCTCAGGTCATTAACTCCATCTGTCACTGGAAGAAAATTCCAGTGGTCCTGTGCTCCTTTGGGTGGTTACTCACAGGCTCCCTTCACCATACTGCCCCACATTCCAGCAGAGCTTCTAGGAGAGCATTTTTCAGAAGTTAAAGGAAGGCAACGAAAACCCAATTCAATAAAGAGAATTCTTAAGAGTTCCTAAGTGCTTCTTATTAATACTCAATCTTGAGCACTAAAAGAGCATTTTCAGGAGAAAGATGCCAAGACTGAGGGCTCCCCACATGCAGAAAAGCCACAAACTTATTTTCTGTGGGAGTTGAGCAGGAAGATACCTTCAACATTCTGGACTAAGTGAATAGATCTTGGGAAAGCTTCTAAATTTGGTAACAGGCCACCACACAGTATTGCCTGTTCAAATTCAGAAGTCATGACAGAGTCAGAAAAAAACTTCCAAATCGCAGCTTAAGAGTCTGAATACTCCCTAAACAAATCTCACCAGAACCAAAGAACTCACTCTCCAAATGCCTCTAAGGGCCACACTGATGATGAAAAGGTGCACTGGTTTCATCTTGGAAGGGACATGAACCAACAACCAGCACCAGCCACCTTCAGGCGGCTCTAAGCACACAGACAAGCCTCGCATAGTGCCCTGTTTATATCATGAACCTTACTCCTTCAGTATTTCCCGATTTTCTCTCTCCCCCAGCACCCCCTGCCACTGTGTGGGTTATCCACCACTACCACATTACCCATCCATCAACTCAGTCACCACCCTCCCTGCTTCCTGCGTCTCCAACATCCAGAACTACAGCACAATCCCACCCCAACACCTGCCCTGTATACTGAGATCCTTGTACAAAATAAGCCAAAGTCAGAATTAAAATTCCAGTGCCATTCATCATTGGTAAGAAAGGGAAATTAAATAGATCAAGTTTATGACAGAATTGTAAATACACTCACTTATTAATCTGGAAAAAAGAATATATACTTTTGAGCGATTAAAAAGATGAAGACTCCCTCTAGCAGAGACCATCTAATCAGAGTTTGTGATAAATCTGAAGTACATAAGGTTGCCAGATAGTGGTGACTAATAGGACATGCATTTGTTTTCAATAACCACAGCCTTTGCTAAGCAGAGACTAATCAGAACAGCCTAAATTCCCACAAAAGTAAAAGAAAGCTTTTTTCCCCTATGGCTGATTTTTTCCTGCCTTTTTCATGAGCCAGCACACATCTGCACAGCCTCAGATTTAATTTTTTAAATAAACATTGATAATAACTAATCTTTCTCAAGAGCAAAATTAATGTGCAGATCACATTTAATAGGTACAAGGCTTCCAACATTTTTAACAACTCTTCAAAGGTCATGAATCCAATTCCAAATCAACGCATTCAAAACTCATCCTGAAAAGTCCCTGCTTTTTCACCATCTCCACTACAAAACTAACTGGGAATAGAGGCCAAAACTGCTGGCTTTACTTGGGTCACATCACTGAACACAGCCACAAGCTCTTCACAGCCTCACTGCCCCATGCAGCCCTGCACACACAGTTTGGTTCCTTCCCTCAAAGGCTGGCTCAGGCATTTTGGTAACAAGTAATATTTTGTTGTGATCAATAAAATAAGCAGTTTTCTTGGGATGCACACAAGAAAAAAGGGAAATTGGGAACAAAGAAGCACTAGCTCAGCAGAGCAGTTTTGACTATAATCACTCACATCCCCAGAGTGCTCCCAAATCTTAAGTTAGTCATTGCCTGCCACATACTCTCCTTTGGAAAAAGGTGGCAGGGGAAACAGCCAAGCCTTAAATTTAATAAAAATAATATTTCCCAGACTAAGATCCTCCTCCATCATCATATCTACCTCTGACTACTACACAGACTGACAGAACAGAGTTCAAAAGTTATCTGTGTAGCTAAGAAAGACCAAACCACAGACCAATCAAAGTCCTGGACATCATTACGGCAATTGTCATTGATGTTTAATTCCAATACTGGAGGAGGCAGAACGACAAGAAAGGGGAGCTGGTCCCACAGCAGAGACCTCATCCCACTTGGTCCCATTTATATTATTTTTTGTCTAGTCCCAAAAAGCTTCAGAAGAAGGAAAAGAGAAATAATCAAACCCACAAAGAAACTCTTCTCTATATTTTTTATTTTTAAATTCACACAACAATACCTCCCAAAAGATGCACAGCAAAGGACAATTCTCTCACCTGCTTTTTATTAAGTGCTACAAAGTGTGGCAGCATCACCACAGCACAGATCCTGACCAAACGGCTTCAGGTTGAGTCTCATTCCAGATAAAATTAAAAACACATTTCAAAGCAAGTATTTTTAAAAGATGAATGCAGTTCTCCCTAGCTAATTGACTATTCAGAGAAAGAAAAAAATAAGTACAATTTTTAGGCTTTGAAGTTCCTGGCTATTAAACCACCTGGGAAACAGACTTCAGAAGGAAACTACTTTAGACTCAGACAGTTTAGTATATTTTTACAAGTCGGTCTTCTGCTTTATAGGCAGAGAAGAAATAAGGGCTTTTTCCCCCCATTGTCTTCAAGATTCAATCCACTGTGAAACAAATAAGGCCAATAGAAAAATGTATCTATAAAATATTTCCCTCAGATGAGTAACTGTTTTTTCTTTTGGTCCATAAATTTGGAATCACTGCTACCCTTCGGAGCGTCCAGGTACAAAGACATCAAATGCCTGGGAAATTGTCACAACACAAGTGACCCCCAGAGCCCTCAACGGCACCGTTAGCACTGCTCTTCCCAAGAGTGAGCTCATGGGACGAAAATCAGGTTTCAGCCACTCTACTAACAGTAGATCTGGTGTAAAACAGGCTGGGAAAACAAAGATGAAGGTGCTGCAGCCACCTGCACTGCTCCTCGGGCCTCACAGGCAGAACTGTGGGCTCCTCCGGGAAATTGGTCAGCTTGAGCCTCTGGACAGGCAGGAGCTCGGCCTGCGGAGACATCCCACGGGACAGAGCCCGAAGACATCCCACGGGATGACACCCACGGCGATGATGTCCCCGGAGCCAGCGCAAGAGAAGCAGCACTGAGCCCTCAGAGAGCCCTGGACAACCCGAGATGTCACAAGAAGAGGCAGGGGCAGGCGCGGCAAAACACCCATCAGCACAACCAAATTAACACTGTAACGTCCCGGTACCGGCTCGCCGGGGACCTGCGAAGGAGCTTCTATCGAAGCTTATGGTTTTGCAACTCCGGCTCGACACCGGGCGATCTCCGGACAACGACCGGCACCGCCGGGCACAGCCCAAGCCCGCGGCCGGCCCGCCCGCCGCGGCTCCGGTCGCCCCCGGGGATCGCAGCCACCCAGCTGCCGGCGCACGGCCCGCGCGTACTGGGGCGGGGAGGCCCTTGCGAATCTCCCGCGGCTCCCCCGGCACCAGACCAGGCCGGGGGCCCACAAGGCCGCCCCGCGCACCAAGGCCGCGGCGGACGGCCCGGGCCCGCGCGGGCCGCTGGTCCCGGCCGAGCCCGGCGAGGCGGCGTGTCCCTGCTGAGCACGTACCTTTGAACAGATAGTCGTACTCGTCGTCGCGGGTGCCCATGGCGATGGCGGCGCCGACCCTCTGCTTGCCCGGCACCGACCGCGGCCCAGCCGGGGAGGAGCGCTTCCTGACGGGCCAGTCAGCGCCCGCCAGAGCCCGCAGGAGGCGGGCGGTGCTCCACACCGTCAATAATAGCCAATAAGCGACGGGAACTCCGCTGACTGGCGGGGAGCGCTGCCCAATCGAAGGGAGGCAGCTGGAGAGGGGCGGTGCTTGGGTGCTCGGGCTGGGAACCGGAGAGACTGGGCGGGGCCGGAGGCGGGGCCGGAGGCGGGGCCGGAGGCGGGGCCGGAGGCGGGGCCGGAGGCGGGGCCGGAGGCGGGGCCGGAGGCGGGGCCGGAGGCGGGGCCGGAGGCGGGGCCGGAGGCGGGGCCGGAGGCGGGGCCGGAGGCGGGGCCGGAGGGAGGGGGCGGGGTTTGTGTGAGGGGCTGCGGGGGCTTTGGGGGCGCGGCCGGGGGCGCGGCCGGGAGCGCGGAGGAGGGGGAGTCTTCGGGGGAGGAGGTTACACCGAGTGTCCCTCAGGAGGATGGGGACCCCCCCCGGATTGAGCTGGATCGCTGGGAGAGAGGTTTCACCCCGTTTGAGAGTGACCTCCCGATCGCTGAGGGGTGGTGTCATCTCTGGGCGTGAGGGGAGAACTGGCCTGGCCCGGGGATCAGCGCAGCACCGGAGCCGGGGAACACGGACGGGGAGGCCCTCAGCAGCGCCCAGGACGCGCGGCTGCCGCCCAGAGCCCCAGCCCCGGCCCCCTTGCTTCCCCCTCTGGCTGATCCCTGCCCCACTCGGCGCTCCTGGCCCCACCTTCCTGCTAAACACCAGCTGAGAAGGCTGTTCCGGCAAAAACATGCCCTCACGGTGACACAATTGTTCAAGGAAAAAATTTCCCTTTTTTTTCCTGGCACGGCTCTAGGCAGTTTCCTGAGGGGACTAGTGACAGAGGCCGCGTGGCCACTCGAGCAGTGACGGAGAGCCACCCTTCGCCTCGGCTTTGTGGGCTCCAAGTGGGACATCCTTCACCTTCCCGACAGCAGAGTTGCAGCAACTCATCCTGGGAACGCTGTCCAGGCTTCAGGACCAGCCTCACGGAGCCACTTGGGAGCCCAAGGGTGTCTCTGCTGCCCTGGTAGCCCCCTGCTCCTGACCCCATACAACCTACACACACTTGTGTCCCATCACTGGCCTGACACCTTTGGTTGTGTTTGGACGAACCCTGGCAGGGAAACTGCCAACTCCGTCCCTCCCTCCATGATGTGCAGGGAAGTGGCTCTGCTCATCACCCGTTTCTCTTTCTGAGCTGTACTCATCGCAACAGATCTGCCCTACTTCTTCCCTGGAGGAGTGTTTATCCCACTAAAGGATTAGTGCATCTGCAGTATCACAGAGGGAGCAGCAGCAATACTGACACAATGGTGAGAAAAAAGTTGGCTTTGAACTTATTTTTGCTGGCCCTGGGAGATGGCTCGGAGTGGGAGTGATGTCGAGGTGGGGACAGATTCAGACCCTCCAGGTTCTGTGGCACTGAGCTGCTCTCAGCTTCCCTCAGACACGTGAACACTTTGGACAGGCAGGACCATGGTATCCAAGGGATCCCATTTCCAAAAATAAGTGCTAATAAAATCAGTGGAGGCAGACAAAGATGCAGCTAACAGTCTGACAGCTTGGTGGGATGACACCCAGGCTGCCAATGACCCAGGATCTGAGAATGGGTGAGAACCAACATTCTGCAAGCACACTGCAATCCCACTGCCAAGGTATCTAGGTATCCCTGTTATAGATCAGGCAATTGAAGCAGCAGGGAAGAAAAGCTAAAACTTCATGGAACCTGCAGTCTAGGAAAGATGCAGCCCCAGCCTAGCAATGGGTTGGGCCATTTTTTTTTCAGTGACAGGCAGTGATTGCTGAAAGAGTGGGAAGGGAATCTTTTCTTAGGGGTTTTGGTGCTCACATGCATCATGGAGCATCAGACTTTTAATCCTTCCCATGCCAAAGGGAGTTTTAACACCAGGATCTACAGGAAGGTGTTAGCACTTTCTCCTGCTGATGCTCTTCCTGTTCCTGCAGGACCCCAGTGAAATGCCTTGGTGGGTGATGACTAGAGCACCCAGGGCTGTTAACATCAGAAGGAACAAAGCTGGAACATGTTGGATGCAGGATCTCCGAGGAAGAGCTATTATCCCGTGCTGAGTTTCCCATAGCTGATAATACTGCAGCCAGTGAGTGACTATGTGACAGGAGGGAGAGGAGGGTGGCTCCTTGCTGGTCTGCAAAGGAGACCTTTGCTTCCCTTGATTTTCTCTGCACAATAGAACATCTTATTTTCATTATTACAAGTAACTTTATTAGTTCTGAACTGAACACTAATGGAGGAAGGCCTAAAATACACCAAAGCTATTTTTTATCAGTTTGAATGGAAATAACTTTCTTCTTTTCTTTTTCCAATGCCTGGGAATTCTTGCTGTAAGTTCTAAAGAGCAATACATGATGCTAGTACCACTGTGAGTGCCATCCAACTCCAAAATCCCCTGGGACAGGGTTTTAACATGGACTACAGGGAGTGGAGATGATGACTTGGTGTTAGAAGAGGAATGCTGTCCTGGGGCAATGTGGGGTGAAGCATGAGCCCGGAGCCCCCACGTTCTTCACATCCAGGAGTCCCCCCAG
Organism: Sturnus vulgaris; assembly: GCF_052056855.1. Classification (NCBI taxonomy): domain Eukaryota; kingdom Metazoa; phylum Chordata; class Aves; order Passeriformes; family Sturnidae; genus Sturnus; species Sturnus vulgaris. The sequence goes on along the minus strand of NC_142268.1, from coordinate 5,237,779 downwards.
CTTGTGGTATGTTTTGCATTGAAGGATCAGTGTCATGTCACCAAAACCAGTGTGTCACTGATGGGGGAATGCATTTGCAGAACCTTTCTGTAAATTCCACATGTCCTCAAATTGGCCACAGGCCGTCAAGCTTCCAGGGCATTGGCCTGAGGTCCCACCTGGGTCAGCAAACTGGTAGGGAAACTCCCCTGTCAGGCCATTCACATCCTGCTCTGGGGGTCCCACTGGCACGACCCCAGCTCACTGCTGGGATCAGGGCCCCTTTGCAGAGGTGGCTCCAGTGACCCCACAAGCCCTGTGTGACTCCCTGCACACCCCACATTTCCCAGTCAGACCAGCTCCTCCCACTGACTCGGCCCCAGGTTTCCCACAGCACAGTCCCAGACTGCTGTTCCTTTGTGGTGCAGAGACACAGAACAGCTCGAGCTGGTGTCCCTGGGGAGGGACCCCGGACAAAGCCCCCCTGGGCTGTGCCCCCTCCCAGCCTGTGCCCATCCTGATGCTGATGTTTAGCCTGGCTCCTGTTCCTGGCTCCTGCAGAGTCCCAGGATGACTGGCCACCCCTCATCTGGCTCCCTAGGGCCCCAAGTCCTTGGTCAGGCAAAGGGTCAGTGCCAGGTCGCAGCCCCTTTCTGGGGACTTTCGCCATTCCCCCCACTCTGAGCACAACCTGCAGCTTGTGCTGCAGCTCCCTGAGCTGGGCACTGGAGCATTCCACAACAGCCTTCCCTTTGTTTTAGTGGAGCACACCTGCTAATGTATGGACAAGAAAAAGAAAAAACTTGCAAGACGTTTGGGTACTGCCTTTATATATAACATTATCACAAGTAAAAAACATAATAGAATTAAAGCCAATAGGGTGAAGTACAGCATAGACTCCTGTGCACAAATGCTTAAAAGATTACCAACACAAAATCACAAAGGATTCTCAGAAGTCAGTTATTTATCAACTGGTTTATCACAGAATCACAGAATCATTAAGGTTGAAAAATACCTCTGAGACCACCAAGTCCAACCTATGATCAAGCACCACTTCTTTGTCCAGTAGACCAGAACACTGAGCGCCACATCCAGTATTTTCTCAAATACCTACAGGAACAATGACTCCAACACCTCCCTGGACAGCCCATTCCAGTGTCTAATCACCTTTTCTGTGAAGAAATTCTTCCTAATGTTCAACGTAAACCTTCCCTAGTGCAGCTTGAGACTATGTCCTCATGTCCTGTCTCTGGCTGCCAGGAAGAAAAGCCCAACTCCCACCTTGTTCCACCCTCTTGTCAGGAAGTCGTGGAGAGTGAGAAGGTCCCCTCTGAGCCTTCTTTTCTCCAGGCTGAGGCCCCCATCTCCCTCATCTGCTCCTCATCAGACACCTGCTCCAGATCCTTCACCAGCTTTGTTGCTCTTCTCTGGACTCACTCAGCACCAAAATGTCCTCAGCACCAAAGTGACCCAGAACTGCACACAGGACTCATAGTGTTGCCTCACCAGTGCTAAGTTCAGGAGAAGAATCACCTCCCTGGTCCTGCTGGCCACACTATGGCTGGTACAGGCCAGGTGCCATTGGCCTTCTTGGCCTAAACACTCTTGGGCTCATACTGAGCTGCTGTTGACCAGCACTCCTGGGCCCTTCTGCTAGGAGCTTTCCAGCCACTCTCCCCAAATCTGCATCACTGCAGGGGATTATTGTGGCCAAAGTGCAGGACCTGGGAATTGGTTTTTTGAGCCTCATGCTGTTGGTCTTGGCCCATCGATTCAGCCTATGAAGATCCCTCTGCAAGGTCTTCCTACCCTCCAACAGATCAACACTCCCACCTATCTTGGTGTCATCTCTGAATTTACTCAGGGTGGTCTCAGCCCCATTAGCCAGATAACCAGTAAAGATACTGAATAGGACTGGGCCCAACCCTGATCACTGGTCATCACTAATGAAAATAATTGAACACATCATCTACGGGTTGTTTAATGTGAGAACAGTGTATCCAATTTTTCTTACCTAAAACTTTAACAGCAATATAGGAGCACATTAGAATAGCACATGACCCTTCCTGTCTAGGTCCTAATTTGGATTTTCTACAGAATACCTTATTTAAAATTCCATCTCCAGGCTGTATATAATGTACCTGTATTTCAGGGGGTTGAGTTGATAACACTGAGCATACTTTGTTCTTTAAACCCTTTTTGCATATGCATGACACACTGGGTCAGTCTCCATCCAATAAGCTGGCCATAGCTGGGATATAAGATCCTGGCATAGCTAAGTGCCTTCCAAAGAGAATTTCTGCTCATGTCAGCCCTATAGCTTATCAGAGAGTATTCTGGACATCCTACAGAGCCAAATGTAAGGCTTCTGGCCATTTCAGATTAGTGTACATGTATATTTTCATTATCTTTCACTTCTCCCAAAGACTATGAGTAATGTGGTATATGTAATTTCCTCTCTCTCCCTAAAAACTTGTGCAACTGATGTATTTGCTGTAAAATGATAACCTCTGTCTGTTTCAATAAGCTCTGGAACCCTGAGTAACAGGTATAACTTCCTTTAGCCAGGCATTTACTACTCCTCCCGTGTCAGCCCCTCATGTTGGAAAGGCTCCTGCCCAGCCTGGCAGCTGATCTACCATCACCAGCAAACTCCTGTCCCCAGCTGGAGGTGAAGTGTCCATAGTCTCTGTGCAGCCACTGGAAAGGGAAGCAGGCCCATGATAATCCTCCTACCTCTGAGCTTGGTCTGTTACATGAGAACTTTGGGCAAGCTGGGCAGCTATTAGTAATTTATTTTGCAGTGGCCTATATTCCTGGAGCTGCCCATACTTTTTGCCCCTCCATGGGCTTTACTCTGAAATCATCTCACCACAGTTACCAAATACTTCTTCGGCAGACCAGTTTTTCTTCAGCTGACCATATTCCATCATCATTTTGACTTGCCTCCCACTTTTCCCATCCTCTCTTTCCTTCTGTTGAGACGACGTTCTCATACATAGTTCGAAATTCTGTCAAATTTGGCCTTTCACTCTGGACAACCATTAGATAGAGTCACAATGGCACATCATCCCAGAGGCTTCCTGGCTGTGCCTTCACAACTGCATCAGCTGGGGCACTGCCTCTGCTACCCCTGTAATGCCTCCAGTGTGGGCTGGACAAGGCACTACAGCAGTTTCTGCAGGGAATTGTACTCCTCCTAGCGAAGCACATATTTCCTCTGCATTGAATACTCTCTGTCCTGCTGACGTGAAAAATCCCTGCTCTTTCCATAACATTCATGCTGCATGACGAACACCAAAAGCATATCAAGTATCAAATGTATAGTTGTTGACTAATTTCCCTCTTCCCAGATGTGCAGCATGAGCCAAGGCTGCTCCCTGTGAGGTACTCCTTGCTGGGAGCGGTTCTGCTTCTGTTACCTGTCCCTGGCATCCCCACGGACAGTCTACCCAGACCATCACTGTCCTTGCAGGTAGCAGTATGAGCCCAGAAGTAGATCTGGGTTATGTGAGGAAACATCAGTTAATGGAAATCTTCATCCCTTGCTCAGACTGGAGATGCCCTTCTCCATTGTCAGGTAGAAGCATTTGGCTCACTGGATCCAAGGTGTTGCATCTTTTTAAGAGTATCTGTTGTTAGGAGGATTTGTTGTGGCAGAGCTGGGGTTGGATACTACTCATGTGGGACATGGACTATTGCAGGATGTCTGAGGGTAAGGGGTTGGTTTTCCCTAATGTTGCTGCTGCTGCTACCAATTTATGACAGAGTGGTGCTCCCACTGCAACTGGATCCAGATGAACTGAGGCAAGTGTGACCAATCTCTGGTGATGTCTCACTTTCTATGTTATTACTCCAGTGGCCATTTTATGCCCTGTGCATAAACACACACAAACATATATAGGTATATATAACTCTTTTTTCAGTAGCAAAAATCTTTTCATTTCCTTTTCACTGAAGGGACAATACAAAGCATTAGGCAACAGAACCAGTTTCCTGCTCGGGTAGGACTTCTTGCTTATTGTCCTCCTGAAAGAAAATGAAAGTTTTCCCCAAGTTAATAGAAATAATATTAATGTAAGAAGGTTTCCTGCTGCTTTGCACATGCCACTAATCCTGGCCACAGCTGATGCCCTCCCTTCATGAATAGAACATAGCAGATCTTCAAGAACAGCTACAACGGTTCTCCTTATTCTGGGGGAAGTCTTCAAATGTTATTTGTATGTTTATCATTCCTTCACCTAATATAAATGTACATGCAGAAAAATTTGCTTTTATGAATATTCTTTTAGAAATATATTTTAAATAGCAACTTTATAACCAAGTGCATGTCCACGGGGAATCTCATATACATACAAAAATAAAGTGGTGTGTGAGCTGACACACACCTGGAGAACATGCTCCATGGTATTTCTAGTTTACACCCCAACAATCCGTTCAAATAGTTACAACTCAATTTGAATTCACAATGTTATGAAGGATGTTCTATTTTTTCCAATTTATCAAGCAACAAGATTAAATTTAATAGTAAGTTTTTAATAGTAACAAAATGAATACAATCAAAGTATTGGAGATGACAATTAAAGTATTGGAGATGAAACAATCAAAGTGCATATATTTAAGAATATACAAAATTTGGCAGTAAGTAATTTAGTATAATTGAGGTTCGTATAAAGCATAAGCAAAACCGAACGGGGAGGGGCCCCCCTCCGACCGGGGGTATGGGGAGTGGCTCGCCATTCCTCACGTATCAAAGCATTCAGGCCAACAATCCCACTTATATACTGTAGGCTACAGAACTTTCTAGAAATCTCCTCCTAGTTTCTATTCCTAAAATCTATGTAACTATACTGCACGGCGCATGCTCTACTAATGGGTTAGGGGGTCTCTCATCCTTTTGAGGGTCTTATTTCCGATGAAGGCTCGTCGTCTTCCTCAATGACCGAGGTGTGACCCGCAGGTAGCGCAGGCGCACTGTGTGACTGAGCAGATGTTTTCCATAACATGACTCTAATTAAGTCCCATGCTTGGAATCATTCCATTTTTGCCCATTTCAAGGTTGAAGCTCTATTTTAGATGCTGCTTATTAGACCTACGTCCTTCTACTATTCTTATTTGACTTTCTTCCAACCTTCTTCTTCGACTCCCAACATCTGGAAGATGTCCTTTGTCCTGTCTCACCCATCTCCCCCCTCACTCTGTAACAATTGTCTTCTATTGATCTAAATACAATTTTGTTAATATAGTTACAACTTAATTAGCACGAATCACATTTATCACAACAAGAAATAGAAGTTTTCCAGGAAAACGGACACGAGCAGCACACATTTGGAAACTGAGGTGCCTCTAGATGCAGATCTGCCCGAACCTCCCTTTTTGAGGAGGCTCCGTGTGCACAGTGTCTCCGAGGGCACAGCTCCCTCCGCGGATGTTTGTGCCCCAGAGACACGGCCCTCCTGGGAGCTGGAACAAAAGCTTTCCAGAAGACCACAATTTTTTTAAAAAAATCAACTCTTAGATTAAAACGACTTACAGGAATCACCAAATGTTACATACTATTTTTAGCACACGATTTTTAATAAGTTCCTGCTGTACCTTTTAAAATGCTTCAACAACTTTCCCTCAGCCGTTTTCCTCCTAGCCCAGGTCAGCCCAGCCCCCCAGCTCCCGCAGCCCCGTAGGGCAGAGCTGTCCCCTCGAAGGCCCGGGTGCTGCCCGGACTGTCGGACGCGCCCGCCGGGAGCCAGAACCGCTGCGCTCGGCAGCTCCCGCGGGCATTGCTCCAGGCACAGCCGGGGATTGTTCTGCACAGCTCGGCCAAGGGCGGCTTCTTTCCATGCCGGGGCTTATGCCCGCCTTTTCAAGCAGTAAGAGGGACTTGAACCACCTTTTTACATGCTAGAAAGAATATACTCTACTGCCTTCTGTGTGTGCCTCCCGAGGGGTTCCAATCCCTGCAGGAGTGTCACCAAATCTGAACAAAATGATGCCCCAACAGAGGAGCCCATGTCCACCCTTAGCATTTTTATTGAATGTGCTCAGGGAATTTGAACAGCCACGCTCAGGCTCCTCCCTGCTCCAAAGATGCAGGTGAACTCACCTGGTAGCAGCATTTGGGTGCTTGGAGAAGGAAGGCTCTAAAGGCGGTGGCCTGTGGGTCCCACCTGGATCGACAAACTATTAAGGAAACTTACCTGTCTGACCAGTCTAATGCCACTCTGGGCGTCCCACTGGCACTGACCCAAACTGTCACTGCTGGGACCAAAGCCCTTTCACAGCAGCAGCTCCAGTGACTCCAAGAGGGCTCCCTTGTGGCTCTCCACACACCCCAAGCACACCCTGCAGGTCTCACTGCAGCCGCACACTGAGCCACTTGCACTGCCCGTCAACAGGAGTGAGAGTCCTGCTAGCCCCAAATTTTTTGTTAAACTCTGCTGAGGTCCACATCCTGAAGAGTTGTCAGGTCTATGGCATCTGCTTCTTTTTCTAACGTGACAAAAACTTGCTCAAAATAGTCACCTGAGATGCTGAAGCTTGTCTTGAGAGTCTGCAGAGTCCCAGAGACATAGCCACCTGCCTGGGATGCTTGAGCCAGGACTTCCCCTTCCCACCCTCTTAGTGGGATCTGAACCCCTGGGAGTCTGTGAGCACCCTCAAGGAGCCATCCCAGAACACTCTGCTTGGGAAGTGTCCCTGGTAAAGGTACAGGTGCAAAGCTGTGCCAGGCACGTCCACAAAAAGCTCAATTTGTGCTCAGTGCTGCTGAGCTCCAGCAGAAGAACTGAAGCTACTGGAAGGACTGGGAGGGCCCTGGCACCCCTGTGTCTGCCAGGCACCCTGAGGCATTGAGAGCCAGGGGATGACTTTGCGAGTGTGACCCTTAGTGCTGGTGAGGCCAAGTGCTGGGCTAGGGGTGCCTGGAGAGTGTTGGTGGGTGGGGAACTTTTCTCATGCTTTCAGTTTGGTGTTCCTTGGCTGTGTGGCAGGTTTCTGTTCTGAGTGGGGGTTTGCCAATTTACCTTTTTTGGTTTTTTATTGTTGCTGTGGGTCTACACTGGTGGTGGGGTCTCAGGTGATGCCTTTGGCTTACTCACTCCAGCACCTTGGTGCCACGGATGCAGGGGTTCAGCCTGCCTATCCAAGCTGGTGTAGCTCTGTGTACATACAAACACCTTCCTTTTTTGCTAAGGAGCGATTTGGATTCCACTGAAAAATAAAAAAGTGTGAGGCTCTGCTATCATGTGTCCCAATGGCTATTGCTACTGTTCAGAGGGAGGTCTGCAGCAGGCTGAACCTATCCTCGCTTTTTGGGGCTACAAACAGAGCTGGTTTAAGATGTTGGTACCTAATGCACTTCATCTTGATCTACTGATGCTCTCTGAGAATCCCGGGTCAATCTGCTTCTACTGACATCTTCAAGCTCGGCAGAGGGGCACTGCAGCTCCATGCCACCCACTGGAGCACAGCCCCAGCCTATCCCACAATGCTGCTGGCCCAAGTCCCCATCCCACCATGTCCAGACCCTGCAGCCTTTGGTCTTACACCATCCCCACCTTCAGAAGCAGCCCCTTACACCAGCCCTCACTGGGGCTTTGCTGGGGGGGTCTTGAAGTCCCGGGTGGCTCATGCCACCAGGAGCTGCTGGCACAGCAAGTCCCGTGCCCTGCAGGAACCACAGCTGGTTTTGGGGGCAGCAGCAGCATTCAATAGCTGGAGGCAGCATCGTGCTGTGTCAGTCGCTGGAGGGAGCCCTGTGGCAGCTCCCAGAGGCTGACATGAACAGCAGCTGAAATGGTTGTTAAAAATGAAAGAGGTTGAAGATTTCAGATGAAAACAGACTCAGAACTGGCTTCTGCAGAGGGTCCTTGCCTGGAGGGGTCCAGTGTGGCACCCATGGCCCTGGGGCATAGGTGGCACTGACACTATTGGAATGTAGACTTGTGCATCAGAACAGGCAAGACTGAGACACACAGGAAAGCAGAAGCTATGATCTCTAGGATGGGCAAGATTTAGGGCTTTTAGCATTTGCCTATTTGGCATTTACCAAACCCTGGATGGTGGCTGGTACTAGCTGGCACCATCCACCAGGCACGTCCTGTCGATTAAATGCACCACAGAGGAGCAAACCCTAAGTCTGCAAAAAAACCCCAAAAAACCTGGCATTGCAGAAGAACTCCTTCAACAGCTTCTACTTGATGCATAAATCCCACCTCAGTCTCATCACTTTAGCATCCAGACTAAAATATGAACTCCAGTATCTGCTGCTGCACTCAAGTAGTAGCAAGTTTTGAATTAAGCAAAGAGTATATTAAAAATGCATTTCTGAATGCAGGAGTAAGCACAGAGCTGGGTATAATGGGCTGTTTGCACAGTTGTGCTTGGAGCTATCATTAACCCTGGGATTTCCCCCAGGGTAGCAGGACAGATGTGGGAGCTGGAGCCACATTTAGGTACATCAGGTATTTTTAGAGCTGTTCAGAGGACTAGACCGGTCACATCTCTTCTTCCTGCAACGAGCAGTTTTTCCTCTTCCTTGACCAGCCAGAGAGGCACCCATGATTTTCTCCAGCTCTAGTATATTGGAGCTGGAGAGAAACCATAGATGGGATTGGGAGCACTGCTGGAATTTACCCCATCACCTTAAAAGACCCCTGCTCCATCCTCAGCTCATTTCATTCCAGCATCTATAATCACCCCCAGAGAAGTTACAATAAATGCTTTTGAAGATGACTACACAGACGTGGTATGAGCAGCTAAAAGGTGATTATTTAGTGGGGCTTGCCCTGATCAGCTGACTTTATTTGGCCTGGATCATCTAGACCTCACCCTCTGCTCATTTTCAATGAGCTAGCACAGGCTTTTCCAGCCACCTCCAAGGACTATCCCCTTCATCCAAAAGTCTGCCATCAGGGAATAAGAAAACCCAAGATATCAGTACTTATAAACTTGCTGTCCCACAGCCTAATTTCCAGGAAGAAAAGAAATTAGGAACGCATAAACTTCAAGTAGACTAAAACCTGCTGCTGGACCCTGTAGCAGCAATTTATCTCAAAGCTCCATAAGGCTACAGTTGAACATGGAGGCCAGAAGGGAGCAGACTGCTCAGGTCACACTTCCAACAAACTAAGTTTACAAATGCAGAGTCCTCACAATGCTCCCACACACCTGCCACAGGTAAACCATCAGGAAAATAATCCAGGCAGCACACTTAAAGGCTTGTTTTTATTAAAAGACATCTTCAGAAAAGATATTTTAGTACAAAAAAAGTTTAAAATACACAAACTACACTTGCTTTCCTTTCCAGCATCAACATTTATAAATTACACCACATTGTTATTAACACTGCATTTAAATATGAAAACAAATTGAAACAAGGAATTCATCAACAAGGTCCAACATCCTACAAACAACTATGTACAGTATTTAGCAGCTAGGAGCTCTAGCACAGTAGTCAATATGACTTCATTAGGGCAGGATGCTTGGGAAGCCCCAAGACTGCAGCTTGACCTGTGAGTTTTCAGGGACCAGTTTTGGCCACTTCTCCCCAGACACCTACCCCAAAGGCAGAGGTGATGCCATACATCCTGGTACACACCTGATCAAGTGTGGCTCTGTGGCTTTTGCAGAGAAGCCCTGCTGTCCCCTGGTGTAGTACTGGGACACACAAGTGGGTCAGGTCCAGTCACTCTGCAAAGCATGAAGTGTCTGGTGGAAGAAGGCAGATCCCGTTTCTGGGGGGCTGACAGTGACAGCAGGGCTGGTCCCACCCAGGGACAGTCCCTGCTCTGTATCTGTGCTGTCCCACAGCTCATCCTACCCACTCCCAGCAGCATTGGCAGGCTCCAGACAGAGGTCCAGACACAGCTGCCCAGGACCTGGCCCCTCAGGCAACTAGCTGCAGGATCTCACCCATCAACCTTAGTGCTGGAAGCAGTTTTCCCAGCTCCCTGCTAATTCCAGCATAGCCAGAAATACAGGGAAAGGGAAGGCAAGTGAGCCTGAGGTCTCTTTCTGCACAGGTCACCCTCAGCCCTCCCACCAAGCCCTGTACCTCAGGGGGACAGGGGCTGCACAGATGGAGCTGCCTGAGGCTCACTGCCCTCAGCCCCCACACAGGAAGGAGTCTCCAGGGGCTCTCACAGGAGGTACGTGGGATATCATTTCGGAACAACAGTGAAAGACAGGACATAGCAAGGCTCCAAACCCAGTGCTGTGGTCCAGAGCAGTGAGACACTTCACATGCCCTGCCTGCCCCAGGCCCAGCATATCAACACAGTACAGAAATGTTAAGACAGGATACAAAGCACCAGACAATTTGAACTTCCCGCAGCAGCACATGGCAGATAAGAAGACCCTTGTGCATGCCCTGAAGGTGGATCTCCCTCCTGGGGCTCCTCTTCAGGTTTGGGAGCTCTCATCCAGGGGTTTTGGAAATGTGGAGCTGTTTTACTTTTAGAGAGGAGCCTCTAAAGGGCTTCTAACCAAGGAAGGGGAGATTGTTTTCTGTAAACACCAAGTGATGGAGCTCAAGTCCATGCTCCACAGAGAAAGTCTCGGGTAGCAACTTCAGGGCTCTGCTTCCAGTGCTGCAGGTTGGATTTTCATGATGGTTGACTTGAGGGGGTAGTACCTGCCCTTCCACGTCTTCCAGAAGATGCCCTGCTTGCGCTCATGCCTCTGCCGGGGGATGGAGCGAAAGTACTTCCCATTGAGGTTGGCATGGCCACAGGTGCTGAACCACCAGCCACCTACAAGGGCAATGAAGAGACAATTTTAACTCATAGAAATTCCAGACAGAAAAATACAGGTTCAAGGCAGGTGATGCCCCTATTTCCTCCACTCTTTCAGAGCTTCAGGATCTTACAAGACCACCTCATATACAAGTCAAGGAGTTCCCCATGCACTGGGGAATTTCTCACAGATCTTCCATGACTTCAGGCTGCACCTGCATATCCAGCCAGGCTGCTCCTCCTTGTGTAAAAACTCCCCTCCAACCTTTCAGCAGCCAGGGTGAGGGAGATGTCTGCTCTGCTTGAAAAGGTTCCAAGCAAAGTGGCAGACAGCAAACCTGTTATGAAGACACATGCTTGGGCAATACCCGAATCATGAACCCTCCATCTGCTTCACCTTCCCTCTTGGCTCCCTGCACAGTTCCTCCCAAAGAAGCAGCTGTCCCAGAGAAGTAGGGGACAAGACAAGTTCAACAGCAAAGGGCCACAGGGTCTGTGTCCCACTGGATCACCACCAGACAGAGTTGAAAGGGAAGTGCACATACTGGAGTAGAAGACCTCAGACTGACCTGAGAGGTGTTTGGCACAGTTTGTGTCAGCTTTAAGGTCATGGTCACGATCCCGAGTGGAGAAGGGCAACTGCCTGAATTCCCCAATGGCGTTTTCCAGCTCTCCAGTCAGAGGCCCCATCAGGTTGAGTGTGTAGGCTGTGCTCTCACCACCAAGACTGAAGACAAACTGAACCATCTGGGAGTTCCCCTCCCAGTCTTCCAGCTCAATCAGGAGATTGTATTTTCCCTCTTGGACAAGGTGATGTATCTTCTCCAGGCCCAGCCAGAAGTCACCTGAAATAAGACTCATGACATTGGCTGCAGGGACACAAACATGACATGAAAAGCAGAGATGCGAGCAAGCTCCAGGGACAAACGGGGACAACCTAGGACGCTGCAGCATTTGAATCAATGTCTGGCACCTGCAGGACACATCAGGAAGATCAAGGACCCCTGCTGTGCAAGCAGTGTCCCCCCACCACCCGCTTCAGCCTATGTCTGTGCTCCAGCACAGAGAGTTCCAGAGGCCAACAAGGGGAATAACTTTTGCTAAGCTTCCCTTATCCCACAGTGAGAATGTAGACACCATGATCCACCTACCATGAAGGTCTCCAAAGCCATTCTTGTAGGCATCCCACAGCTGGTCAAAGTCCACAGAGCCATCCATGCGCCTCTGGATCACTGTCCAGCCACCCTCTATGGGAAGGGAAAACACAGTCACTTGGGGTTGCCATTTACAAGAGCACCCTGCCAAGTGCTGCAGGACACTGCATGGCTTTACCTGCAGTCATGTCGCAGTACACTTTGAAGGGCTGAGATCCTGCAGGCTGCACCTGGAAAACGCCACTGCTGTGCTGCCCAGCCAGGAAGAGCTGGTGGCAACTCTCTGGGAGCTCTGCAGGGGAAGGAAACAGCAACTGAGCAGTTGGCTACAAACCCCACTGCCTCAGCAGGTTGCTCCTACCATGGCCCCAGCACTTGCAGCCCTGGCAACAAGCCCGGGCAGCTGTGCACAGCAGAGGCTGCAGCTCCGGACACGTGCTGGGGACATTGGCCCCTGACTTCAGCATCCTTAAACACTGTGACCCCATATCTTTCCTTTCACTCAAACAGAGCTCCTTAGGCGTTCACCTAAGGCAGAAGCCAGGCTTTGGGCCAGGCTGGAGTGACCTCAGCTGGAGAGCAGGGCTCCTCATCGAGGAGGGACAGAGGAGCTTCCCAGGTGCCTCTACACTCACAGAAAGGAGCAGCCCATTTGAGGTGGGGCAATGCCAGGGCCAAGCATCCCTATCCCACATGAGGCTGAAGCAGGGTAAAGAGGCCTCAGGGGCAGGAAAAAAAAAGACAAAGTCCTGACATCAGGAAGGTGACTGAGCATCCAGCATATGACCTCTTTCTCCCAGCAACTGTGGTGGATCCAGCCAAACATCCTGATGGGCAACCTGCCACCAGCAGGCACAGTGTCAGGCTGGGGTGACCCTTTTTCCAAGAAATATGACTGAGGCAAGGAGGGGAGGGTGGACTCTGGGAGCCCCAGCTCATTGCAGGAGTGGATTGCCCAGGGTGAAGCCACACCCTGCTTCATCCCCCTCCATCCCTAGGGGCTCCCACTGCTCCTTCTGTCCCGCAGGGACTTTGCCCAGAACTGCCAACAAAGCACCATTTCAACAGCACTGATAAAAGTCCATCCAGGAACCACCACCCACAGCACTTGGGAGAGATGAGGCACGGGAAACCTGTTACAACACCAAAAAAGGCTGCAGAAGGATGTGCAGTGATTCCAGCCCCAGGCTGCTGCACAGTCAAGGGGCTCTTTGTCAGCAGGGACAGGTGCCCCAATTACCCCCAGACAAAGGGGGCCTGTTCTCCCCAGGCCAGGGCGGATGGCTTGTAGCTCTGGCTACCCTGACTCACAGCTGCTGCCAGCATGACCCTGAGACAGACAAGAAACCTCAAGACAAGCCCTGGGCTGTGCTGAGGTGCTGGCCGTGGGGGTTCCCTCGCAGTAGCTGCCCCAGGGTCAGGGCTGACACCATGATCCAGAGCAGCAGCAGGGAGAAGGGCTTCCTCCAACAGCCAGAGGCTTTCTGGGGGCATATGGGGGGGGGGGAAAAAAGGGGCCTTTGAGCTGCCAAGAGCAAAAGCAGCCCCTGCAGAGCATCACTCCATCCCATCCTCACAGGGTGCTGGGGAGCCTTGACACTGCACTGGGGTGAAGAGCAGAGCCCCAGTTGGAGGAAAGGTCGGGGGGACACAGGGGACAGAAACATGATACCTGCCATCACTTTTCACCCACTTCCAACATATTCCTCCCTTTGCCTCTCCCTCCCCCCACGAAATTTCCTTTCCTCGGCAGAGGCAGCCTCTCTCCCTCAGCCAGCAGTTGCATCCCTCACATCCCCAGGGCAGTGCAAGGGCAGGACCGGTGCTACCATCAGTACATCATAGGACAAGCTGTGCCCCAGCCCGACCCTGAACCCATGACACAGGGATTGAGGGCATTGTGCATCAAGGATCCAAACCACACAGAGCCCCCCAGCAATGCAGGGGCCGAGTGCATCCTGAATATCCCCACTTTCTGAGTAAATGCAGGCAGAGGAGCAAACCAGGCTCAGAGGAAGGAATGCCCCAGCCACCAGCCCTGCTCATATTGCCCAGGTAGGAAGGTGCTGGGTTTGCCAAGCTCATCACCCCCTCTCCCAGCATCGGTTGGATGGTGCCAGGCAGATGTTTAGTGGTCCCAGCATGCACAAGTCAACTCCATTGCTGCCTGTTTCTCATCTCTGGAGCCTGCATGCACTCGATCCCCATTCCCCTGGTGCCACAGGGACTTCCCAGCAGCTGAACAAAATGCAGCTGCTTGAACAGCTTCTGCTCAATCTTTTTCATTTGAGGAACATGCTTGTTAGTTCCAGTTCATGTTGCACCAGCAGAACAAGCCCTCCTGACTCTTACTGTGTTTTCTTTTCCCTCCCCCTTTATTTAGCCAACCAACACAACAAGGCTGGATCTGCCTTAGGCTCTGTGTTCACCCAACAGGATTTCCAGCCACAACACAGGGGAGGTCACTAAGCTGGTATAAACACCCATCCTCAGGGATGGCAGGGCATGCCTAGAGCTGCCTGCGTTGCCTCCCCCTCTCCTGCCCCAACCCAACCCCATTATTTTGGAGTCTCAGCGCCACGGGGAGAGCATGAGCAGGGCTCTACCTTTCCCCTACTCGGCAGGCTGCCAGCAAGCACAGGCTCTGCCCAAAGACGTGATCCTCTTTCTGCAAGCTATTAAACCTCTCACTCTCCAGGCAGCTTCGAGCCTTCAACTTTCACATGCTTGGCCACATGCCAGTCCTGCCCTGAAAAAACTTGTGTTCGCTGGATGCAAATGAAAGGGTCTTTCTGTAAGGGCTGCTGGTGGAGTTCATCACTGCTCCCCAGGGCCAGGCCGGCACCAGGCTCTGCCTGACAATAGCCCGGGAGCCGCCAGCACAAGCCTCCCCAGCAGTGCCCTGCTCTGAAAGCAGCCACAAGCCTCCTCGGGCAGAGGGCACAGGGCCAGCCTGTGTGCTTTAAGACTTGCCAGAAAACTCACTCAACTTGCTAATGAAAGGAAGCCAATTTGTTTTCTGTCAGTGATACCAACATCAGGGATTAGGCAAGGAAAGGGAAAGCTCACAATTGGTGGGATAGAATTAGCATGTCCAGGGTCTTTCCATCAAGGATCATGCAGCACTGGAAGGTGCTGAGCTCACACAGCATCCGTGGGGGCTGTAGCTCTTGCTGCCTTCCACGATGCATCACAGACATTTCTGTAGCCAGCATCAGCCAGAACATCCTACATCTGCACCAGCAAGCAGCAAAGGTCCCAACCCATCGCCCTGCACCCCACTTTCAGCGTAACCCAAGAGTGGGATCAAGGGTTATACTAGGTAACCTCTAAAGGTCCCTTCCCACCTAAACTGCTCAAGTACTACTGTAGGCAAGTCACAAAGCAGAGCTTAGAAAAAAAAAAAACAGGGAAGCGAAGTTCTGAGTAAGGTTGACCCTGCACAGCCCCACTGAGGTGTGCCCCAGGAGGAGCTGGAAGCCTCACATCCCACTTCTCTTCTTGTCCATGTGAAGAAGCCCTTTGTTCTCCCACCCAGCTTTCAGACACACCAGTGACAGCTCCAGGCTCCAGACAAATTATCACATGTTTTCCCATAACCATCCCTACATCAGGCCCTGAGCATGGGAATTCCCCATGCCTCCTCATCCTGCCTGATTTCTGTTTTGCTCCTGCCGAAGATCCCTAGACAGCAGCACAGGTAGAGCCAGCACTGTGATCTACCTGACACAGCATGACAGCAGCTGCTCCTGGCCAGCAAACCCTGCAGGGACATCAGTTCCTGTCTGGAGGGAGGCTGCAGGACTTGGCACAGCCGGGACACCTGCTCTGCTGCACTTTGCTCTGCAGGAGCCCCTCTAGTCCTGCTGCCAGGGCAGAAGATGCTCCAGGCAGAGCCAGGAGTTGCAGATGCAGCATCCACTTGCCTGCTCCAATGCACATTTCCCAGGGCTGTGAGCATCCACTGCAACTCAGTACCTTCAGCTAAGGACAGTGTGAGCTGAGACACTTCATGCATAAGCTCTAAATATGAGCCAAGGGAGAGGGATATACAAGCACACAGCTCTGCTCTCCAGCCAGGGCTTCCTAACCCTCCCCTACTCCTGCAGACAGCAAAGCAGAGCCTGCCTGGTGAAGTGTGAGCAGGTGAACAAGAGTTAACTCAAAAGAGCTGAGACCCTCCTCTCCTCATCTTGAACCTGCCAATCCTTTTTGACAAATACCTGTTCTCTGGCTTTGTCTGCTCCCCACTGCATTCCGAACACCAGGCAGGGAAAAGCCTCTTTAATCCTTAAATTCCTGCTGGACTAATTTTGGCCCAGAAGGCAAGAATTCTGCCTGTGTTCCAGAACCCCTCACTCTGGCCCTACTCCCAAGCTCCAGCTTTTCAAGCAAATCTTACATCCTGACTCAGGACAAATGAACCTTTTGTTTTCAAAAGGCTGCCTGCTACAGGTTTACTCTGGCATGAAGGAGCAGGGCAACACAAGCAGATACTTACTCTGTGTCTGCACAGGCTCCCCACTGCCATTCTGGCTCTGGTTGGAGAGGTTGAGGCTCTTCTTCAGGTTTATCTTCCACTTTGGAGACTGAGTTTTGTTGTGGTGTAGAGGAATTAGTAGATTGACCTAAAAAAAAAAAAAAAAAAAAAAAAAAGCAAGCACAAGTCAGAACGGTTTTATCTCAGCTTGTTTTCCACCCCGTTACTCAGGGGAGCAGGTCAGCCACACGCCAGCCACTCCCTATGCCCAGAGCTGGGGCTTAACTTGCCTAGAAACCACGAGGAACAAGAGATACACAGTCTTGGCAAAGCCAGAAATGATTGTGGCTTTTCACACCCAGGCTAGCTAGTTTATTCTGCAGATGAATGCAAATGCAGAGCCCAGGGAGGCTGCTCCCACCCACCAATTCCTCCTATTGCTCCATGCAAACTCTCTGGAAGCTTGCAGGTTGCTACCCTCATGTCACTGATGATACACTGCAGCACGGGGACCAGAGCTGTGGCCCCTTTGGGGTCCTCAAAGCCAGGGAGCACCAGCACAGCCACCAGAGCTGGGACAGCAGGGGTGTTCACATCAGGGTGCCCATGCACCAGCATGTAGGGCCAGGCTAGGAGCTGCAGCACAGGACAGGGGCTCACCTTGCTCTGCAGGCTTTTAATCTGCAGGTTTTGCTTGTCCAGCTTGTATTGCTGCTGCTTGATTTTCTGCAGAAGCTCCTCGATCCGCAGGTTCTGAGCATCCATCAGGGACTGTGAGGGAAGAGCCAGGTGAGCCCCGAAGCTCCAAGAAGCTCTGGCTATGCGAGACTCCCGGGAGGGTGCTCCCGGTGCACCCAGGACCCCTCCGCTCTCCTGAGGCTGATCCTCACCCACTGCTCCCGATGTCCCGGGACACTCGGGTCCCTCATCTCCCTTTCCCGCAGCCGCTCCCGGTGTCCCCGGAGCGGGTCTGGGGTGTGTGTCCCCCACCCCCACAACGCTCCCCGCGTCGGTGCCAGTGGCAGGGCCCTGTCGGATCCTCTCTATCCCGCTCCACCCAGGTGCTGCTGGTCTGGTCCACCCCCCGCTCCTCCGGTGGATGCCGGTGTCCCCCGCGCTCACCTGCAGCGCCCCCAGGTCCCGAGCGCTCTGGTTCCCAGCCGGCCGCGCCTGCAGCGCCAGACGGACCCGGCCCTCCAGCCGCTCCAGCCGGCCCTGGATCGCGTCCTTGTCAGCCGCCACCTCCTCCAGCCGCTGCCGCAGCGCCTCGGAGAGGTTGAGCAGCTGCCGGCCGCGGCCCTCCAGCTCCCGCACGCTGCCCCGCAGGCGCTCGCCGCGCTCTTGCGCCTCCCGCGCCTGCCGCAGCAGCCGCCCCAGGGAGCTGTTGTGGGCGCTCAGCCGCCCGCCCAGCTCCCGCAGCTGCCCCTTGGTGCGCTCCACGTGCTCCTTCAGGCCGTGCCCCAGCTGCAGCAGCCCGTGGGCCAGCACGTTCACCTCGTCCCAGGAGGCGAATTGTGTCCGGCGCTCCCGCCCGGCTCCCGCCGCCGCCCGCCGCTCGCTCCCGGCTCCCGGTGCGGGCGCGGGGGCCGCAGCCAGCCCCGCCGCGCACAGCAGCAGCGCCGCGCCGCCGAGCTGCATCCTACCCGCTCCGCTCCTCTATCCGCACGCCGCCGCTGCGGCCGCTCTGCTTTTATGCCCCGTGGTGGGGAGGGCCCGCACCGGCCCCACCCCGCCCACCCGGCCCCGCCGCTTTGTTCGCCCTCCCCGTCGGCCGCGGCTCAGGCCCCGAATCCGCCGCCCGCTCCGAGTCTTGTCTGCCCGCGCCCGGGGCAGCCTTGGTCCCTGTAGCTGAGCCCTGCCTGCCCCAGTCCTCATCTCTGTCTCCATCCTTACCTCTGTCCCCATTCCTATTCCAATTCCTGTCCTTGTCCTCATCTCCATCCCTGTCCCCATTCCCCTTCTTGTCCTATCCCCATTCCTGTCCCCATTCCCATCTGCTTTCCTATCCCTGTCCCCATCCCCATTGCAATCCCTACCCTATGCCCCTATACCCTACTCCATGCCTATCCATGTTCCCATCTCCATCCCCATGCCCATCCCTGTCCCTATGCCCATCTCTATCCCGTCTTTGCTGACTGTCCTGCCCCTCATCCTGCACTGGGGACCCTGATCTACACCAAGCCCTGATGCTTGGTCCCCTACTCCCCTGGATGCCCCTGTGTCACTTTCCAAGGCTGTGCCCTTCTGGGACCTGCTGGCCCCAAGGCCCCTGTGGCACAGGGCTCTGCTGAAGGGCCCTGGCCTGGCACAGGTGGGTGCTGCCAAGCCTGGGGAGGGGATGTGCTTAGGGTTAGTTCCTCTGTACACCTGAGGGAAGCAGAATGCTCACTCCTCTAACATTCCTGGTCTCCAAGAGCAACAAGGATGGATAGATCCATCTCTCACTACCCTCCTCTCACAAGTTTCAATCACTTCCCCCTGTGAAAAATGTGCATCTTATTTTATTTGCCAATATCTTGGACCCTGGTTTCTGGTTCTTTCCTCTTGTTCTGCCTTTTTCTGCTGGCCTAAAGAGATTTTCGAGTTTCTGTGTATTCTCCCCATGAAGGAATTCACACACCGCGATGGAGCTGCTGTCAGCTCTGTTCGGATTGGAGCAGATGGAGCCCTTCTGCTCCCTCCCCACGGGGCGCTTCCTCCTGCTGCCCCAGCACTCTGTCCCTGCTCTGCACGCGCAGCCTGGAGCAGGGAACTGCCTCTCCTCCCACTCTGGAGTTTGGATCCAAATCCCTGCTTCCCCCCACTCAGTGGCTCTGGCTGACATGAGCCCCCTGGGAGCAGGGCTGCAGCCCCCTGGTTCCCAGGCCGAGCTCCTCTGCTCAAGCCCACAGCAGTTCTGCCTCTCCCACCACTGCCACTCAGAACCCTACAGCTCAGCCATGGCCCCAGGAAAAGGCTTTTCATCTTGTCCAAAAATGCCTGGCTGAAGGGTTTCTCTCTCAAGGAGTCCCCAGTGCCGTTTCCAAGTATTTCCCAGGTTGATGCTGTCCAAAGGCTGAGTGAAAGGCCTCAGAGAATGCAGCCAGCAGCAACAGCTCGGGGTGGAGTCACAGAGGTTAAAGAGGAATTTCGGAAATTCCAGCAGGCACACCCTCCAGACAGTCCCAAGCCCCCTCCGCCAGCCACTGTTCTCACATTTATTTCATGGTCAGAAGGAATTTTTCAAGTGAGGAAAGACGAAAAAAAACCCAGGTAGGAAACACTGCAGGATAAAAAGAAACAATAATATGACCTTTTTCCAAATCTTTGTGCTTTGGGGGAGTCCCTCTGTGCTCTCCCTGGCACTATTGCTAGAGAGGAGCTGGGGACATAGAGGTGGCAGTGATGGGGAGAGGGTTCCATTGCCCGCCCCCCCCCCCCCCCCCGCCCCCAACAGCCTTCTCTGCTGGGCCTGGTGTCCCTGCAAGGCTCTTTGGGGTGTCCCTGCCTGGCCTATGGCCCCTCACCCTCAGGTCATGGCCCCCCTGCCAAGGACAGATCTGCTACTATACCCACCACCCCTGAGTGCTGCAGGGGCTGCCAAAAATTCCCAGATGGAATCTGAAAAATGAAAATTCTCCTTTTCAGCTTGTATTGCTGTTTTTTTGGTATCCCAGGAGGGAGTGAGCTGGCAGGAGTCATGCCCATGGAGCCCAAAGCTGGAGCACTGGGCACCCCAACAGCCCTCTGGACTGGAAAGCACCAACCCTTGAGTCACTGGGACAAACAGGGAAGCATAATTTTATGTGTTAGCTATTGCTGTGGTTAACGTCAGGCAAAATGAATGCTGTGTGAGCTCTGCTCCCTGCCCATATTACGTAACACTGGAGCCTGTCCAGCGAAACGACAGTGTTACTCTGGGTGCTGCCGCAGACATGTTACCACTGGTTATTTTCTGCAGTGGCAGGAGAGAGGGAATGTGAGAAGCCAAGGCCTGCTGAGAAGCTGCATGATTTATGTGTTTTCCTTTGGCTGTGTTTTCCTATTGCGACTTCTCAAATTTGCCCTGAGAAATACAAATTTTTAAGGTACACAAATGCGCAGCCCTCAGAGGCCATGAGCTGCCTCAGGCTAGGAATGACCACGGGCTGATGGGAAGGTTCTCTCCACAGAGCCAGATGCAGTTTAAATGGAGCTTAAAATAGCCTGGCCAGCAGAATATGAGCTCCTGGGGCATTTCTCTATGCCCTGCTCTGTCCTGTGTGGAAAAGGGCTATGGTCAAAATCCCTGTAGGGTTCCAACTGCCCAGCTTGGCTTGGGTCCAGGGGAAGATTGAGGTTTGGTCCCAGAGGATGAAGGAGCCTGCCCCCTGTGCAGGTCCCCAGAAGGGACCCCATGAGGACACTGCCCCAGCCCAGTGGCCTTGGGACCCAGAGCAGCACAGGGACCAGCAGGGCACAACGACGGCTCTCAGGGCTCTCTGTGGGTATCTGGGGTCAGCTCTTGGGCAGGGAACAGCAGACTCCAGAGGAAGTTATTTTCTGTGGAGCTTCTCTGGAACCAAGGGATGGTCCCAACCCCATTCTCCAATACCTATCCTTATTGCTATCACCTATCCTGTATCATCCTATCCCTTCTTCCATGCAGTCCCAGCAGCCCAGATACCCAAGAAAGGCAGTATCACCAGCACACATCACAAGTAGCTCCTTCAAACAGCCCCCACATTCATGGTGGCACATCCCCCCTGTCCTCATCCCTATCCCTGTTCCTGTCCCAAGCATGTCAGCCTGTGAGCGGGTGGGCTGTGGGGAGTGTCTTTGTTCCCTGCCTTTCTGCATCCCAGCTCCTTCCCAGGCTGACCTGGCGGGTCACTGTGTGAAAGTTCAGTCTGGTCTGAACTCACACAAATTCCTGCAGCTGCTCAGCCCCAGGCTCACGTCACCAGGAGGGATGGTTGGATGATTTATAGGAAGGTTACTCACAGTGTTGCTTTGTTGTTAGAAATTGCAAACGTAAGGGAGACTCCAGTGAGAGGGAATAGGATGTGTGAAATACATCATCACAGCTTCAAGGATAAATTTAGGTTTTCCAGAGGAACATAATTCTGATTCAGCAGAGGACGGGAAAAATACGACATGGATTTCCTCCTGGCCTCCATCTGGGCACAGCAGCACGTCTCACCCAGACAGGCACTGGCAGCATTCCTGGACAGAGGGGGTATCTCTCAGTCTCTGTTCACACCTGGTCCTGCAGGGATGCATCCATTGCCACCCTGCTCTGGCCCTGCAGCCAGTTTGCTAAACCCCCACCCCGGAGGTCACCTATTCCTGCTCTTCCCAATCAAGTTTGCTGGCTCAAGCTTTGTCACTCCCCACTCTGGAGAAGGGCCATGTGGCTCCTGCCACCTACCCAGAGTGGTTGTACCCCAACCCTCACTGCCCCGAGGGCATAGCAGGGTGGCACAGCCTGCCAGAGCATAGCCTCATCCTTTCCCAGGGCTGGGGACACCCCCTTGTCAGAGGATACCCAAACTTCTGCTCTCAGCTGCTTCTTGAGCAGAAATTAATTTCCAAGCAGAGTCAGTCAGAAAGACGGAAAATTTGCCACAGCCATCCACCCCAGAGAGAAGCAGCTCCATAGGGAACTCAGCCATGTCACTGGGCTCCATTTCCACCCTGTCTCCTCTGGCTTTCCCTGCCACAGGGCAGCCCTGGGTAAACCACTGGCAGACCAAGTGAGGCAAGATGTTGTTACCCAGGTTGTCGTGTCTTCTGAGGTATCCAGAGGGTGGGTGAGGATTGCAGCCACCCTGGTGTCCCTCTCATCTGGGAAAGGTCCTGGGACCAATTAGCCCAGAGCAGGGAGGCCTATTTTCAGGTTTGAAAAGCTGACATAAAAGGCCAGCAATGCTCTTGTTCTAAGCAGTCTCCTTATTTTCCTGGGGAGCCTGGATGAACGTTATGCAAGTCTTAACTCCCCTTTATTCTTCCTGCCATCCTGGGCTCTGTGGGGAGCACCGGGGTTACTGTGCAGAAGGTCGCACATGCCAGAAGGCAGGAAACTAGAGGGCAGGGGTAATGTGGGAGGCTTTGCAGCCAGAGAAATCCGACCCTTATTTTTTATAACCATCTCTTGGTTTAACCAACATGCATTTCACATTAGGGTCTCTGGCTGGCTGAGCTTGCAGCTAAGGGCTCAGGGAGCTCCAGGTTCCGGGGGATGAGGCTGGCCCTTGGCATACTCAGTCTGCTCATTAGCCCATGTGGGAAGGGCCGGACCACAGGGACCAGGACTGGGCTCTGCTCTCATTGTGAGACAATGCTGGCTCCTATTTTATCAGCAGCCTTTGGCTAGTGACAGACAATGAATTTAGTAGAACCTTTGATGGGCATGAGGGTAACAGGGAAGTTCTCCAGTATTTTCTGAACATCCTTTCATTTCATTGTAGTTTCTGAAAGGAGATGCCCAGAGCCACTGGAAGGAAAGAGCTGCTGTGGCAAGTACAAGAACAGCCCACAGAGTTCATCCACAGCCCTATTGTCACTCCTGGCCACTCATCTCCTCCTCTGTGATGGGGACAGAGACAGCTCTGCCATTGCTTGGCATTCATCAGTCAGTATCTGCTGGTGGCCATGACCCCTCTGTCCTGCTGGCACAGCCCCTCACAGGCTGCATCTCCTGATGCAATACAAACGCTTTTTTTGGCTGCGCTGTGTGAAAATCCTCCAGGTCACTTCTGCTGCCCAGGAAAGTTTTAGTTGCCCCAGGACATTCAGGATGGGTATCCACGAGAACCCCTGGGGACATGCCCTCCTGTCCAACACTGTGCTGAGCAAGTGCTGGGTAAGAGCTGTGTGGCCTCCTCACCCACAAGGGCTCTGCTGGATCTCTGCCTGTCCCCATGGGGCTACAGCTGCTTTTCCTCCTGGGAAGAGACTTGCAGGAAAGTGCAGCAGAGCTTTATGAAGGAGGACGACAGGGGACACATTCCTCATGCAGCAGCAAAGACAGAAGGACACAAATTTTGAGGCACTATCCTAAAAACTCCAGCTGGGGAGTGCCTGCTTGGTTTGTGACTATGACAATGTGGTGCTTGGGTTCCTCACCTGGCTCTGCTGGCAGAAGCTCAGGGAGAGGTAGAGCCTTGCCCCCAGGGACCAGGCGAGGCAGCAGTGATGTCTCTCCACCCCCCAGCCAGCTGCATCCTAACTGTGTGCTCAGCCATGTAGCAGGGTGTCCAGGAAGGAATATCAGCCTCAGGCTGCGTCTGGGAAGTCGGGATATTTCCTGCTGTGAAGGTAAAGGGAAGGGTCTGCAGGGTGGGGACCAAAAAAAAAAAAAAAAAAGTGATGAAAACAAGGCTTTGTTGCATGCATTTTCCAAAGGGAAATATATCTTAACCTTTAGTCAAGATTTTCCTGCATTTTCATGCTCAGATTCTGGATTTTTCTAGATTTTTACACCACACTGCACAGGACATACAGGCATTGGGAGGTGAAAAAAAGCTGTGAAAACCTGAAAAGAAACAGATGAAAACGTCCCAAAGCATCAAGAACCCCAGCAGCCCCTTTCATAGCCCCCTTCGCTGGTAAAACACCAACAGTGGCTGGGGAAACTCCAAATCCCCAGCAGGGCTGGGAGAGAAGAGCTGGCCCCATTTCCGGCCATGGCTCTTTCCCTGCTCTGACACGGATTTTAGCTGATTCTTGGTTTCCTAAACTGAGCATTTTGCTGCCCACAGGGTGGATCTGAGCTCTCCCCAGAAGAGCAGCACTGTCCCTGCTGCAGGGCTTGACTTCCCAAGTGGGAGCTGCCCAGCACCCAGCACTCACAGGTACTTCCCCCGAGGCATCCCACACCCAGAATCCATCACCCAGCACTGAGATACATCCCCTGGGGCATCCTACACCCAGAACCTACCACCCCAGCACATAGCACCCAGAGATACCTCGCCTGGGTCATCCCACACTTGGAACCCAGCACTCACAAGTACCTCTGCAGGGGCATCTTACCCCAGCTTTCCTCATCCTCAGGTCAGAGAGGTGCATGTGCTGTGCAGTGGTTCAGCTGGGACAGGGCAACATCTGTTTAGTTTGAGTTTCTTAAACAAACAAAGGCTGTGGGTTTTCTACCTGGCAGACAGGGGTTTCCATTCCCAGGACTTTGCTCGGCACTGTAAGAAACCTGATGCAGGTCCATGTCTGTGCCCGAGCTTTGAGCTTGGATGCTGCTGTTGGACCAGCTCACTCAGCTGGAGCTGAGCGTGTGCCCTCGGGAGGTGCCCAGCTTTGACATCTGGTGATCCCCTATGCAAGAAAATTCAAATACCTAGAGAAAGAGGCCCTGATTGACAAGAATGCAGCTACACACTCAGGGAGTCTGGAAATTGTTTCTCCATTGCAAAGCACAGAGAAAAGGCAAATTCTGAGTCCAAGAAAACTCTCCCATCCTAAAAAAGGAGTCCAAAATGGGGACAATCAAAGTGGCTGAGGTTGCCATGATCATGAGCTGGCAAACAATCACCTGAGACCATGAAGCATCATGGCTCCTCCATTCCAGCTGAGAAGTAGGGTTTGTGCTGGGGAGTGTCTCTTTCAACGGTGGTTGTTTGGTTCCCTGTTGCGAAATGGCCCTTTCCAAACCCACCCAGATCAATTCCTTCAATTGGGCAGAAACTCTCTTGGGAGAAACTCTCCAGGGAGAGAAAAGTCAGGGTGCAGAGGGCTGGTCCCAGCCTTCCCAGTGCCCTTGCCCATGAGGTGCAAGTCCCCCTGGATGCCCTTCCATGCATTCCTTGGTGGGGACCTGACTTTCATCAAGAGTTTCCCTGGACCAACCAGAGAAAGCCCACCAGCAGTTTCTGGTGCGTGTTCCTTCTCCTGGTGTGAGGCTACCCAGGAACATCCTGTCACCAGCCTCTTCTGGGATTCTGCAGAAAACGTGAATATCAACACAAGTGCACTGTGGCATCAGCACCTTCCTGCGGCTCAGGGCTGCCTTCAGCACCAGTGACTTGAGGCAGTTTATGGGTTGTGCCAGCGGCTGTGGCATCACCAGCAGCAGGCTCAGCCCTCATGGCTGTCCCCCCACCTCTGATGGTTCCCTGGAGAAGCCCCAGCCACACCTGAGTGCAGATCCCAGGTGCTCCCAGCCACAGCAAGGACTGGGAGCCGCTGGCTCTTGCTGCTTTCCTTTGATGCTGAGTTTCACTGAGGTGCTGATGACTTTCTGGGGAAGAGCCTCACCACAGCCTCAGGGCTTTGGTGAAACCCAGCTGTGCAGCCAGTCCAGGCAGTGCTCATTTACACAACCACATCCTGTAAATGTTTGTAAATGTTTGCAATCCCCACTTACAGCTCCTTGGGATGATTTTGTAGGACATCAGCAGAATCAGGTAGGAGGGACACTGTTCTCCTGACTTCTTCGCCAGGATGGTTTCTTCCTCTCTCCCAAACCTTTCTAACACCCTGAGCTGATGTGAAGGATGGAACTCTGCCTGGCTGTGCATCTCCTTTATCCTTGGACTTCAGGACAGGAAGCAAAAATAGCTGTCAGAAAGGGGAAAGCGACCTTTGCCATTTGAATAACTGTTTGCTGTGTCAGCACAGGCACAATGTGTTTGAGCATTTTGTGCAAAGTTTCAGCAGCTCTGAGCCAGGATTTTCGCCTCTCTTTTGGCAGCCATGAATAACACCGGGAATGTGGCTTCATAATCCTTGCTCAGGGAAGCACTTGGGAGAGGAGGTACCTTCCAGGGAATGTGAGTGATGACTGTAGGATTCCCTGTGTGTCTCCATGCCAGAAACTCTCCCCTGACTTGTTGACCCACCACGGAATGGGAAGGGAAAGGCCACAGCAATGGGAGAGGATAGAATGGGATGGAAGGAAGGAAGGGATATGCTTCAGGGATGGGATGGGAAGACAAAGACTGCAGGCATGGAATGGGAAAGGCTGCAGGAATGAGAATAGGCTCAGGAATGTCACAAGGCGTTTGGGATTTAGTACCAAATCCTCACCCCATGATAGGTCTTTTGAACACACAAAACCAAAAGCCGAAGACCTGCCCCACTGCCTTCTTGGTTCAGTCAAGGGGTTCAATATTCTCTGCCACGGGGCAACAAATGGGTCTCCTGGGGAGCTGAGAGCCTGCCTGGAGGCCCAGAGAGCCAAGGACAAGGCAGCTGAGCTGGAACTCTGGGTCCTGGGGGCCCTGAGTACCCTCAGAGTGCTGCGGCTGAGGGTCCAGACCAGGGAGAGCCAAGTGCTGCCCGTGGGTGACCGAACCCACGTGGCCTTTCTGCCTTGGCAAACCCAACCCAGAGAGTGAAATTAGTAGCAATTAAAAATTAAGCTTGGCTCAGACTCAAATCAAACTTTCTACCAATTTTAGCTGCTTGTTGCTTTGGAGACAGCATGCACTGGAGTTCAACTGATGACGCAACACAGAGGGGATTTCTGCTTGCTTGGGGCTCTGGGCCAGGAAAAGACATGAGGGCTGCCAGTGGCTGGAGCAGAACAAGCTGAGGTTGGAACCAAAGTACCAAACCAAAGAGAGGTTGGTACACCTCTACAACACCTGATGTCTCATTTGAAGATTTGTGTATTTCTGCTTTTTGATTAATTCTCACTCAATTAATTTTTATCCTCTTCCAGAGGTAAAAAGGAGACCTTTAGAGCCAAGGAGAGAAACAAGATATTGATTAAATCTTCCAGCAAAGACCCCCATGACCCTTCAGTGAAGAAGGGATGCCCAGGGTACCCACAGGACCTTTGATGGAGTGTGGGGGCAGGCTGGGGGCTGGTGTGGTGGGCTGGGTTTGATGGCCAGGATGTCACTGTGGCAGTGCCTGGAGAGCTTCCTCAGCCATTCTGGCCACCTCCAACACCGAGTGACGGGCAGCACAGCTTGGCAGCACAGCTTGGCCCAAAGCAAACAAGGCTGAGGTCAGGAGCAAGGACAGCGGATGGCAGCCATGCTGAGTGGTGGCACCACCCACCAGCAGCCCCTGAGAGGGAAATCCCCTGGCAATGGGGCCCTCAGCAGCACCAGTGGGTGCCCACTGGCAGCAGCCCTGCAGCAAACCCATTACTGTGTGTGGAAAAGAAGGAAACCTCCCCTGTAAAGGCATTTCCCAGCTGTGGGGTGTATGCAGGATGAGATCAGGTGATGTCACAGGAGCTCTCTCACCATCCTGCAAACTGTCTCCAAGTGATCTCAGGCTAACACAGTCCTGGCAGGCTCAGAGACACCCTGCCCCAGTACCTGCTGGCTGGACAGGTGAGCAAGTGAGCCACCAGGCTATCTGCCATCTGAGGGATACCATAGCCAAAAAGAAATTAAGCCTCCAGTCACCCACTACAGCAACATTTTAATACAGAGAAGTGGAAGATTTCAGTTCTGCAAAGCCTACGAACAGTGTCACTGTACTTTTGTATTTCACTTTGAAGGGACTTGGAGAAGGCAAGATACCATCGTGATGGGCAGGGACAGGCTTGGGGCAGATGGCCCAGCTGGGGCACAGCTGCTCACCCCAATCTGCCTTTGAGTGCCCCTTGGTGGGGATGGGCACCAGCAGCCTTTGGGCTCAGTGGGTGTCTGAGCTGCAGCTCCTTGGGCCAAGTGTCCGTGTGGGGCTGAGCCGTGCCCTTGCCTGTGGCATCGGCTGGGTCACCCTGATGTGCAGCGAGAGCCTGGGGTCTCAGACACGGCTCCAGCATTCCAGACGGCTGCTGGAGAGGCAACTGCCACCCCTCATTTATGTTACCCTGACAATATTCCCCATAACTGACTGAACGAATCATGCAGGGCTGTAAGAGCTCCCTAATTAACACAGTTATTATTAGCAATGTCAGGACAGGTTTGAAAAAGGCAAGTTCAGAGTCCCTGTGCCTGACAGCAAATCCCGCATGACTGTGATGTCCTCTCTTGTCACTTGAGAGTTCTGGCCGGACCTGGACTGTGGGAGCAAGGACATCCCTGGGTGTCAGATGGGTTGGATGGGCTGCACAGGCACTGGTCCAGGTATGGCAGCCTCTGCACAGGATGAGTGGGGTCATGTTGTTGCCAGTCTTTCCCCATGGGCCAAGAAACTGCTCTTGGCTCATACCCAGGCAAATCCCAAGGGAATTGGGAGCTTCATTACTCAGGCCAATACTCCTGGTGATGTCAACAGGATGTGCAGGGGGAGCAAGGTGACAGGGCTCTGCAGGGAGCAGGGAAGTGTGCTGGCTGTCCTGCAGTGCTGCCTCTTCCCCAGCCCCCAGACCGCCCTGGCTTCTGCCCGAGAGCTGGTGGCTTCAGGGGCTCTTTGCCATATGTAGGGCAGCCCCGGGGTGCCTGCAGCAGCTTGTGCACTGCCAGAGCTCCTGCTCCCCATTGAGTGCTTGGAGAGGTGCCTAATTCATCCTTTCAGAGCAGAGATAAGATGGATTAAGGCCTGCTGAACGGTTGCCAAAAGAATCGCCATTAGGCCCTGGAGAGCTTAATCTCCACCAGACTAAAAGCAGACAGGCTGCACCCACAGCTAGTCCTGTCTGCCAGGGGATAAACACCCAGCTCAGGATTTCAGGGAAACCTTTGGAGGCTGTGAAACATATCCTAAATTGTACATGCTGTCCAGAGTGCCCAAGGCTGGGTGCTGGATCCCACACTTCCCCCAGCTCCCAGGGGGAAGTCGCTGAGTGTAATGCAGAGTATTACACTCATTGGCCATGGTGTATTGGCCATGGAGTCTCAGACACCTCTGTGCCTTGACTCTTTCTTTCCATGAGCTCATGTCCAAGGCTCCTCCATCCTGGCAGCATTATCTCCTGCAGATTAGCTCCCCAAGCTGTCCTTGCCCATGTACTTCTCAGCTGACTCACTTTTGTTATTTCCTGTCCCTATCTCTGATTTCCTTGGCTGTTCTCACACTACCATTCCCCAAGGTCCAGCTCCTCTCCAGGTATCCCTGACCTCAGTGCTGACATGTTTCCCAGCCTCCAGGCTGATTTCAGGGTATAATGATGTACCTTTCCATGGAGCTAGAGCATGGAGGGCACAGAGTTCCCTCTCCCCTCCCACGGTGATAGACAACATTAATTTGCATCCATGCAGCCTGCCTGGGACACCTGCACAGCCACATGTGGTCAGCATTGTGCCCAGCATGACCACCTCAGCCTGGGTAAGGAAGTTCCAATCTGGTGTCTCATCCTTTCCTGGGAAGAAGTGGTGAGACTGGCCAGGGGTTTGGAAAGCCAGACCAAGCAGGCCAGTGTTTGCAATTTAGTCAAATCTGTACCAGGTGCCAACTACCACAACGGATCTGATCCCACTGGCTTTACATCACAACCAACACCTCTCAGGACTAGAGACAGGGAGAATGGGCCCCATCAACCAGACCCTGCTAGAGATCTCTGGCTCTCTCGCCATCCCACAAAGAGAGATTTTGAGTTCCCTTTCCTGCCAGACCCTGGAAAGAGGCAAAGCGTTGGCAGCATGCCAGGGCAGTGCTTGTGACAGCGACTTTGGGGCTCATCACACCTCTGCCCTGAAGATACACTGACACCCCCAATGTCATTGTCTCTGGATTTTTGTTGACAGAAGAGGTCTCACAGGCATCCCTCTCCCACCAGTACTGTGTGGTTAAGTCAGCCTGTATTAAAGCACAGCCCCTAAAACCTCCAGCCCCAGCCTTGAGCCCTTCCCTCCATTACCTCGGGGTTCCCCTAACCCCCAGCTCCTTTCATACAGGTAAAGAACCCTCCAACTTCACTGTTGTCCCCCCTGCCCTCCCACCGCCACCCTCTCCCCTTCCTTGCCTGGCTCCTACACTTGCATTCCCCCAAGACAGCAGCTGCCTCTGGCCATGGGGTAGATGGAGGCTGGGCACTGCTCTTCCCTCTCCACTGGAATGATGCAACCTGGACTCTGTGGTGGTGACACTCTGTCCCAGCCAAACAAACACATCTCGGACCGCGTGTTTCATTGCAACAGCCTGCATAGCCCTGGCCTTCCCAGCCAGGGACAGCCCAGCTGTGGCTGGCAGAGCCAGGGCTGGCAGTGGCAGCTCCTCTGGTGCAAACACAGTCCCAGCACCCCTCGGGGATGATTTTTGGCTGGGCTGTGGCTGCCAAGACCAAGGAAGGGCTGAGGTCTCCAGTACACAAGAGACCCGCATCCCAAGCGGTTCCACTCCTGATGCTGGGATGAGCTCAGCTGGGGTCCTGTGGTGTCCCTGCATCCTCACCTGTCTCTGCACCTGCTCTGCCCGGTCTCTTCTCTGCCCTCCACGGCAGAGCAGAGCTGTTGGGGACATGGAGGGCATCAGCTGATCCTCTGGGGCCTTTTGGTGCTGCCCCTAAACTCCCTATGGGCACAGCCAGGCACATGAGAAGGGCCTGAGTCCAAGTGAAGCCATGGGATCCATGTGGCACCTGGCACTGGGATTGTCCCCAGTCACAGGATGAGCCGAGGCACCAGCACGATTCAGAGCAGGAGCCGAGGGCACTGGCTGTCCCCGAGGGTGACACAGGGACTGCCACAGCTGGAGGCACCACGGTGGAGCCCAGACAGAGCCCAGCAGGGAGGACAG
The DNA here is from genome assembly GCF_052056855.1 of Sturnus vulgaris. Lineage (NCBI taxonomy): Eukaryota > Metazoa > Chordata > Aves > Passeriformes > Sturnidae > Sturnus > Sturnus vulgaris. The sequence goes on along the minus strand of NC_142268.1, from coordinate 5,206,883 downwards.
CAGGGTGCCAGAGGCGGCAGGGAACACTGATGGGCAGATGTAGGTGAGAGTTAAGCTGTGTTGGGGGCACTGAGCCTTCCCCATGCTCCCTTGATGTAATATTTGTGGGAGCAGTGTGTTCCAGCAGTGCCATAAACACAAAGAAGCAATAAACTTGCCTTTCGCTGCCTGTGGAGCCTTGGGACCATCTAAATTAGGAAACAAAGGAAGAAACAACAACTCCAAAGGGCTTTTCCCTAGCTGAGCTGAAAATAGAGCATAAGCCGGGAGGGGGAAGTTCAGCCCAGACAGGGGCATGTGGGAGCTGGGACAACCCAGCTGGCCCCAGTGCCACCCCCACGCCTGGCCTAGAGCCAGCCTCTGCCTGGGAACAGACAGCCAGGGCAGTGTCCCTGGGCACGGTGGGTGATGGTGGCCTCAGCATCACTGTCCTCCCGAGAGCAGCAAAGGATGCTCAGCCAGGCTGTAGGGCTCTGGTATGGGAATGCTGGTGGTGTCTGTATGAAAACACACTGCCTCTACCTCCGCCCTGCCTTTTGGGCAGCCTGCCTGGAGCTGTATCTCCTCTCCTGCACCCTTCACAGCCCCTTCTTGCCCTGATCCTCCAGTAAGGGAGTGCCATTGCTGCAGGAGCCACACTTGTGTTCCAGTCCCATTTGTAGGTCACTGACCTCATCCTAGCTCAGCTCAGTGCTGTCGTCACATGGGCAGGAGCTGATCCCCAACACTCTGAACCTTGGCCCAGCACTTGGTATCTCCTGGGCATGGACAGTGTCAGCTCATTCAAAATTAACCATTCTGGGTCATCTTCCTCGCAGAAAACAATGATATTGCAGAAACTGAGGTTCTCACCCAAGGATGATTGTGAAGACAGGTCTGCATTCAGATTTACCTAGCCCCTCAGCAGGCTATTACTCCTCTTCTCACCCCTATGGTTCCCCAAACTGTAAAGTTTTATGGTACTGTCATCAACCCTCACCAGCCTATTGCCACCCATGACCAACCACTCACCATCTGTTGCCTTCCATCCCAAACCCATCCCTACCCACCACTAGCAACACATCATCATCCACCACCATCCACCACTAACCCATTGCCACCCCTCACCCCTCACTAACCCATCACCAGCCATCATCATCCACCAAACCATCACTGGCCCATGCCCACCCATTCCCAGCCAGTCCCACCCATCCTCACTGGGAAACAGACCCAGCCCCCTGTGGTGATGGCAAGGTGTGGCCCAGGCCCGTGTGGCACTGCATGAGAGGCTGTGGGGACAGTGCCTGCGTGTGCAGCTGAAGCACTGGTGGCAGTGAGCTGTGGGGTCAGTCCTGCCAGCCCCCAGGGCTTTTGGGGCTCTCAGATCACAGCTCATGTTATGAAAAGCATAAATTATTAATTGCAGCTAAGAAGAGAAAGGCTGTGAGCTGCTGCCTGCTCAGACCCGCTGTTCATCTCTGAGCTCTGCCAGCTTAAAGCAGGTCTCACATTTATATTTCATGAGTGTGTCCTTCAGCAGCAGTTTTACAGTGAAAAGAAGGAGTAATGCACGCTCTGCACAGAGCCCAGGCGGGCAGCCCCAGCAGCCTCCTCCATCCCAGCCAGAACCTGCTGCACGAGAAAACCCTCCCCAGGCACTGAATCCTGTTTTCTCATAAAATTTAGGACAATCCGTTAGGGCTTGTCCTGTGCTTTGGAGGCAGGCACCAGCAGGCGGGTTGGCACAAGCCATCCTTGTGAGGTGGGTGCTGGGAGCACACAGAAAGCTGAGCTCCATGGAGGTTGTCTCAGCCTAGAAGGCTTGTCTGGTCCTGAGTCCCAGCTGCTGTCCCATCAGAGCAAATTCACATCACACCTCATTAAAAATGTGGGGCTTAGTCCAGGCACCCACCCCAGACATATGCAGTGGAGGTGGGGTGAACTTATACAGCCCCAGCATTTGGGGAACATCCTGCAAAGACCTGTCGTGCAGAAACACCTCCCTGGCTCTGTGTTTTGGGCACCTGCCAGGTCCTGGACTGACCTGGGGCCTTTCTCTGCTTGCTGCCAGGTGGTTTGGGGTCTTGGGATGATGACCTGGGTACCTGCATTGGACAAGTTGGGTTTGTGCTCCATGCAGCTTCAAGCAGGAGTGTTCCCCCCTCAACACCCCTGGATGTGCCATCTCCCGTGGGCGGTTGTCAGCTTGGGTTCAGCTCTTCTATCACCTGCTCTGAGGAGCCTGTCTGCTTGTTTGTTCTTGCCTGAACCCATTAATTAACCTGAATTAAAGTATCATTCGAGCTGACAGTGCCGGGTTCCCTTGTGGCAAGGATGTTCATTACAATTACCACCTGGGCAAGGAAATGACAGCAAAATTCCTGCACTGCCAAGGTCTGGGAATGATCCACCAGCAGGACCCACAGACCTGGGATGAGGCTGGGATAATGGCAAAGAGCCCAATCCCACGCAGCTTTCTGGGTGCAGATGCAAAAACCCTTGAGCCTCAGGTAGCAAGGGGCTCTGCTGGGGGGATTGAATCCCCATCCAGCCTAGGGATGATAGGGAAAAATTCCTGTCTGTGATGCAGTAGCTGCTGCTCATGGGGTTTGGTTAGAACCCACCAAAAAGCTCCTCCCTGGAGGAGATACAGCCCTGGGATGGGCTGCAGAGCCATAGGCAATCTCCATCCCTGCCTGGGGTTTCCAAACCTGGTTGCACCATGCTGTGGCCATCCTGACCTGCCAGGTGCTAGGGCTGGCCCCGTCTGATCAGCATGGACATCCCATGGCCACTGGGCTCTTGTGGCTGTGATGGACCCTTCCCTCTCTCAGCACCCACTGTCTCCTGCCCAAGATGTGTTTTTTCTTAGAGATGAGTGGAAATATAGACAAATCCTTATGGAGCGAGAGAGGAGCATGGCCGGGTCAAGGAGCATTGCTTTGAGCCTTTTGCCCCTGCTAGTGACCCAACGGTGGAGAGTCCTGCATTTTGTAAAGATCATGCAGGTCCATCCTCATCCAAGCAAGAAACCCTGCAATGCTCCCACACCAGGAGTAGTGTGGGGGGTGTCAGTGGGAGTCCCTGTGCCCTTTTTTGGAGATTTCCATTGGAGGTGAAAGGAGTGAAAGGTGAAGCATGAGCAGAACTCAGCCTGTGTGTCCCAGTGCTCTGAGCCTGCAGCGGGTGCTCCTGTCCCCACAGCCGTGCAGCCCCTTCCTGTGCCTGTGGACAGATGGAACGCTGCTGCTGAAGGGCAGGAAATGCCAGCTGAGCCAGATTTTAAAACTAAATTATATCTTGACTTTTTCACTAGCTTTACCACAAGATGTGATCCCTGTCAGCGAGCCTCAGTGGGTTTGGATATGTTCATATTTCCATTTTTCTCTGTAGCCCATTTCCAACACCTTGGGTATCCAGTGCAGTTTCTGTGCTGCATGTTCTCGCTCGTTCAATGAATAATCAATTTAACTGCCATATGCACTGCTCATCAAGAAAAAAACTGCTTCTTGTTAAAGGTGTGAAAGTTAGTCATGTGTAAAATTAGCTTAGCCCTCAGATGGGAATTGATTTCAAAGCCATGGAACCTGCCCGGGTTCCCAGGAGCTGGACCGTTTTCAAACCAGCTCCTGTTTTGCAGAAGAGGGAAAATATTTTCCCAAAATATGGGAGGAGGGTTCTGGAGACTCACTCATGGCTAGGTGGCAGAGGGAAGAGCAGTCACCAGGATGAGAGCCCGAGCTGTATTCCCATGCTTTGAAACAGCCAGCTAGGAAGAAAATGTGCCAACACCCAGAGGGAGCTGAGGGCAGCTGTGCCCAAGCAGTGCCTGTCCGTGGAAGGGTGTCCTGTCCTGGCGCCTGTCCTGGGGCTATAGGTGACCCTGGCCAGCCCTGCTCCTGGGCTGCTGGTCCTACACGCTACAGATTGTTTCTTTTTGTTTTGAAGAAAAATGAACTTCTGGGGTGGGATTTTCCCCCACTCCAGGGATTTGGACATTAATTTGTAGTGGGGATTAAGAGTTCAAATCCCTTAAGCAGCTTTTGCAGCCCCATCCTTCATTCCCCTCACTGCTGAGACCCCTGGCCAGCCGTGCTCAAGCATGGGCAGTGTCTGTGACACCCCCACACCAGCAAGGCCCTGAGCATGGAGGCATTGGCATCACATCATCAAAGACCCCTTTGCCCTGCAGGAGACAGAGACATGGCTGTACCCAGTCCCTGGAGGGACAGCTCCCAGCAGCCTAGCTGGAGGTTTCACTGCCAGCTCCATCCTGGCTCTGGGCACAGAGCATCTGCTGGGGCTGAGGCAGGGCAGCATGAAGGGCTTTTACCATCCAAGACTAACATGAGCTTTGGTAAAGGCTCTGGCATCCCCTTAAATATCTCAAATTCAGCTACGCCCCTGGAGTCACCCTTCCCAAAACCACAGGGCTCAGCCTCTGCCCCACTCCAGTGTAGGAGGCCAGTGTTGGGATTTGGGGTTTAAGGCTGGTCCCCCCAGCATCACACTCCTCAGAGCTGAGAAGCTAATGAAATGTTTCCACTGCAAGACACTTCTATAAATAGACTGACACCATTTCTCTGCTTAATTACCATGGATTTTTAGGCTATTCCCACTACATTTCAGTTCTGCATGTTGATTTCCTTATGACTTGCCCCTGGGAATATCTGTCATGGTTTAAAGAGCAGAGTTCACTGGAAGGCAAGGCACAGCTTAAACAGCTCAACATCCAGGACAATAAACCCAAGGAGAAGGATTGTTCTCCTGGTTTGAATAGAGGGAAAGACTGTGGGTGTGCTGTTTCCAGCCGAAGACTGCTGGCAGCATGTGGAATGTCTGGAATGCCATGGCAGGTAACAGAAATCTGCAGGATGCAGCTGGCAGGGCTCCCTCTCTGGCAGGACCCTTACCCCAGGGCTTGGCCTGGGCAGGGGTTAAGGGAGGGCATGGCTCCCAGGTGTGGAGCACCAGATCCCTGGGATCTTCACCCCCTGCCTGGAAAAAGGGCTCCACATCACAAATGTATGTGGACCCCTTCCTGGATTTCTCCACAAGGTCCTGTCCCCACCTTGGAGATGTGGGGGAGAAGAGTGTGAATTTGGGGCTGTCCACTTGGGCTGTGCCCTGGTGATATGGCAGTTCAAGCATAGTGCAGGGGTGCAGTGCCCCTCTGTCCCCTGGCATGACCCTCCTTGAGCCATTGGCATCACCCCCTCCATTGCTGAGGGCACAGAGGAGGAGGATCCCAGTCTGGCCTCAGGGCACCCTTGGGCACTGGGGACTCCTCTTCCCAAGGGCTTTGGGATAGGGGGCGAGGCAGGAACAGCCCTGGGCCTGCTACCAGCATGGCCTCTCCACTGGGTCACAGCAGGAGGAGGGTGCCCAAGCCTGGGAACCCCATCAACATTTGAGCCCCATTAGTTCCCATCTCCATGGGGATGCTGCTCAGTCATGCTGTGGGCAGTCACAGGGCTTGGGGAAACCAGGGCTGCCTTCATGCCACAGCCCTCCTGCCTCTCTGGTATCACCAATCTCACTGCCCACTCCCAAGGTGGTGCTTGCTTTGCTCTCCCCTCCTCCTTCTCTTCACATTCCCAGTCACTCCCAGCAGGGATCCCCCTTTAGCCCAGAGTTTGCTGCTAGTCCCTGAAAAATTCTGCAAGACGCTGGCAGCTTGATCCTTCTCACATGTCCTTGTGTCATCCTGGGCCAGCAGCTCCCACTGCCCCAGCTGTCTCCACCTCTTACAGCATTCCATCCCTCTCCATGAAGGTCACTGCCACCATGAACCACCCACAACCACCCAAGAAGCAAAGCTTGGCCTGGGAAGGGAGAGGGAAATGCTGTACCCACACCCAGGCTGCTGCTGCCGCATCCCCATCCCCACTGACAGCCAGGCTGCAGGCTCTGCTGCACAAACTCCAAGGGGTTCTGTGATGGCAGCAGCCACTAAGTAACCTCTCAGGTCTTTCAGATGAAGTGAGGTAGCCACTGGCCAACAGGCTGGTTTGGAGCAGACCCTGGTGAGTGGGAGAGAATATGCACACACCAGGGAGATTTTCTGAGCCAGTGACCACTGTGGAATGTGCCAAATTTCACATTAACACAGTGATAGATGTCTGCAGGCACATCAAACCAGCAAAAGCCCTCCTTGTGAAGCAAAGGCAGCAGCTTATTTGGATTTCCTCTGAAATAATATAACTCCAGACAAGGGCAGATTTGAAAAGCATGCAGTTCCCAATGGCTTTTATCATAATACCAAAGAATCATTAAGGTTGGAAAAGACCTCTAAGATCATTGAGTCCAACCATTATCCCAGGCCTGCAAGGTTCACCACATTGAGCACTTAGGGCCAAAGATAGCACAGCTAAAATCATGCCCAGCCACCAGCCATCTGGAAAACAGCTCTCACTCATGTCACATCCAGTGTGTCAATGCACTGTGAGGTGGGAACAACTGTGGTGTGCTCCAGTCTGAATCAGGGCTATGTGGAGGGAATGGTCAGCACAGAGAAAAGGAGCAACTCCAGCGTCCATTTGTGGGTGCAGCATCCCATGGCAATGCTGGGAAAGGAAATCTCTCAGGATCCAAAACCTGGGCTCACCTGTGAGCTAGCAGCCAAACAAGTCGAGCATATTAGGCTCGTCCATCTAAGAAATGTTCCAGATATTCATATCTCTGCTTCGGGTTGTGCTCCCTCCCTGGGGAATGCATAGGAAGGAGAAACACAGGGGAGAGCAGCTCTTCGTGGTTTGCATAAGCTTCTACTCCTCTGTCTGAACAGGAAATCAGTGAATTTTGGGAGTCAGGTCAATGCTGCCCAGGGAAATTCTGAGTTTGGTTAGGGCCAGTGAAAATCTGAAAAGCTGTCCTCAGCTGGGGTGGCGGCTGAGCTGTAGCTGTGCTCAAGGAGGCTTCCATGAGCTTCTAAGAACCTTCCAGGGAGCATCCCCACCTCCTACCCCAGCTCCCAGGAAAGAGTCAGCATCTTCACCCTCCTTCCTTTTGCTATTTGCTGATAAATCGCTCCTGGATCCTTAAGACACTTCCACGAGTCCTGGACTGAGGGGTGGTGTTTCTGCAGCACTTCCCCACTTCTAAGGAAATACCACATCAGAAAGCTCATGCTCATGGGGTCAGTTCCTTTGCTCTTGGGAGAGACTCTTTCCCATCGGGGTGTCAGAAAGGGGGGGGGGGGGGGGGGGGGGCTGAAGACCCCTCTTCCCACTTGGAATTAGACAAACAGCTCAGCCCAGAACAACAGGGATGCACCAGAGGAGTGTAATGCAGCTGGTGCTTGGCAATACATTACTGGAAAGTCCGAGGTGGACAATGCTAAAATGAAGTGTCATCTCCCATGGAACATTCCTGACTGCCCTGGACTCACAGCTGCCTGTGGAGGACCCTGGATTTCAGGGGCTGCATGGAAGGACAGTGCTCCCCACACAGTGCAGCCAGGTCTGGCCAGCAGGAGAGCAGGATGCTGCTGAGGGTTTTGAAAGCACAAAGCATCAGACCAACTACCAACACCCAGGACCAGCACTCCACACCCAGGACCCAATGCTCATCCCTGGTACTAGGACTTAGTACCAATACCCAGAGCCACTCCCAGTACCAGCCCTCAGTACAAGCACCCAGTGCTGACCCCAGCATCAAAGTGCTGATGTTCAACATCATTCCTAGCACAGAGACCCTGTAGCAGCACCAGTGCATGAGGCAGTGGTGTCCCAGATTTTGGTTTAATTAAACCAGTTCAGGGTTTGACCCATTCACGCACAGGCTTTCCCAGTTTCTCATCCCTGACAAAGGAGAAGGAATTCATTAAATCCATGAGGAAAGGAAAAGGGCTGGGGGTGAGCAGGAGTCCCCCCGTCGCCTGGGGCTCGGCAGGGCTAAGGCATCTCCTGCACGTGGCACAAAGAGCCACAAGAGCTGCTCCCCCAGCATGCTGAGCTCATCCTCCCACGCCTGCGCCTGCTGCCCGGACAGGGTCTCCGGAGGAGCCGAGCTCACGCAACAGCCCTTCTTCCAGGCACCCGTGCTGCTGCCTCCAGAGCTTTATGAATATTGTAGCAAGGCGGTTTCTTTCATCTCTGCTTCTTTCCAGGGAGCCCCAAACCTTCTGCACATTCATTTCCACCTCACTATTCCTCTTAATTATTTAAAACTCGCCTTCCCGAAAGCGGAGCCCTTCCATTATCACTCCTTCCTTTGCAGCGCGTGTGGAATTTGGGGACTTGCAAATCCACTCAGCTTCTTCACATTCGTGCAGAGCAGCAGGTTTCCTCAGGCTCCCCTCCCTGCTCCCTTCCAGCCTGGCCCCAGGCCACATTCACAGAGGCCTCAGCCACGGAAACCTCAGACCCAAGGCAGAGCATAGCAGCTTTTTACTGGGGTCCTGAATGTGGAGGATCTTCCCCACATGACTTTGATAATTTCCATGACTCTTCTCGGAGATTCTCCCCTAGAGCTGCGTGTGGGGTCAGATGTCCCTGCACTGCAGCTGTACTGACATGGCTCATTCTAGAAAAATCCCTGCTGCTCCATGCCCAAGCTCAGCAAAGCTGAAAGCACCTGCAAGAACTCTCTGCAGGGCAGATCCCCTCCCTGTCCCTCTAATGAGATTCACTGTTTATGCCTTTTGACAGGGGAATGCCAAAGCTCCCCAAATACTTAAAGTTAAAACCTGCTGGCTCAAATGCAGTTTTCAATAAAATAGATCTATATTAACACCTTCTCTGTCTACTTCTGAAAGGTGGCAGCTGCATTTGAGCATCAGAATATGTCTCTTCCTGCTGGCCCAGCTCCCAGCTCACCATGCTGCTGGGATCCAGCCACAGCTGAAAAGGGAGGGTCTGGTGGAGCTTTGGGGGTGCTGGCAGGACACAGGAGCTGGGGGTGACTCAGACAGCTTTGACACATCTCGATCTCCTGTCATGCCTGAACCTGCCGGGTGCTCAACAGCCAGGGATTTGTGCCTGCACCAGCCCTGCCTGCCCTGCACCATGCTTGGGTGTGAGCAGTGTGACCAGAACGTTTGCTGGAGCAACAGACCCCTGGCCACTGCTCTTTTCCCCCATCCTGCTGTTGGTGTGCCATTCTCTGGTTATTTCATTCCCTAAGGGTCTCTTGGTTTGACTCATCCTCCCTGAGGCCACTGTGGGAGGATTGGGGTTTTCTCCCCCCACTGAAGGGGACAAGGGTGGTGAGGAGGTGCAGTGTGCCCCTCATGGACACCTGGTCACCCTCACCAGCTGTGCACTATTCCTGTTACTATTATTCATTTATGCATTTATTGGTACCCAGCTGCAGACTGGAAATAGGCTGGGGGCTCCGAGAGGACACTGGTGTGGAGGGGCTGCCAGAGTCCCCAGCCTCCACCACCACCAGCAGCATCATCCAAACAGGGAGACCCCACCCTGAGCAGCTCCCAGCTTCATAACCCCCAAAATACTCCAAGAGAGGTGCATGCAACCCCTCTAGGGCTGTGTCAGCAATGTCCTGGGTGGACATTGGAAATTGTTGCTGTGGCATCACTGAGGACCCTGTGGCACCGGCCCTTAGGGGGTCCATCCCTTCCCCACCACCCTGACTTGGTTGGTGGCTGCTCCCCAGCACTGGGACCCCTGGCTCGTTGTGGCCAGGCCAGCACTCGCCTCCATGCACCACTCCCTGAATTAATCATCAGCCTCACTCTGCGCTCAACTCCTCACTTAAAGAGATTTTTACACATTAAAAATGCACAGCACTAAATGATTGATGGCTAAGGCCCCCTGCACCCTGAGGAGGAGCTCAGGTTGCTCCAGCTTTACTTTCCACCAGGACTCCAGCACGTCCTTGTCCCCATCCATCCCCAGTGCTGCACTGGGCATCATCTCAGGGGAAAAAACAGCATGGCAGTGACCCCCAGAAAAGGCATCTTTAGCTCTCTAGAGCTGCTGGTGGTGTGTTGAAGGTGTTTTAGGTGGTGGAGCATCTCCAGAGCCCTCGGATGAGCCTGTTGTGGCCATCACCAGTGGGAACAAGATGCTCTGATCCTGACTGGGGTCTTGGGATGGTCTCAGGGGGGCTGTTTGCCAGCATGAGCAACACAGCGGAGGGCTTCAGGCTTGAGTGAGAGCTGCAATAGGAGCCTTCTGTTCTCTCTACCCATGACTCCATCTCTCCATGTCATACCAAGCCATGGCAGGTGTTTGGGAGCAGCCATCGAGGGGCTGCAAAGGTCAGGAAGGGAGAGAAAAAATCTTTGTGCTGACCTGGGCTGGGTGGGCTCTTGTCCATCCTGTCACTGTCCCCAGCAGAAACAAGCTCTTGCCCCCGCCTTTCCAGAGCCTTGCTGCTCCCTGCCCCTAGCCGATGCCCACACATCAGGCACCTCCTCCTGACACATTCCAGCAGGCACCCCCAGCACCGACCTCCTAAACTCATCCCCTAAACACACCCCCACACCCACCCCTTAAACTCACATCCTAAACCCATGCCCTAAACCCATCCCCTAAACTCAGCCCTAAACTCACCCCAAGCCCATCCCAGGCCCCCGCCCCGATTCCCGGGGCTGCAGCGCCCCCTGCCGGTCACAGCGGGGCAGGCACGGGCGGACGGGGCTGGGAAGGAACTGGGAAGGGGCCGGGAAGGGACCGGGAAGGGACCGGGAAGGGGCTGGGACGGGGCTGGGAAGGGACTGGGAAGGGGATGGGAAGGGGCTGGGAAGGGGCTGGGACGGGGCTGGGAAGCGTCCGGGAAGGGGCTGGGAAGGGGCCGGGAAGGGACTGGGAAGGGGCTGGGGAGGAGCTGGGAAGGGGCTGGAACGGGGCTGGGACGGGGCTGGAACGGGGCTCCGGGAGTGAAGCGACGGAGCTGAGAGCTCGGGGTCATGGCCGCCTGTGACCCCCTCACCCCGTCACTCTATCGTTCCATCACCCTGCCAGTGCCTCACCTTGCCACCCCACCACCTTGTCACCCTGTCACCCCATGATGGCTGCTCCCCAGGCAGATGTGACTTGCTCCCAAAGTTCCCCCGGACCCAGCCTCAGAGGTTCACTCTGGGCAGACCCCGACGTGCTGCCCACCTCACCAGCGAGGTCGGCACCTCTGCCTGCTGCCCCCAGCCCTAGCTGTGCCGTGGTGCCCTGCTCCCCAACCCAGCCACCACTGCCTGCACTCCCCTCTGCCCGGTGGGTCTTGGGTTCCCTGCGGCATCACCCTCCTGTTCAGAGGTCGATGGGCTGCACCAGGCACCTCCTGGAATCCTCATCTGTCTGGAGGGACACTTCCTTTCGCACTGCCCCCACACCCTGCTCGACCTCGACATTCAGGGCCTGGGTTGCACCCCTCACACATTGAATCATTAACAACTGTCCCTTATTTCAGGTGTCTGTCCTGCTCTCGGAGGAGACGTGTCTGGAGCAGCGCCAGGGGGCCGGAGCAGCACTTCTGGCACCCACAGTGCTCCAGATGTCCCCAGGTGCCAGTAATGCTGTAGGTGCTCCCTGCCACGTGTCCCATCACGCTGTTCCTCTTCTTTTCTTCCTCCAGGGAGAGGATGCAGGTCCCACACGCCTGGCTGCTCCCCATGGGGCCGTCCCTGTCCCCGCAGGGTAGGTAGGCTCTGACCAGCAAGTTCAGAGGTACCACCTACAATTGTGCAGCACCTGCAAGAAGAAAACTCCCGTAGATTGGACACTTTGCAGCTTCTCTCTGCTCGCTGGCAAAGAACGAACCAGCTGGATGCTGGCACCCGGGTAGTCTGGACACGGTGGGGCTCCTGGACAGAGCCTGGCAGGAGGGAGCTCCTGGAAGCGGTGCCGACGGATCGACACCTGGGGAGCGTGCTCCTGTCCTGGAGATGGAGTGGGAAGCTCCCAGTGGAGATCCGAGAGCAGAAAGCAATGGCAGAGGTGCTGCCCGGAGGAGGGTTGGGGCTCTGACCCGCCCCGGAGGCGGCAGCGGCACAGCCTCTCTGTCCTTGGCCCCGCTCCAGGGCTGCCAGCTCAAAGGCACGATTGTCTGCCGGCGCCAGATGTGCCGCTCCGAGCGCGGCACAGAGCGGCTTTTCTGCTCTTCTCAATGACAGATCTGTGCCATTCCCGTCGGGAAGGTTCCGCTGCGTGGCCCCGGTCCTTGCCAGATCCTCGGCAGCCGGGAACCTGCCGGACACGAGTGGCTTTTCCCGATTCCGCTGGAAATGTCAAAAAGGAGTCGGGCGCCGTCAGCCCGAGGGCTCTGCGGCAGAGGGAGTGAAGCTGTGGCAGGGGGAGTGGAGGCCTGAAAACAGCTGGAAATTACTCGCCAGGGAAAAACGGAGTTTAGCTGTGCAGGGCAGAGAGGCATCTGCTGGTCAGGAAATTCCCTCTTTGTCCTAAGGACTCAGCTGGCATCTTTGCTGGGTGCTGAGGGCAGAGAGCACAGCAGCAGGAGGGATCTGGGGACTAGTTTGTGCTTACAGTGTACAGCCAGACCCATCCTGCTCTGCAGGGTGAAGGATTGAGCTGGAAATCAGTGAGTGAAGCTGAGACCCTATCACCCACCAGGTGATGGCGACATCCTTATCCCGACCCAGGCCAGTGTCTCTGTCTATCACCAGGGGCTGGGGATCTCAGGGTTGTTGCCCCTGAGCAAGGGCATTTCCTACAGAGGACAGGGCTGCAGCTGGGACCCCACCCTACTGTGGGACTGAGGTCACAGGAATTCACAGGAGCAGGTGTCCTCCTTTCCAGGAGTCACCCCTTTTGGGGACAATCAGTTTGGGCACCTGTTTTCAAAATCCATTTTACAGCCTGCTGGCTACAGAAGGACATGAGGGCCCAGAGCCCCTAAAGGAAAATTATGGCTGCTCATTGATGATTTTGAAAGAGTGTAGTGTTTCAGCCAAGATCACAGATTTTCAAGGCAACCCAGGCTGCAAATTCTCCACGCACAGCATGATCCCAGTACCAGAATGTCCCAGATATGGGGACATCCCACTGATGGGTCTCACTGACGCTGGGGTGTGTTTAGGGCCACACAACATCAGGATGTGCCAGCCGTTGGGGCAGGTCCTCCTGATGCTGCCGGCAGGGTTGGCCCGTGGCCAAAGCAAACCCCAGCTGCAGAAAACCTGCACGGCATTTCCCTCAGCACTGATAAGGCTGAATTGCAATTGCAGCCACAAACAAAAAAAGCTGTCCTGGTTTTCCCTGGGCTAGCCAAGCGCTGTGCCAAGCACATCAAGGATTGCCTGAGATAAAAGGCCACGCCCACTGTGCTGCACAAGCACAAAATATCACCTGTGGCCGGCTACATCAGAGGGGACACGGGTTGGGGTATACAGGGGATGAGAGCACCTGGACTAGGGCTGGTCTTGCAGAGCTGTGCTGGCGACTAGCACGCACTGGGTCACATACCTACCCTAGTGGAACGTAGCAGGAGGTGGCACGGAACAGACGGTCCCAGGGAGAGTGAGTCATTGAGGGTGGTCTATGTTTGATGCAGGTGCCACAGCATAGCCCTAACCTATGGTCAAGGGGGTCTCCAGGAGGTGATGGGTGGTGGGAAACGGCAAAGCAGAAGGCTTTTGGCAAGGAGTCTGTGTGGTGGTTGTCACTTTGTCAGGGTTTGTCTTCCCCCAGTGGCTTCAGCCTCCACGCAAGCCCCTTCTCTGCCAGCTCAGGTGGGTCTGAGCACCACGTGTGCACCCCTAGCTCCTTGGGGACCCTTCCCCAGGTCCCACGCTGCTGGGGAAGTGGCTCTTGGGCTCTTTGTTTTCCTGCAGCATCTCAGGGAGGAAGGATCTGAGCAGAGAGGTGACAAGAGGAAACAAACTTTCTGTTCACTCCCAAACCTGCAGGCAGAAAACAAGGACATCCTGCTGGGTTGGCTGGGCAGGGACGCTGTGCCTGTGGGAAGCGTGCTGGGCTGGGATACTGCTGGCATTACCGCCCTTTCCTACACGGACTGGGCCAGACAGAGCCTCACAGCTTCTGCCTCTGGTCCCAAGCTGTGCCCAGCCTGGCGAGTTCACTCAGGGGACCATGGAGGGGGTGGTGGATCCAGGAGCCGAGCTCAGGCTGGCCTGGTGGAGCTGGAGCAAACAGAGATTAACTCAGGAAGCCAGGAGATGGATGGAACACATCTGATCATCTGTTTCCCAGGTGTACCCTGAGCACACACTGCTCCTCCCTGCCATGGGCCACCACTGGCCAGTCTGGGCACCCAGGACTTCGGAGCCCACTGCCTCAGAAAGGACCAAGATCAGCTCAGGGCTGCAAGACCCTGCTGCCCACGGGGGAGACCAGACTGCCCAGGGGTCAGGATCCCACAGCCCAGGGAGAAAACTGAGTCATCCAGAGCTGCAGCAGGCGGAATGGCTCATGCTGAAGCACATGGGACTGCAGCCCTTTCCCACCAGCATATACAGCAGCATTTCTCAGGGTCTCTCCATCCAGGAGCCATCTGAATGACACAGAATGACAGCGAATGCCTGCTGCTAGCCCACCAAAACCTGGACAAGCTTTGTGTGTTTTCTCGTGTGCCACCACCACCCAATTCCTGTGCTGTGTGCAGAGGGACAGGGATGCAGCCGGTTCTGTCAGTCTGCAGTCACCTCCAGCTCCCGGGGCTCTGTTCCCAGCACACTGTGGAGAAGCACTCAGCTGTGCTGATGTGAGTCATAACACATGCACACAGGCACACACATTTCTTACTGCCCTGATAGGAAAAGAGGCACAATCACATTCACAGTCCCAGTAGGGACTGGCAGAGGGAAAAGGATTGGTATTCACAGAGAAAGTAATTTTTTTAGACCTTCTTCTGGAACAAAGAAAGCTTTTTAATAGATTTGATTCTATGAAAACTCATCAGCATCATTTTTGGGTCTGGCACAGCTGTTCCTTCACAATGGCCATTGAAATCAGCCTTGACCCTGTATGAGTGTCCTTACCTGTAGCCTTTCCCAGACTGAGCATCTGTGCATCTTTCACCCACACAGGCACCAGTCCTAATGCCCACAACCTCACAGTTACACTTTGGCACAGGTGTGGGTGCACCACTGCAATTTGCCTCCAAGCCTGGGCTCAGCTACACCTGCTGGGCATTGCCTGGGCAGGCAGGTGCCACAGCTTGGACTGGTCCTGGCTCGGCATCCCTACTGTTGGGTGAAGCCACCACACCAGTCGCCAGCCAAGGCTTCAGAAGCTCTTTGCTCCATGTGATCTGCTCCTGGATGCAGATGGGATTTACAAAGGGTGTAAACACAAGCCAGCCAGGTGAGTTCTCTGGCCATGGCCTCATATTTAAGTCCCACGTACTTGCTGCAGAAAATAATGAATATTGGAAACAAGGGATGTCCCTTGGGTTTGATTCTTCTCAGTGATCAGAACTTAAAGCCACAGGAGTCTGATCCACGGAGGGAACAATGCAATCCCTCTTGTTCAAAGGCTGCAGGTGAGTCTCAGCCTGGAAATATCTCTAAGCTGCCAGAGTTTTGTGATCCAGCACCACATTCAGGCAGCCCCAGAGGTCTGTTTCTTCGGTGGTGCTGGGTGGTTTGCAGTCTCCCCAGTCTTCCACAGCTCGACCCCCGTGCTGGGGTGGCACGTGGGGGTCTGGCACCCACAGAGCTGCGGTGACATCACTTTCCCACGCTCATGTTTCCTCAACTCCTCCTTTGTTGTTTTCTTCCCTTTGCAGGGCGGAAACTAGAATTGCTACCTGGAGGTGGGTGACATTTTTGTCGGATGTCCAAGGGCAGGAGTGAGGGACCTGGATGTGGGCCCATCATGGAACTGTGACCCGGGATGCAGGGCATGAGCTCCGCAGCACAGCCAGGCCTTGGCTTATTGCCCCAGACTACCTTTCCTGACCTGGATGGACAGAGAAGGTGAAGGTGCACGGTGCAGAGGACCCAAGTGATTTCTTCTCCAAGTAGTCAGTGGCAAGAGCAGTGCTATTCCAGACCTGCTTTGGAGACTGATTGAGGGTGTGAAATCACCAAGTTCATTACCACAGGATGCTGGGGAGGCCAAGTATGCAAATGGATTGGCGAGGGACAAGGTCTGTCAGTGGAGGTAGATTCATTAGAGCTATTAAGGTACTTCCGTCCGGATGCAAACCCTTTCCCAGGAAGTCCCCAAACTGCCTGCCAGCAGCTGGGAGGGACGTCGGGAAGCACATCTTGTTTCTCCTGCTCTTCCCGTGAGTAGTGTTACAGAAGAGCCAGATATGGAAAAATACCCGTGAAGTTCAGAGCTGAGAAGGAATGAAAAAGAAGCAAAAATCGTTGCTGAGGGTTTCAGCGCTGAAAGGGTCTGGAGGAGTTAGTGAGGGCAAGCTCTAAGGTGGGGAATGGCCGGGGTTCTTACAGAGAGCCCAAGAGCTCGCGGCTCAGCGACCAGCACGGGAAGCAGGCGGGGAGAAAGCTGGCAAGAAAAGGAGACAAACAGCCGCTGCTGGGACAGGGAGGGCTGCCAGAAACCCAGCGGGGCCAGGCCCGGGGAGCCCAGCCAGGGCCAGAGGCACACTGCTCCTGGCCATGGGTGGGACAAAGGCAACATGTGCGGCGGGCGGCTGTGCTGGGGGGAGCACAGTGGTGCGGGGAGCTGAACCCCAGCCACCCGCAGGACCCCGGCAAGCAGCGGGGCTGAGCTCAGGGCAGAATACCCCAGCATCGGGGTGATGTGGGCAGGGGATCCCCCTTTCTGCAGGGTGACCATCCCCCATGTGGACAGGTTAGGGAGAATCCCGTCCCGAGTGACTGGAGCGGGCGCACCCCATCCCCAGGGTAATCAGAACAGAGGACCGGGGGGTGACAAGGGCAGGGGACACCCCTCCCCCAGGTAACAGGAATGGGGCATATCCCATCCCGGGCGGGCACGGGGACAGTGAAACCCCCTCCCCACGCGGAGAGCGGGCTAGCGGGGATGCCGCGGGGCGAGCGCTCGGGGGCGTTACCCGTCCCGTCCCGTCGGGCCCGGGGCCCGGGGCCCGGGGCCCGTCCCCGCCCCCGCCCCCGCCCCGCCCCGGCCGCTGCTGCTGCCGCTGCCGCTCCCGCCCGCCCTCGGCCCGGGGCTGCGGCGGGCAGCGCTGCCCGGCGCCGCGGAGCCGCCCGAGAGTCCCGGGCCCGGGGCTGTGTCCCGGCTGCAGCCCAGGAGCCCGGCGGCACGGTGAGGGACGGCGGGGACCGGGCGGGACGGGCGGGCCCGGCGGCCGCGGCGGCGGGGCGGGGGCTCATCCCGGTGGCGGCCCCCGCAGCCGCCGCCGCCCGTGGCCCCCCGAGAGGCTGGAGCCCCCGCAGATGGGGATGGGGCGGGATGGGGCGGCCCCGGCACCCCCCGCCCCGGGGGCTCCGCCCGAGCGGCCCCGGCGGCGGGAACGGGAGAGGAGCTGGGCCGGGCCGGGCTGGAACTGCCCCCCTCCGGCTGGCGGCGGCGGGGGGCGGTCCCCGGGTCCCCTGGGCTGGGGATGGGCTGTCGCCCCGACGTGCGGGTGCCTGGAATGTGTTGCTGGCGCCTCGGGGCGCTGGGGATCCCCCAGGGATGCCGGGAACCCGTAAGGTTGGGGATGCTGGCGGACTCCCAGGGAGCTGGGGAACTGCATGGTTGGGGGTTCTGGGGATTTCCTGGGGTCCTCGGGACCTCTTCGGGCTGGGTGTGCTATGGGTTCCCCTGGGACCCCGGGGCTGCTGAAGAATTTGGGGTGCTGCAAGGTTTGGAGTCCTGCAGGGTTTGGGGCTCTGCAGGGTTTGGGGTCCTGTAGGGTTTGGGGCGCTGCAGGGTTTGGAGTCCTGTAGGGTTTGGGGCGCTCCTGCGTGCACATGGAGATCCCACTATGGGGTTGTGCACAATGCTATGCGTGTACCTCGCCTGTACCTGGGCTCCGGGTGTAAATTTAGTTTCATCTCCGAGCCCCTCAGAGCAGGACAAGCCCAGGCTATCGCTGCTGATGCCGTGTGTTGTCAGCAGCCCCCAGGGAATCGGGAGGTGTCTGTGGAAGGTGCTGCTGGACAGCTGTGGTGAGGGTGCAAGGAAAGGGGTTGATGTTCTCTAGTGAAACTGTAAGGAGCTTCTAGCACTATCAGTGTGAGGGGGCTGGTAGAGCTGATCCCCATGTGACTAAGTCTGTGTGTGGACTCTACACCTGGTGTGTGTGAGCTCAGGTAGGTCCTTGAGGAGCTGGAGTGGGTGCAGAGCCTGGGCAACCCCTTTGGCCTCCCAGCCAACCGGGCCGTTGATGACAACTCCAGCAATAACAACCCTGAAGTTAGGCTGAGATGATCGAAGCATTTCCTTTTGTCTCCCTGGGTCAGCGTTTTGCACCCACCCACCTGGATCCAGCTCCTCCAAGAGCAGCTCCAGCATAGACAGCGTGGCCAGGGTGGCCTGGGCAAATAGGGACAGGCCCTCCCATACAGCCCCTGCAGCAGGGGACAGGGACAAGGAGGTGTCATGAGCCCTGGGTACCTCCTGCTGCACCCAGCCACAGTGCTGGCAGGTAACACTGCAGCTGACAAGCACGTGTGACAGCTGGCTGTGTGCGAGGAGCCCAAATCCTGGCAGGTTGCTGGTAGTGGAGCAAGCCGTGTGCTTGCTCAGTGGTTTCCCTTTAACTTTGGAACAGCCTCAGTTCCAAGCTTCAGGGCTTATCGCCTGCACAGCTACGAGGGAAGCATGCCTGGCTGAGATAAATCAAATTGTGCTGGCCAGGGCTGCTCTGGACTCTGTTCTTCTCACATTCCTCATGACCTCAGTATTTTGGCTCAGGAGGAGAGCCAGGGAGAGCCCTCCCTGTGTCCAGCCCCGGCCCTGCTGGTGGAGCAGCTCGGGCTGCAGTGCAGCAGGTGGTTGAACTGGGCTGAGGGCTGCTACAGCTGCACCCCTGGGGAGGGAAAGGGCCCAAAGGTCTCCAGCTTTAGGAACAGTTCCCCCAGACCTCTCCTCTGCCAGTCCGGGAGCTCAGGAACCCCAAGGGAAAATTGCCCCATGAGGCCAGGGGTCCCAAGATGCTGTCTGGAGCTGGGGCTGGAGCATGAGCACCAGTGGTGCCTGGGCTGTGCCCAGCGTGCCTCATCCCTGACATGACTTCTTATGACAATTGAGCAGAGCAGCTCCAGTTTTGACCCCAAGTTTCCCATGTTGACATTGGTACAACAGCACGAGGGGAAAATACAGGTGTGAGCCCAGGGCAAAGCATAGCCCTGCTTCCATGGGGGTGGTTGGGTGCCTGCACATCCTCCTCCCCTCACTGCCAAGCCTCCCTACCAGTCCTTTGCTTGTACTATCCTGCTTTCCTGTTGAAACACCAGTGCTAGAAACACTTTCACTGCTTCCGAAGAGAGCTGGGATCATGAAAGGGCTCCCCCCAGGGATCCATGTGCCCAGCCCCTTCAGCAACCTGAACCAGTGCCCAAGGGAGCAGCTGAAAATCAGTCTTTGACCCCAGAATGGCTGCTACAATTGGTCCCAGCAAGACTTCAGCCCAGGTGGAGAGCAGCTGCCTGAGTGGTGCCGTGGTTGTGGCAGCCGGGTCCGGCTGGTCTGACAGTGCCTCAGCCATGGATGTGAAGACTCAACCTGCTGGACAAGTGGGGACCATCTGCCCCTACTTGTCCAATCCAGCCCCATGCCTTTTCCCCAGGGACAGTTTGCATGGCCCAAGGAGCCTGGGAGGTGTTTGCACCTTGCAGGAGGGTTTGAATATCATGGGGTCCCTGGGGCCACTTGGACATGGTTGGGAGCTAGCACGTCCCATCACCTTTTTTGGAGCTTAGTGAGGACAGAAACTCGTGCCCTGGTCCAGCCCATTCTGTCAGACACAAAGAAATGGGGTCTGGAAGCAGTGGGAGGATGTCCCCCATGGTCGGGATGCAGCTGCTGAAGGGGCCATAGGAGGTGGCAGGTGATGAGCAGCCTGTCCCCAGCTCAGTGGAGGGGACACCAGTGCAGTGCTGGTGCAAACACTTTGCTGCTGCAGTGGTGTGGGAGGTCTCCAGACCTCGGCAGAGGAGGTTTTTCCTGTCCCCAGGCAGGACAATACCCAGGCCGGGCGGCGGAAGGGAGCTGCCGGCCACTTCCCCCCGAGGAAACGCACCCGCTGGTCTGGCTCCTGTTGCTCTCTCTTCCTCTTTGATTTACAACATGTGTGGAGCCCAGCGGGAAGTTTGTCCTGGCCCCAGCACTGTTTAATTACCTGCAGCAAGGGCCGTGCAGAGGAGGAAGCCAAACTCTTCCCAGGGTGGGAGGGATTAGACGCGGTGGGGGATGTGTGGACCCTCTTGGGCATGAAGCCAGCAGCTTGGGAATGATGGATGCCAGCATGGAGCTGGGATGTTCCCAGGGGAGGTGGAATGGGTGCCTGCTCGAAGGTGGGATGATACCAAGGGAGGTGGAATTTGGGATGTGCATTGGCTGTGGGTGGGTCGGCAAAGGAGCGGGAGAGCCCCAGAATGCGTCCTGGTGACTAGTGGAAAGTGTTTCATCTCTGCCCAGTTGGACTCAGCCCTGTGCACTGGGCTGTGAGTGGAAGGTCGCTGTGGTGCCCAGGCTGAGCCTGGCCTGGCGCTGCCACAGCTCTGCTGGCTCCACAGGGTCAGGGCAAGCTGAGGGCTGGTGGCTGCAGCAGGGGCTGGGGAATGGCTGCAACATCAGCATGAGGGACGGATGTGGGTGTTTCTGTGCAGCCAAGGCCAGATCCTGCACTGTTCCCTGGGCAGCGCTGAGCCTCAGTTTCCCTGAGGGCTGTGCCCATTCCTCTGCAGGATTCTTCCTCCCCTGCTTTCTTCCAAAAATAGCCCAGTGCCAAATGCTTTGCCCACCAACAGCTGCTCAGCCCGATGGCCACCTGTGCCCCATGGGCAGAACCATCAGAACCCTG
Source organism: Sturnus vulgaris (assembly GCF_052056855.1). Classification (NCBI taxonomy): domain Eukaryota; kingdom Metazoa; phylum Chordata; class Aves; order Passeriformes; family Sturnidae; genus Sturnus; species Sturnus vulgaris. The sequence goes on along the minus strand of NC_142268.1, from coordinate 5,186,057 downwards.
ATGCCATGCACAGCAGCAGTGCATGCTCCCAATTGCTCTTGTCCCATCCCAGGAGCCCTTCACACCTGAGCCCCAGCATCCAGATGCTGTCAGATGTTGCATCAGGTCCCAGCTCAGTGCTCACAGAAGGTGGCACCCCCAGCCATGAGCTCAGTTCTGGACCACAGCCATATCCTGTTGGCTCTCCTCCAGTGTGTCCATGCCTGGCTCCTGGGAAAACCAGGCTCCTATTTCATTTCCCTCTGCCTTATCCGGCATTATGGACAGGGAAAAGCAGTCAGGCCCCTCCTGGGGGTCATCAGCCCCTGAGGACACCCCTGAGGCCTTGTGGGGCACCCTGGTTGGTGAGAATGGGCATCACACCCAGCACTGACAGGTGGTGGCAGCTCCCTGCAGTGCCGTGGCTTTGCCAAAGCATCAATTCCCTTTATCCAAAGCAAACTTCACACTGAATATTGCACCTATACAGGTTACAGCCTCTTTTTTTTTCCTGGCCTGCTCCCACTGTATGGCCAAGCTCCAGCTTGTGACCCTTGGATCAGGCAGCACCACGCTTGCCTGGCACTGGCTTCAGTGCCAGCCCTGGGCTGGAGGAGGCCAGAGGACCTGGCAGATGGCAGGGGGCAGCCACAGAGCTCTCCCTGGATGGGGGTCAGGGCAGTGTGGCTGCCTGGGGCTCACCAGTCCCGGGATCATAGGGTTTGGCTGGACGTGGTCTTGTTGTTGCAGGTTGATGGTCCTCTGGTCAGCAGCATTCCAGGAAGAAGATGGCTCAGCCAGCACCCCTGAACCAGAACCTCCCAGGTAAAGTGACCAGGGTTATCACCAGGTAGTGCCAGCGGAAGGGGTGCAAGGGAGGTGGCAGGGCTGAGCTATCCCATCCCATCCCATCCCATCCCATCCCATCCCATCCCATCCCATCCCATCCCATCCCATCCCATCCCATCCCATCCCATCCCATCCCAATGGAGTTCCTCATTCCAGCACCAGCCCTGACATGGACTGGGTGCCCTGTGATACTCTATGGCACTGAGGGTGCTGGATACAGACACATCACACATTATGGAGGAGAGGGGCCTGCAGACTCTGAAGTCCAGTAATAACCAGTTGGAAAAGTCATCCTGTCTCCATCAGGTCCCTGCCTAACCGTCCCTGCTCCTCTTGCAGATCTCGGGGGCCCGTTCTTGTACCGGGACCAGGATGATGGAGAGAAGAGCTCATATTCCGTGGAAACCCCTTATGGCTTCCTGCTGGACCTTGATTTCCTGAAATATGTTGATGATATTGAAAGTGGCCAAACACTCAAGAAAGTGCCACTGCCTCGCAGGGTGAAAGGGTCCCGTGCACCGCCCAGCACCCTGCGCAGCCCCAGCAGCCACACCAGCACCTGGACCTCCACCGAGTCCCTGACCTCCACGGCCAGCGAGGAGGGCAGGACAGCACTGCTGTTGTCCCCGCACGGCCGAGCGCCCCTGGAGCCTGTGAGCAAGCCAACCTCCCACCCCATCCCACTGCTGCCAGTTCGGCTGCTCCCACCTCCCACCCGCAAGTCCCTCGTGCCAAACCCACGGGTGGAGAAGACCTTGCTGGAGACGAGCAGGAGGCTGGAGCAGGAGCAGGGTCGTTTGCAGGATGTTGGCGGTCCCTCCCAAAGTGCCCTGCCAAGTGCCCTGGGCCAGCCACCCCACTGGGTGCCAGTGGGCACTGAGGGCCAGGCGGGCTGGGGCCGGGTGAGTCCTGGCAGCTCGGGGCGCAGCACTCCGGCTGCGGGGCTCGGCACGGCGCCGCTGCAGCACGTGCGCGAGCAGATGGCTGCAGCCCTGCGACAGCTCCGCGACCTGGAGGAGCAGGTGAAAACCATCCCGCTCCTGGAGATGCAGATCTGCGAGTTGAAGAGGGAGAAGGCAAAGTTGCTAGAGAAGCTGTCGGCAGAGCCTGGCGAGGCATTGTATCACCCCTCTGGCTCTGAGACAGGGGAAGGGGGTGAGGAAGTGCCCCGCCCAGGGCCAGAGAGTGAAGCAGAGCCAGCGAAGGGGCGAACGAGCAAAATTGCAGAGCTGAGGAAGCTGACAGAGAAGCTGGCTGTGCCGGAGCGGAACATCAGGGCTTGGCCAGGCAAGAGCCCCAGGGTGGCTGAGAGGCCGTGCCGCTCTGTGGCAGTGGGTGAGGACCGGGCCATGACAGATGCCGTCTTCTACTACCGGTCGCAGCAGGAGAGTGGGGACACGCCGGACGGTGGCACACAGGGACGCAGGGATGTGGCTGTCTGGGTGCTGGAGTCCTCGCTGGGGCTGGCCACTGAGGCGGAGCGGGAGCTGGAGCTGCTGCAGCAGACGGTGGGGCACCAGAAGGAGGTGATCACCGTGATGGAGGGGCATCTGCAGGAGGCCACGCGGGAGCTGGAGGAGCTGCGGCTGGAGGTGTGTGCCCGCCGGCCCCGCGGGCAGGTGGACAAGGAGGTGATGGCCAAGCCGCAAGTGGCCGAGGCACAGGTGGAGGCTGTGGTAGTGACACGGAGCCGGGCAGCTGGTGACCCCCCAAAGACGGCAGAGGCAGGTGTGGAGTGCTGCCCCCCGACCTCCTGTGTCGCTGTGGGCTGCCGCCCCCACGGGCAGGACGTGGCAGTGGGACCTGATTCAGCTGCCAGCTGCGATGACAAGGGCAGCCAGACAGATGTGGGCAGCGTTGTTCTGGCAGGAGAAAAGGAGTCTGGTGGAGGCAAGGTGATGGAGCCTGGCCTGGGTGATGGCCTGAGCAGCCCCTCAGCGCCAGGTGCAGGAGCAACGGGGGAAATGTGCCCAGACAGCCAAGGCCCTGGGCCAGCTGTGCTGGAGATGGCACACAGCAACCAGGACCCATCCCCAGCACAGGACAGTGGAGCTGCCCCAAGCCCTGCAGCCGGTGAGCATCACCAGGGATGATGCCAGGGTCTGGGTTGGAATGTTCCTGCAGGAAGGGGAGGATGGCCTTGTTGGGGTAATGCCTGTAGGGCCAACGCTACCCATGCTCCAGCAGTTGCCCATGTCTCTTCCATGCCTATCTGGGGGTCTAGTGGGTTTGGGGTGCTTGGCTAGTCCCAGGGAGAGACCGTTTACAAGAGCATGTAGTGACAGGACAAGAGAGAGCGTTTTCAAAACAACAGTAGGTTTAGATCAGATACTAAGAAACATTCTTCACTGTGAAGTGGTAATGCCCTGGCACAGGTTACCTAGAGAAGTTGTGTATGCCCCATCCCTGGAAGTGTTTAAGGCCAGGTTCGATGGAGCTCTGAGCAACCTGGTCTAGTGGAAGATGTCCCTGACCATGGCAGTGGAGTTGAAATGAGATGATCTTTAAGGTCGCCTCTAACCCAGGCCATTCCATGATTCTACAATTCTATGATGTTGCTCACTGGCCCTTGACAGCCATCTCTTTCCCTGTAGGAGCCCTGAAGTCCATAATGAAGAAGCGGGATGGTCCTCCCCGGGGCGAGGCAGAGGGCAGCAAGAAGAGCCTGCAGTTTGTGGGCGTGCTGAATGGGGAGTACGTGCTGAGGGTCTTCTGCCACCCCGTGAGCCAATCCTGGTCTCCTGCATCCCTGTCCTGGGCTGGTACCAGTGACAGGGCCTGAAGGGGGCCACACTGGTGCTGTGTTGCCATTGAGCATCCTCCTTCTGTGCAGGTATGAGAGCACATCGAGTGAGGAGGAGGAAGAAGGCAACAGCTCCTCTGAGAAGGCTTCAGCCGACAGTTCCAACAGTTCGGAGCAGGGAGACACCGACACCTCAGAGGAGGAGGCTGGAGAAGGCACATGTGAGCCCAGACTGGAGTGCAAGGGGACTGATGTGGCCCTGCTGGAGCCCCCGGAGGTGAAGGAAAAGTAAGTGCCAGTGAAGAAGGCTCTCTGCTCCATAGCCCTGCACAGCTGGGAGCCATGGTACTGGCCCTGCCAGCTCAGGGCATCTGCCCCACTTTCAGTACTCATAGTGGGAAAAACCCATTCAGCTCCTGCAGAGACTATTCATCAGGAAACAATCTTTCCAGTTTCTTGGGTCTGCTAAAGAAAGGATGGGAGGCCCCAGATGCCTCTTTGCTGCAGAAGATAGAGTGGGACAAAAACCCAACAGCCTTCAATAGCATTTTTCAACAAAAGGAAAAAATGTGGCCTAAGAATGGGTGAATCGTGCCCGAGCACATCCATATAGGGCTCTGTTCTGCAGCGGTTTGCAGAGACTGAAGCAAGCCAGGGTGCAGCTACTGGGCTGGAGGTTGCACTCTGGGGACCTTGTGGAGTTACAGGCACTGGGGAGCTCACAGGTTTGGTGAGATGATGCAGCCACACACTGTGGATATCCTCATGCTTTCCACAGGTTCGAGCTGAGCCCCAAGATGAGGGAGGCCTGCCTCATTGTCAAGACCCACCTGGGCCACCCTGGTGCTGCCAAGAGCAAAGAGGTGGTAAGTGGAGTGTTGGGATGGGATGGCGTGACCAGCCCCTGCCGACATCCCCCAGAGCTGGCCCTACTCAGAGAGGGACCAGCAAAGCCTGGCTCAGCACCTGCCCCCAAAATACAGCCCTTTGCTCCAGGGTTTGTCCCAGAAACCCCAAAACCCCTATGGTCTCAGCTCAGGCCATGCCCAGCATGGATTTGGGCAATTCAGGGTCCTGCCTTCACCCACCCCCTCTGGAGCAGGGATTCTGCTCCCTGCCACCTGGGCTGGCAGCAGGGGATGGGTGCCAGGGTGTGAGACCATGCAGAGGCTTACGGGGAGCTCAGGCTCTCTCTCCCCACAGCTCGCCAGCAGCAGCCTGGTCCTTCAGGAGTGGTTCCGTCTGTCCAGCCAAAAGTCGTCCATCCCTGACACGGTTGCCAACCACCTCCTGGCCTTTGCCGAGGTCTCACCGGCTTTCCTGGCCCACGTGGTGAACCTGGCAGATGGGAATGGCAACACAGCCCTGCACTACAGCGTCTCCCACTCCAACTTCCACATCGTGTGGCTACTGCTGGATACAGGTCAGTGCCCCCCAGCCCCAGAAACAGCCCCTGGCCAGCATCCTACTGTACCCCAGGTCATGTCCTGGCCATGTCAGCACAGGAAGTAGGCATTGGCAGCAGAGGGACAAGGAGAACTTCCCTGGGCTGTATCTGTTCATAGGTGTGGGGGTGGAAGTCACCCCAGCCCCTTTGGGAAGCCCAGATTTCATGGGGGAGATCCATCAGCAGTTCTGTGCCTATGGGATGGCTCACAGCACCCTGGGCAGGACTGCGAGGAGGAGCCAGGCATGTGGTTTGGCCCACCAGCCCTGCAGCATCCTGAACCCCCTCTGCCCACCCCCATAGGGATCTGTAACGTGGATCACCAGAACAAAGCTGGGTACACAGCCCTCATGCTGGCAGCACTGGCAGCCGTTGAGCAGGAGGAGGACATGAATGTGGTCAGGAGGCTCTTCAGCATGGGCAACGTCAACGCCAAGGCCAGCCAGGTTGGTGCTGTCTGGGGGCCGCCACATCTTGACCCTCCCACCCCCAGGCAGATGCCAGAGCCACGCTCAGTTCTTCCAAGGGCAGGACAGTGGCTCCAAAACCTGCAGGCATTGGTGCATGGGGAGGGCATCACCTTAGGAGCTCCTCCTGCCTGGCAGCAGGGCTGTCTCAGCTGTGGTCCTGTGCTGTGGGGACAAGCAGGTAGCAGAGTGGGGCAGGAGTGGCCTGGCAGTGTCCCTTCCTTGCAGGCTGGCCAGACAGCGCTGATGTTGGCTGTCAGCCACGGGAGGCAGGAGATGGTGGAAGCTCTGCTCGCCTGTGGGGCTGACGTGAACCTGCAGGACGAGGAGGGCTCGACTGCACTGATGTGCGCCTGCGAGCACGGCCGCCTGGAGACCGTGAGGCTGCTGCTGGCTCAGCCCACCTGCGACATCTCCATTGTGGACAGTGTAAGGTTCTGCCACTGGGCCTGGGCAGCCCACGCTGTGGCCTGTCCCCAGACCCCTTTCTGCATGCTCTCCTTTACTTTCTAGGATGGTAACAACGCTGTTGCCATCGCACTGGAGGCCGGTCACAGCGACATCGCTACGCTCCTCTATGCTCACCTCAATGGCACAAAGGCACAGACACCCGTGAGTACCACACCGCTCTCCACGGGAGGGGAAGGGGCTGTGACACAGACGAGTGTCTCCAGGAAGAGGCTGCAGGACCAAGAGCAGAGCATTTCAGGTGCCACGTGCTCAGAACAGCCCAGCTGGCCCTGACCGGGAGTCACTGGAGGGGTCTCTGGTGACCACTCTCTTTGCAGCAGGGGACTTCACCAACAGCCACAAAGAGCCCCAGGAGTCCAAAGAAACAGAGTTAGAGTGACCTTGGGATCCAGCCAGGGGCCACCATCAGCACTGGGCTGTGATTCACATCCCCTCACCTGCCACCCCTCCGTGTCAAAGTGCTCTCTGCAGCTTTAGTCCCGTCACAAGCACCATCCCTGGGCCTCCCTCGCCTATCTCCTCCACTGGATCCAGCTCACAGGCGGACACCTCACCACCAAGTGACCAGTGCCAAGTGACCTTGCAGTGGGACCCCACCCCTCTGCTCCCTGCCACAACCACCAGAGCTGCGCCACCTCCGAGCCCTCAGCAAGGAGGAACAGCAGAGAACCAACCCAGCAGAAACAGCACCTGGTTTGTGCTCTCTGGCAGCTCTGAGAAGGCAGCAGTGCCAGTGACATGGAGCCAGGAGGGCAAGTGACAGGTCCTGGCGCCAGCAGGGACATGGTGCTCTGCAGGCACATCCTCTACAGCAATGGGAGAGGGAATGCTGTCTTGGATAGGGGCTGGGAGCATTTCCACACTCAAATACTTGCCCTTCTTTTCTGGCATTTCCTTTCCTGGCTAAAATCTGACTTTTTTCTCTTTTCTAGCACATGCATACAAAGCAAGAAAAATATATTGCTTGTCCAAAGGATTAAGTTCAACATGAAATCACGTGGGATTTGGTTTGCTCAATAGGAGCAAAACCTCTGAGCAATTGGGGTTGCAGCCAAGTGAAAAAAGGGGCTGAGGGCCAAGGATGTATTTGGGGACTAAGCCTGCCTGATAACCCACAAGGGGAGCAGGTCTTTCTCCCAAGAAGAGAGACCAATTACCTCCTGAACATTCCCCAATTAACTAGTCCCACAGACTGTGTGGATAGCCAGAGCCCACAGCCGAGTCCCTCTCTGCCTACCTCCCATCCCAAAAGGGAGAGCAGCTGAGGACAGCACCAGGAAAAACACATGGGGCCGAAGAGCTCAGAGCACACAGGTGGAGCCTGCAAAAGGGAACATGTATGTCAGAGAATGTGTCTGTGCAAGTGTGTGAGCACTGTGGGGTGGGAATAGGTTAAGGACAAGGACCAGGATAAAGGATTTTGCATGGGAAGGCAGCTGTGCTCTGAATCCTTCACAAAGGTAATGTGTTGTGCCCCACATTCCTACTCCTTGGCCCAGCCTCACCACTTCTGCCCCCGCCTGACCTGCCCTGAGCTGGGGAACCCCACAACCCTCCCAAGAAACTTGCTCTCAGCTTTGCACTGGAGTTAATATACAGCGCTCACTGCCACTCCCTAATACACTACTCTGTTGATTGGTATTTTAATACTGATGTTTATTTTTAAGATATAAATAAAGTTATTTTGAAATATTACAGTAACATCTGCAGTCTCCTGCCTTCTTGTCTGGCTTACAATAAACCCTGCAAGAGCTGCAGCAAAGGCACAGCCTTGGCACAGCTCCCGACCTGAGCAGGTGACCCCACATTCCAAGTCATTCACTGCAAGTTTGTGCACTGGCTACATCCCTCAGTCTGGTTTTCTTCCTGCTGAAGTGTCTCAGGCAGCTGCAGCAGTGTCTGCCCATTTCTTTCTGCAGGACCAGCTGCAGCCCTGCACTGCTCTTGGTTCTCTGTGGTGCTGATATTACACTGCATCATTAAAGGACAATCACCAAACCTATTGTGAAGATGCAAACTGCCTCCCTCCTCAGATGGACAGGGACCAGGCTGACACCACAGGGATATTCCAGAAAGGATACAGTTCTCTAAGCCACTCTGTCCCAGTCACCCAGCACTCAGGGCTGGCAGGGGCCAGAGCAAACACTCTTGGGTCACTGATGAAGGTGTGAAGGAATGAGCAGCAGCCACAGGACTGAACTCAGAGGACTTCTGGCACACACAGCCACTTCTGAGCTCTGCTGCATCACACAAGCCAGGGAGTACAGCCTTGTACTAATTCTCTGAAACAGAAACCCCCAAAGAATCACAAATTACATCAAGCAACAGCATGAACACAGGGGCTTTCTCCACGGCACAAACTCCTCACCTCATGTTGCCCATGAGCTGTCCAAGGCACAACCAGAACTGGAAGGACAAATCCCACAAACACTCTAACATCAGCCCTGCAACAGTGCCTGCTCCAGTTCAACATTTTGCACAACTGTCCCAGAAGTGCTCTGCTTAGCTTTAGGACACCCAAATCCTCACTCACACCTGCCACTGAACTGCCTCAGTCAAGCTCGGGACACTGTAGACCAAAAACACTCCCATTAGAGACCACACATGAGAAGCTGCAGATCTGACTCTACCCAAACACACCACGAACATGGACCACTCTATAAGAAGATAAAGAACACCAGTCCTTAAAAACCTACCCTTGAACCAGCAGTTTTAAGGCTCATTCTAGACTTTTCAGGCCTACTTCTGATTTACATAATATCCTAAAACAACATATCTTGCTAACTGATTTTATGGTGGAAAGGAAAGCCAAAGAAAGTGAGACAGAGGAGTCAGTAAGTCAAAAATAAGTGACAAGCATTTGCCCTCTGTGGGTGACTGCCAAGAAGATATATTTACAGCAGCATTCACTGAGCAGTTTGCTAAGGACAGACAGATAGATGCACCAAGCCGTTTTTTTGTAAGCTGGTACCAAGTTTGACTTTCAACTCGTGATTTAATTCCACTGAGGTATGCTAAGGTTCCAGGGCCACTTCACCATTACATACAGAAAATCACTTACCAAGAACGTTAGGATTAAGACTACTGTAATCAAAACATAATTATTTTTGTTGCAAGAAGTCAGTAAAGATGCAGTAACACAGTGATATTATAATAAAGACACTATGCCCTGCAACAAGCAGGGCATATTGCTACTGAACCCGAAAAAAGCGGCAGGTGCTGAGGTGGGAGACAAAACAGAGGTGTCAGGCGGCGCTCGATGAGTGAAACCCGGGCAAGGGGCTACTGGAAAAACCCTTTATTGCAGTGACACGGCCGCCACACTCCTCCCCATCCGCGCCCCGCGACCAAACGAGCGGCGCAAGGCTCCATGCCCCGACGGACGATCGGCAGCAGGGGCGGCCCCACGGCCCGCTTAGCGCAGCCGCCGGGCCTCGCGCTCCGACTCCAGCAGGGTGAGAACGTCGCCCTCGCGCACCGGCCCCTTCACGTTGCGGATGATGGAGCGGCTCGTGTCGTCCATGAACTCCACGCGCACCTGCGGGGCAGGACCGCGTCAGCCCGGCCGGGTCCGGCCCGTGGCATCGCGCCCGCCCGGCCCGGCCTGCTCACCTGAGTGCACTGCCCCTGAGAACCGGTCCGGCCCAGCACTTTGGTGACCTGCGGGGACAGAGTGGAGAGTAAGCGCGGTGCCGCAGCGCGGCGCAGCCCAGCTCGGCCCGGTCCCGGTACTCACCCTGGCCAGCTTGATAGGTTGCACGCGGCTCGTGTCCATGGCGGCTCCGGGGCGCGGAAAGAGGGGGCACAACCCCGCGTCACTTTATATAGCTTCAAGTCTCGCGAGACCCAGCGTTCCGCGCGCGCTCCCGGCACCCCCCGCGCCCCTGCCCTTCACCGCGGCCAAGATGGCGACGGCAACTCGTCTGATCCAGCGGCTCCGCAACTTCCTGGCGGGGGTAAGAACCCCGGGCTCGGGCGTGTTCTGCCCCGCGGGAAGCTGCGCTGCGCCCCCGGCTCCGAGGAGCCTCCGGCGCAGGGCGGCAGCCCTGCCTGAGCTGCTCTGGCCTTGCCTTGCAGCGGGATCTCCAGGCGAAGCTTCAGCTGCGCTACGAGGAGATCGCTAAGAGGTGCTGGGGCCGGGCTGGGCCGGGCGGCGGGCAGGGCGCTGAGCTGCCCCGGCCCTGCTACTGACGCTCGGGTCGTTCTCTGCCTAGGACCCAGCCGGCGCCGCGGCTCCCGGTGGGCCCCAGCCACAAACTCGCCGATAACTATTACTGCACCCGGGACGGGCGCCGGGAGTCGCTGCCGCCCGTGGTGGTGGCGGCAGCGCAGAGAACTCTGCCCGCGGGGGCACAGGCCGGCAGGTAGGTCTGACGCGGGCGGTGCTGCATCGCTGCCGCCGCGGAGCGGGGTCAGCCCTGTTCCTGATTTGTATAGGAACACAGAACACGCCCAGCGGCAGTGGGAAGTCACTCAGATTGGCAGAAGAATGTGGAACTGATTATTTGGGTCTATGCTTCCTTGAAAATAATTGGGATGGGTGGAAACTACTCTGGGAGGAAGCTACTGTGCTTTGATGAGACCCCACGTGGAGCATCTGTGTCCAGCTCTGGGGCCTCCAAGAAAGGACCCGTTACAATGAGTCCAAAGGAAGCCACAGAGATGCTCCGAGGGCTGGAGCCCTTCTGCTCTGGAGTCAGGCTGAGAGAGCTGGGAGTGTTCACCTGGAGAAAGCTCCAAGGAGACCTTAGAGCTTCTTCCAGGGCCTGAAGGGGCTCCAGGAAAGGGACTTGGTTCAGGATAAGAGGCAATGGCTTCCACTTCCAGAAGGCAGGGTTAGATGGGATATTGGGAGGAAATTCTTGGCTGTGAGGATGGTGAGGCCCTGGCACATGTTTCCCACAGAAGCTGTGGCTGCCCCGTCCCTGGAAGTGTTCGAGGTTGGGGAGGGCTTGGAGCCACCTGGGATGGCGGAAGGTGTCCCTGCCCATGGCAGGGGCTAGAATGAGGTGGGCTTTAAAGTCCCACCCAATCCAAACCATTCTGGCAGTCTGATTAACAAACACCTCCAGCACTAGTTTGCAGCCTGGACTTCTGGTTAAATTAAAGTGTGATTTCCAGAGTGTTGCTAAAGCGTCTTCTCTCTTTCCTCCTTTCTCTACCCCAGTTCAGGCGCTGCAGTGACAACAGCGGCAAAGAAACCAGTGACTCCAGGACCACCACTTAGGAAGTGGGAAATTTCCAAGGATGAGCCCTACTTGTGAGCAGGGAGTGAGCTGAGGCTGTATGAGGAGCACAAGTGGTTCCATAGCAGCTCTGATGGGGAGGCTGTGCTGGATGTGGCTCCAGACTGCTGGAGGGATCTGATATCTGATTAATAACTGTATATAAAGCTATGATTACTTCCCCCCATTTTGTCTGTTTTATTTGATTTATCTAAGTTACTGCTGTTTAATTCCAGTATATTTGGTTGGTTTGAATAATGATACAGCACAGGAGCATTTGTAAGCTGTAGTTAGTCAATGAAGAGCAGAGCTGAGTAAAGCACAGCCTCACTCACAGGGGCCCCTGGGCCCAGGTTCTGCAAGAAAAGTTCAGCATCCTGGGGAACTCATTCCTTCCACCGCCAGTGCCACTGTCGTGCTGTGACCGCACGCTGCTCGGTCCAGCAGAGCGCTCATGTCTCTGGGAATACAGTGTCTAGACCCTCCCCGGGAACAGCAGGTCACTGTCGACTGCGGTTCTTACGGATTTCCAGGGATCCGTGGGAGATCCCGGCTGCTCCTAGAGCTGGAAGGGGGTTCCGCGGACCCTGGCAGCTCCGTGCGCTGGCTCCAAGGCAGGCTGGAACAGGCACGGCTCCGGTGCTGCCGAGAGCGCCGCTCGGGCCGAGCGGGCCCCTCCCCCGGTCACGTGACACCGCCCCGGGCACGGCCCCGAAGCGCATGGGAGGTGGGCGGGGCCTCCTCAAGGGCGCGCGCCCCGCCCCCGCGAGCAACCCATTGGTGGAAGTCGGGATTGAGCGCACGCGCTTTTCCTGCGCGCTCTGCGTTTCTAGCAGCGCGGCGGCCTCCGCGAGTCCCTCCGGTGCGGGCCCGCGGCATGGCCGGGCCGGGACTGCTGCCGCTGGGGCTTCCGGTGCTGCTGCTGCTGCCGCTGCTTCCGCCGGTGCTGCCGTTCCCGCCAGGCCACGGTGAGCTGGGGGAGCGGCCGGGCGGGCGGCGCCCATTGGTTCTCCGCGCACGCCCTTCGCTCTCATTGGTTGGAGCCCTCGTGCAGCCTGCGCGCGGGGTCCCCGCGCTGTGGGGCGCGGGGGGAAGGGGGCTCTCGCGCTGAGCCCCCCGCCTCCCCTCACGCGCCCGTTCCCCGCAGCCGCCCCGTCTCCCTGCAGCCCGGACCAGTTCCAGTGCGCGCCCGGCGCCCCCTGCTTCCCTCAGGACTGGCGCTGCGACGGCCACCCCGACTGTGAGGACGACGGGGACGAGTGGGGCTGCGGGACCGCAACCACCGCGGAGCCGAGACCCGGCGGCCCCGCGGTGACTCCGCCGAGGAGCTCGGCGGTGCCGCTCGCCGGCAGCGCAGGTACGGGGCCGCGGGCTGCGGGCGGGGGCGGCGAGCCGGACCGAAGCCTTTGTTCCCTGCCGTCTCTGGCCGGTCCGGCTGCGGTCGCCGCGCTGTGGGTGGAGGAAGCGCTGCTGGGGACGCGCACCTTTGGTGCCGTTCCTCTGGTGGGAACGGCAGTGACGCCCCGCAGGGCTCCCTGAGGAAGGGCTTCTGAAGTATTTCCTTCATTCTTCTAGAACATGCAATTCCCAGTAGCTGCTTCGAGAAGATACTGGAATCTCTCCACCTCCCGAGCTCCTCTGATCTCTAGGGAATGGGGAGGCTGAAGGGAAGAGCATGAGGAGGAAGTTCTGGGCTATCAGGGCTGGTCAGGAGATGCAGACACAGCGTCTGGGCTTGTGTCCGGCTGTGTCTGCACCCCAGTACTGTCGGTACCAGAGCTACTTGGCTCTGGATTTTCCTTTGTCAAACACATTGACTGTATGGGGTACTTGGCAGGGCGTTTCTGGCTTCCCTCACCCTGGGGTTTCTGAGGGTGTGGAGAGGAGGGGGATTACTGCAAAGTGAGAGACTGGGTTTGATGCCTGCACCTGTTCAATTGGTAGGTGAACTGAGGAGCTGCATTTCGATTGTACATTTGGCATCTCAGTGCCATGAGGGCTGGTTTGAGCTCCAGCTGGGAAGTTTCCCACCTTCCCCTATTATGCATTTCCAGTAGAACTTTTTTCCTCCAGTTTGGGTTAATCACATTAGCAGTAGATAAGGTTTTGCTTAAATTGAAAAAGGCCTCTTGGTGCTCTTGAGGTGAACTGGGAACTCAGCCAGGTGTGGATTGAACACTGCTTTGAGTGCTGACCTTAAGCTGAGTTGGAAGCCTCATGGACTTGTTTCTCTTTCCTCACAGAGCCTTCAGCTACGCCTGAGCCTGAGGTCTCTGTGCCATCAAGGAGTCAAGGTTACACATGGATCTTGATTGTTGCAGGTATATGAGACTCAAGTGCTGCACATGGTCTTGGACCTACCTACCTTGGGCTATAAATTGAGTATCCTGATGGGGTCAATTCCAGATCAGTAGCTACTTTTGCTGGGCTGGGAGGGCTAAGGGAGGCCTGAGATCACAGCTTAATTGTTGCTCTGCCTTGGGTGTACTGTGTCCTTGGAAAGCCATTCCATGTGATCTGGCAGTAGCTCACCTCCTCTCTGTCTGTCCCTTGTCCTTGAGGGACACTGCTCATCTCTGGTTGTTGGCTCATGGTATTAAGCAGCAGAGCCCTGTCCCAGGACCAGAACAGTGAGTTTCTGCTTGTGCATTCTCCTCTCCAGAGCTCCTGGTCATCCTGGTAGCTGCAGGTTCTGTTGCTGTGTGGGGTCTGTCCAAAGCAAAATGCAGATCTGACACCTTCAGTCTTGAAAAAGTATCCAGGGAACAGCTGATGTCTGACGAGAGCCAGAAAGGCTCCTTGCCCTGAAGAGTAAGTGTTTTGCATCCCATGTGCTCCATGTGCCTGAGCTTGCCCTGTGTTTCTGGCTTCTAGAGCCTTCCCTTTTGGGGGTAGACTTTCCCAGCTTCCCTCATGCTTGCCAACCAGGTGCATGGGGTTTTAGTCTGCCCTGCAGCAGCAGAACTCTCCCCTTTTCTCCCTGCTGCCAAGGACATGGAGCAGTCCTGCTGCGATACTGATCTTTTGGTGTGGGATTTTTTCCTCCACTCTGCATAAATTGAAACTGTGTTTCTTCTCAAATGACTGTCAATAACCAGGTGTTTTTCTGGCTTTGTAACAGGAATCCTTATCCCAAGGTGATAAGGTGGGACTGGCCTTGTCTGTCTTCCTGCTCGCTACAGAGTCTGACTGAATTGGACTCTCAAATCTGCGTTGTAACACTGGAATACCAAGAGAATGTTCCCTTTGTAAATGGGTCTTTAGATTGTTGTACTACCTTGGCTCCAGAAATAGCACTGGACCTTCCCTGGCACTGTGACATCAGCACTCCCAAAGGTGGTAGAAATGTCTTCGTTGTTCTGCACGACAGTCATTACTGCTGATGCCCACCAGTGTGGCCTCAGACCCGAAGATGCTTTTCTCCTTGAACTGCCAGGTGTTGTTCAACTGTCTCCTTTCACTTCCAGCCAAGAGCCTTTTTACATCTGCCCTATTCTTCCTGGATTTTGTGAGGGAATAGGAGCTTTCTCACCTATTTCCATAGACACTCACTGGCTGCACAGATCTGACAAATACTCCATGCTTGCACTGCTGTTTGATGCTGCTCAGTCCCATGCATGGGAGGCTTTTACTGACAGTGCCACCATGGGGGTGACAACAGTTGCTCTGGCTTTGCTGTGCTGTCACCCAAGCCCACATGGGGCAAGGATCTCCTCAACCCTGGGCCAGCAGCTTCTTTCACACTCCCTTCCACAAACATCTCCACCCTTGGCAGACCTGTTCTGCCCACCCCAGTAGGGAATGCTGCGTGGGGCTCCTGTTAACACTCTTAATGGTGTCTTCCTTAAAACTATTCTGACGTGAGTTGGTGTCCCTTGAGGGTCCGTACTGGGACCAGTGCTATTGCGTGTTTTCAGCAATGGTGTGCAGAGAGGGATCAAGTGGACCCTCAGCCAGTCTGAGGATGAGACCAGGCTGAGGCGTGCATCTGGGGAGGGGATGTCATCCAGAGGGGGATGTCATTCAGGCCCACAGGAGCTTCATGAAATTTGATAAGGTCAAGTGCAAAGTCCTGCACCTTTGTTAGGGCAAACCCTGGAGAAGAGATGACTCAGGGGAGCCTTGTTGTGTCTTGTCCATGTCTAAAGGGGGATTGTAAGAAAGATGGAGAGGGGCTTTTCATCGAGGCCTGTAAGGACAAGGGGCAGTAGGTACAAACTGAGGGTGGACTTAGGTAGGACATGAAGGAGGGTTTTATGGTGAGGCCCTGGTGCTGGTTACCCAGAGCAGCTGTGACTGCCCCATGCCTGGGACCAAGCTGGACAGGGCTCTGAGCAGCTTGGTCTAGTGGAGGTGTCCCTGGAAATAAGTCATGTCTTGGGTCAGTCACTGTGTGGCACGTGGAGCCCCAGCCAAAGGAATCAGTGCTGTGCACTTCTCAGAACTCTCCGTGCAGGGCAGATTAGTGCCCAGTGCCCCTGGTTCAGCACTGGCCACATGCACCTTGCACAACTGTTCACTAAATGTGCCAAGCTGCTGCCTTGGCTGCTCACCTCTGTGCCTTGAAGGTGGGAACTTGACTTGCCAAGCAGTCACCAGTCATCAGCCTTGGAGTAGGAGTCTTCCACTCCTGGATAGCATGTAAGTGCTGCCATACCCCATGGGAGAAACTTTTTACATGTGGTGTGGAGTCCTGACTTTTTCCAGGGCTGCTCTTTTTAGTACCAAGGAGTCATTTGCAAGGGCACGCACAACCTTCTGTTTCCATAGAGATAGGTGGAGATAGCTGTGGTGACTGACACAGGAGAATAAAGAATGTGAAATTAACAAGTTCTGGAGTTTTTATTTTTCCTGGAGATGTGCATTTGCATGGATTGAGCATTTGGGAATACAAATAGAGAATACAAATACAGGGCACGCAGAACACAAATACAGGGGCTGCATCACCTTTGGATTGTCACATCCTGGGAAAGAGGACTTGGGTTGGGTGGGCTAACGTGGGGTGCTGTGGGGGAGCCAGTGCTGCTCTGCCTGCCTGGGACAGATGTGACTCCAGCACACACCAGCTGTAGCAGAGAAAATTAAATACAGGAGCAAATGCAACAGAGAGGGTGGGGACAGGAGGAACAGATACCATAGTAGCACCAGAGGTGCTACTGCTGAACTGCGGACAAGTGGGGAGCTCAGCCAAAAGCAAGGTGAAAAAAATGCCTGAACCTGTCCCTTTGCCAGAGCAGAGCACAAAGTGCAGGGTGGGAAAGGTTCCAGGGGTCCCGGCAGGACAGGGCTGAGCTGGGGCCACTTGAAGCACTGGTGCTGGCAGGGCCATGTGGCCGAGGTCAGCTGTCACCAGCTGGTCCCAGATCATACCCTGAGTTGCAGCTGCCAAGCCAAGCCTGGCCGTTCTGTGATACGGGGCAGGGCACTTGCTCCATGCAACAGGGAGTGAGGCTCTGGGGCAAACTCACAAGACAGTGCAGGTTTTGCTTTCTGCTCCCTGAGCTGAGCGCTTCTGGGTTGAAAGAAACACATTTTATGGATCTTGTGCCAAAACTTGGAGCTGTGTTCCTGACAGCAATTTCCCTTCCTCTGTCCAGTGCTACAAGTGTTTTTGTTGTTCTAATCCCCAGGCTCAGACACTTCAATTGTAGCAGAGCCTGAGCTGCTTTTCAGGCCAGGATCATCTTTGAGCTCCACATCTCTGTATTTAATTAAACCAGTTCATGGAGATTAGTGTGATGTTTTACATGTTGAAGTAGGATCATATTCCAGGATAAGACCTCAAAGATCAGCCTGTTTAATTTTGCTTCCACTTTTCCTCACAAATCCAAAGGATTATTTCCTCCTTTTCAGTTCCAGTAGTTCAGAGGAACTTTTACTGCCTACTTGCATTTCCAGCATCCTGTTCCCTGTTTCTTCCCCTGCGTGGGTGAGTCGTGGGGCTGAAGGCTAATATGATGACATAGGGCAGGGGCACAGGGGCAGCCTGTTCCTAAGGGGATCTTCTTGGACACTGTGTGGAGGTGGAGGTCCTTCCTTCACCTCATCCTCTAAATCTGCACTGTGGGACTTGAGGGATGAGCTGAGAGGTCATGACCATCTCCCTTCCCTGGCTGCGACAGCTGACAGCTGGGGCAGCTGCATTAGCCTTTAACGAAGGGCTGGTTCCAAGAGCAGCATCTGGTGTGGGGGTACAAAGCCAATATAAATCCTGCATGTCTGTGCCTTCCTGTCCCATCAACCAAGGGTAAATCGAGGCAAGTTTGTGCTGTTTCCAGTTTGCTGTCATGGATGTCCTTCCAGGAAACTGCATGCAGCAAATGCAAACAGCTAATAAGAACAGAATAAGGGAAAAGAGAAGTGCAGAGCTAGAAATAGTTCTTTACATAAAAGGACTAGTGACTCAATCCCATTAGTGTCTTAAGGAGCAGGCAGTTGGCCGCCTCCGACTGCTACAATGCAAACCCCAATCTGATCAGCAATCGGCTTTGGGACCCCGGCAGGTGCCACGTGGCACCAGGACACAGCTGTGCCCCTCGGGCAGCCACTCCACTGCCCCGAGCTTGCAGCACTCATCCCGGTCAGTATGTGCCCAGTGGGATCCTTCCCATGAAGCCAGAGCTGCTGTCCTGCGGCCCGTAACAGGAGGCACTGCTTCGGAACTCTGGGCACCATGAGGCAACAGTGGGCCAGGCGAGCCAGCCTCTCGGCCAGCCTGAAGATAGGGGATCACCGGGGCCGCTGCCGGACCCCGGAGGAAGAGGAATCCTACATCCCATTTGCACAGGACAGCCTGGTAAGGCAATGGAACTCCATGCAAAACGTGGCAGATGATAACCAGAAGAGCGAGACTCCCATTCAAAGGAACAAGTACCTGCTCAACATTAACGTGGGTGGCAAATTGTTCCAGATAGCTTACAAGGTACTGGCCCAGTATCCCATCACTCGGCTTGGGAAGCTGGCCCTCTATACAGATCCTGTGAAGAGGCTGCAGCTCTGTGATGACTACTTGGTGCAGAAGAATGAGTACTTCTTTGATAGAGATCCTTCAATTTTCCACTACATTTTTCACTTCTACCGAAGTGGAGTCTTGTGGGTGATGGATGAGATGTGCCCCAGCAACTTTGTGGAGGAAATCGAGTACTGGGGAGTCCATCTGAAATACTCCCAACGCTGCTGCCGGATCCTGTTCGAGGAAAAGCGAGATGAACTCAGTGAGTACCTGAAAATAGAGAAGGAGCTGGAGGCAGAACTGGAGCCCATGGAGTCAGGGACGCAGTTTGATGGCAAATTTCTGGGTCGGTTTCGGAAGATGGTCTGGAACCTCATTGAGAACCCGTACTCTTCTGTCCCAGCCAAGATCATTGCTGTTATGTCAAGCTTCTTTGTGCTTATCTCCATTGTGGGCATGACACTGAGCACAGTGGAGGAGATGAAAAACAAGACAGCGAAAATGTGGATGGAGCAGATGGAGATGATCTGTGCAATCTTCTTCACCTCTGAGTACCTCATGCGGCTCATATCCTCCTCCAGCTTCAAGAACTTTCTGCGGGCAGCGTTTAATGCTATAGACCTGGTGGCCATCCTGCCCTTCTACATCCAGATCCTCTTTGAAAATCTGGACGATGGAGACATGCAGTACCATGAGGAGCTGCACAAGGTGGAGAATGTGAGCAAGCTGGGCAAAGTCCTCAAGCTCATCAAGCTCATGAGGATCTTCCGCATCCTCAAGCTGGCACGTCACTCCACTGGCCTCCGGGCCTTCAGCTTCACCATGCGCCAGTGCTACCAGCAGGTTTGCTGCCTCCTTCTCTTCATTGCCATGGGCGTCTTCACCTTCTCTGCTCTCATACACTCGGTGGAACATGATGTCCCCGGCACCGACTTCACCAGTATCCCCTGCGCGTGGTGGTGGGCAGCGGTAAGGTGTGAGCAGCTTCTTCCAGAGGGGCTGTGGGAGGCTCCGTGGGTAGGGGCTGCCCTGGTGCTCAGGTGTTCACCACTGCTGATGGCCAGGAGGCAGGAAGAGCCTAGCCTTCCCACCAGCTCAGTAATGGTGGGAAACCCAGAGCCCTGCTTGCTCTGAGAAAAGAAATCAGAGGTTTAGACTAAGCTCAGAGGCTCAAAAGCTGATGCTGAGGTGGGATGGTGGGACAGAGGTGGTGGTTTGGGAACCTCCAGGCCTGACTTGAGCAAGGGGGATGTAACTCAGTTTTATCTGTCAAGGGACCCAAGTGTTGAGTGGATGCAGCCTGTGGGCATGGGGACAGCCACCCTGGACAGCCTGAGGCCTGGGCAGCATTGCAGCCCTGCTGAGCTCGAGAGACACAAGAGCTTGTGGGTTGGAAATGGGGAACCTAGGGCTGGATATGGGACCCATAGCCACACTGTGCCTCAGTCTGTGTCAGGAGGGTGGACACAGACTGGAGTGTGTTGCCCATTTGCTGCCTTGCTTGTGCCACGAGCCAGCAGCTCTGCAGAGCTGAGCAGTATAATAAATCTGGGATTACCTCTGAGATGGGGAGCAGCTAAAGCACTTGAGAGCCGCAGGTTATTGAGGATATTTTGATTTACAGATTAAATGATTCCATAGATCACTTCTGCTCTTATAATCCCCTTTGGCCACGAAAAGCTGTCTGTTTCAAATTCATCCCTCCTCGAGGAAGGGCAAAATCACTCAGCAACATCAACAGGTTCAAGTGTTTCAACATCCCAGGCTGAGCCTGGTTCTGGGAGCACATCTCCCTGCTAGCCCCGCTCCCCATTTACTAAACATGGTTCATTCCCAGGCAATGCCTCTGTTTCCCCTGGAGGGAGGCTCCAGGAAGCTTTGTTTGTCTGGCACCAGGCAGCTCACAGCCAGGAAGCTCTGGAGCCACAGCTCTGAAGGGGAAGGAAGCTCCAGCAGACATCGACTGCTGAGGAAGGCTCAGCTCATGGGTGTCCAGCAGCCTTTGAAGAGACACACACAAAGCAATAAGGGAGCAGGATCTGGCCTCTGATCTGTGCTTCTGGGGCTTAGACAGCCAGCTCTTTCCTTCAGCTCTCCACACCTGCTGGGAACAGTGGAGCCCTGGTCGTGCAGGCTCTGGAGAGGGGACAGTTCAGCTGGCTGCCCTCAAGGTCAGGGTCTGGCGCTGGTCACAGAAGGGTGGCTCCACAGAGGGGCAGGAGGGAGTGAGTTCTAGCACCAGTCAGCAGGGTCTGCTGGGCTTGTTCCCGTGGGATTTTATCCTTTTCTGTCCCTGCACAGGTCAGCCTCTCCACTGTGGGCTACGGAGACACTGTGCCTGACACAATACTCGGCAGGATGGTGGCATTTGTCTGCATCTCCTTCGGCATCATCCTCAATGGAATGCCCATCTCCATCCTCTACAACAAATTTTCTGACTACTATGCCAAGCTGAAGGCCCATGAGATGAGCCAGTCACTGCAGCTTTCCAGGAGGATCCGCTTGAAGGAGCGAGTCCTGCGGAAGTTCTCAGAGTGCTGGAGAGCTGACCCCCGCTATTACCGCTGACCACAGGCTCCCCGTCCCCCAGACATCCCCTGTCCTGGCCATTGTCCCAGTTGGTCCTGTCCCCCAGGGGGGCTCCAAGCTATGGGCAGAGTCACAACAGTGCCAGGGCTCTGCTGTTGCACAGGGGCTGCTGCCAGCTGGGACTTCCCTGACTGCTGTGTGCCAGACATTGCTGTCCCACAGAGAAGTCAGCCAGAGGGGGCCTGGGAACTGTACAGCCAGGGCAGGATGTTTGTCTGCCATGGGCTGAGGCAAGGGGCACCCTGACATCATGGGGAGTGTGGGATGGGACTGAACTGTCGCCTGTCTGAGACAGGCAGCCCAGTGTGACACACGTGCAGGTGCTGCTCTGCTCCCCACTGAGTAGGACACACACAGCTCCCCCTGCCCTGTGACTCCTTCCCAGCCAAGCAGCCAGTCCTAGTCCAGTGTGGGGATTTGGGTGAAGGCCCAGACGAAAGGCTACAGCCATGCATCCTTCCAGCCGAATCTGCTCTTCTTCCCACTTCCCTGGAGTTTGGGGCACAGCCCTGACTCGGGATGCTGCTGTGATGGGATGCAGAGGCACTATAGGCATATAGAGCTTGTAGCCAGGGCACCCCCAGGAACAGGTATTTAATAAACAAGGCCCAAACCTTCATTGTCATGGATTCTTGTCCAGCCACTGTGTGTGATTCAGTAAACTGCTCATCATTTGGGTGGGGACATCTCCCCAGGGCTCACAAGTCCATCAGTGCAAGAACAGGGCTCTCAGGGATGCAGATGAGCCTGCCCATGGATTCATTAGTTTTGGAATGAGGTGCTTTGGCCTGGGTGCATTAGACCTGGAGCTGAGACATGTATATCAGGACACACCATTTGGCTCTGCCCTGTGTTCACATCATGGGAGGCAGTGGGGGACACGGCTGGGAGGCACAGGGGAAGGATTTGCCCTCTGGTGTGGGACGATGTCCAGTCAATGGGCTTCCTGGGGGGATGCACCCTTCCCTTGGGTGAGATGGAAAGAGGGACCTCGGGCTACAGGGAAGGTTGGTGTTGGGCAGGGCCAACAGCTGCTAGTGCTGCTTCCAGGTGAGCAGGGGGAAGAAACTGGTGCCAGCCAGACCAGGGTGCAATTCGCTCACTTGTGAGCTGGGCTTGGAGATGCAGAGGTGTCAGGAGACTCCTGGTATCAGCCTGGGACTGTGGCTAAGCTGCTGATGTTGGAAGCTTGGACAGAGACTTGGAGGAGCTGAGTGCTCTGGCAGGGACAGTCACACTGCCACTGAGAGCTGGACTGCAGAGGACAAGGGGGCTGTGCCAGCAGGTGTGGGAGGACCCCTGCCCCGACCACCAACACCTACACCCACTCCCCAGTAATCCACATTGACACCTGCCCTCTGTACACCTCTCCAGCACTGACCTGACCCCACCACGTTGGGTAGCTCCTGTTCCCAACCCCTTTCTCTTCCATGAGGAACATTTTCTCTGGGCACAGTAGTTTCCTCTGCCAGGGTTTCAGCTGCTATAGACTTAATTTTCTTCCCAATGGCTGGTACAATGCTGTATTTTAGATTCAGGGTGAGAATAATCCTGATCACACACTGATCTCTCAGCAGCTGATTGCTGCTAGGAGACAGGCTGGGTACAGATCAGTGGGTGCTGAGCAATTGGGTAGTGGGCATCACTTGTCTGTCTTGGGGTTTATGACTCCCTCCTTTTGGTGTCTCCCTTTTCATTACAAATGAAATTACAAGTATTATTAAATATTACCTTATTTTATTTCCATTATGGAACTTTCCTTATCTCAACCCACAGGTTTTACCTTTTCTTCTGATTCTCCTCCCCATTCTACCAGGGTGGAGGGGGAGGCCAGTGGCTGTTTGGTGCTTAGTTGCCATCTGGGGTTAAATCATGACAGCCACCCACCCGCCCCAGCAGCATCAGCTCCAGATCCTGTCATCACATTCCCCCAAGCACCCCATCGCCTGCTCATCTCCCTGCACCCCCAGCTGCAGGCTGATGGATCCTGAGATCATTCACTGGGCACACCAACCTCGTCCCCTTGCCCCTGGAGACTGTGCTGCAGCTGGATCTTCATCCCTCTGTGTGCACCCCCTTCCCTGTGCCTGTGAGATGTCTGCTTGCCCTATTCCTGGCAGCAGTTCAGAGTTCACAGGCAGTCTTTGGAGAATGACACTTTTAAATAGTTGCTCTGAATTAATTTTACAAGTCACAGCAATGCAGGAATGTATAGACATATACAAGACACTGTACAGGCGCTTTCTGTCATATATTAGTGCTCTTGCTATATACATATAGTACAGCCTGCAGGAGCCTCTACATGGGCAGGGACACCCATGCCCCCGCACAGGGCACCCCAAAATGGAGCTGCTGCCCTGGGGCTGCTGGTTCACACGGGCTCATTCGGGTTGATTTAATCAGAGCTTGGCCCTGAGCCTTCTTGGGCTGGCCCTGTCAGGGGGTGACACCATCCAGGACAGACCCAGCACCACTTTGCTTTGCCCGTCCCAGTCTCTTTTAGAGGGTCTGTGGGACAGAGACCCCACTGATGCTCAGGAGGGAGCGGGTGCAGCCTCACTGAAGCAGTGTTTCCAGCCCCCTGCTCCTCCTGCCTCAGTGGCAGCCACAGCTCGCAGCCACCATGTCATCGTACTGCTTGAGGACCACGTTCTCATCATCATCGAAGTAGAGGAGATTGATGGAGAAGAGCTTGTCGGGCACACAGCAAGGGGTGCTGACACCCTCGCTCAGCTTCAGGGCGTTGATGATGGACTGCACCGTGGCGTGGTTCGTCGGCCGCATGTTCTCGCCCAGAGGGAAGGGGCAGGAGCCTTTGCAGTGGAAAGCATTGTACCCCCGTGGTGAGATGATCCAGCCAGACCAGCCAATCTCCTCAAAGTCCACGGACAGGGGATGCCTCTGGCAGGGCCGGAGCCGGTCCAGCGAGCGTGCACTGCGTGACCTGCCCAGCTTGGGCACCGGCATCTTGGCAGGGAGATTGGGAGCCTGTGGCTTTAAATCTGTCAGAAAGGAGCATTCAATGCCATTGGCCACTACATGAGCCTGGGTGGAGGGAGAAAATACTGCAACTCCCCCCCGGGCCACCTCTCCCCACAAGTTTTGTCTGCAACCCTCTGGTCACAGCCGGTCACAGACCAGACAGAGCCACTAGGAGGTGACAGCCTGTCTCACAGCCAAACTTAAATCCAGCTTCACATCTGCAAGCAGGCAACACCCTTGAGAGGGCTACACCAGGAAGGAAAGAGCCTCTCCCTCCAGCCAGGGAAAGAGGTTTGGATTTGAAGAGCCCACATGTGGGAAGCACCCCCTAGGAAAGGGATGTTGGCACCAAGGGAGTCGTGCCAGGCGTGGGACCCACCTGGGAAGCCGGCTGTGGGCAGCGATGCTCCACGGCGCCCATCGTCTGTGAAAAGGACCAGCATGGGCTTCTTGCTCTCATGGTGGCCACGGCCAGATGCAAACTGCAGTGGTGGGGAGTCCAGCGGGCTCCCCCCCGGGCCCTGGACTGTCACCAGCAAACCCTGGTTGCTGCTTTCATCTTCGGTCCAGTCGCGAACCTGGGGAACCAGACCAGTGTCACCATGGACCGGGAAAGGCACTGCCCTGGTGTCCCCACAGGCAAGTCCCAGGCCAGCAGCAGGACATCATGAACCGGGACTCCTTGAGGCCACACTCTGTGTGCCATGGGAAGGGGTTGCTCCAGGGCCGTAGCACAGGGGACACTGTGGCAGGAGCCAGAACCAGCACTCCCTGCAGAGCACTGAGACAGGTTCAGGGAAGGATGAAGCAGCCCCCAGGGCTCTTAGCAGGACTTTTTCCTCCCTCTCCCAAAGGATGTATCCTCCCATGTCACTGGGATGCATCCAGGAAACTACACTGGCACCTGAAAGGCTGCTGGGGGTGAAACGGGTTAAAAAACCTCCTACATGTGAACCCTAGGATTCCCTGCTGCCTAAAACAGAGGAAAAGTGACTCACAGCCGGCGTGATGGCAAAGACCTCCCAGCCCGAGGTTTGCAGTGAGACAAGCCGTGCTGCCAGCAGCTTCTTCCCTCCAGGGGTGTCTGGCTTGTCTTTCTCCAGCACCTGGTACACACTGACCTGGGAAGGCAAATGGTGGTCACCCCGGAGTATTCTGCCCGAGGGGTTGACCCTGGACAGAGGTGGGGGGGGAAGATGGGGGATTTTTAGCATGGATCTGTAACAACCTTGGTGTGCCATTGCTGATGTTTGCACAAGCCGTAACGATATTCAAAATTTAAGGATATAAGGATATTTAAGGATCAGCCACAGTTAAATCATTGTGATTCTCTATGAAACATTTGTTCATGTGATCCTAGAACTAGGCTGTGTTCTCACTGCAGGCAAATTGACCACAGTGTGCCAGTGGCATCCGTGGGCACAGGCTAAGGGAGAGTCCCATCCCCATCCCCATCCCCATCCCCATCCCCATCCCCATCCCCATCCCCATCCCTCTCCTCACCTGGCAGAAATGGTGTCTTTTGGGCCCGTCTGTGATCCTCGGCCAGAGGCGGAAGAGGTGCAGCTCTGCAGTCAGGATCTTCTCGCTCTTGGCCACGCTGGAGAGGACAAACAGGAACCGCATGTCCTCACTGTGAGCTGGAGAGAAGAGTGCGCTGAGAAGAGCAAAACCAGGATCGGCACCGCCACCGGCCACGTTCAGCCCCTCCCCACAGCCGCAGCCCAGCATCACAAGGAGTCCCCCTTACTTTTATCCAGGAAGCTGCGGACGGTGTTGCCCTCCAGGATGTCGGGGTTCTTGGTGACACCATCCGCATTGGCGACAGTGTTGAATAGATCCACCATGTACTGGGGCGGCTGCTTGAAGTGAGTTGGGGGGGCCGGAGGGTCTTCCATGCCAAAGACTTCCAGGAGTTTCTTCAGCGCCTCAGCCCGCCGGCTCGCCACGTTGGCTGGGCTCGGGCATGCTGTCTTGGCCAGGGCCAGCAGCAGCAGGACAGTCCCCAGCATGGCTCTGCGCTCCCTGTCCCTGCACAACTTCCCCGGCCTCCCTGGTGCTGCATTTATAACTCACTGGAAGGCTGGACTGGAGTGAAATATGCACGGGAGCAATCAAGAGGGTAAAGAGAGCTAATTGCCATGCTAACAAGGTGAGAAGCCCGGCTCCTGGGCCCCCTGCATCAATTAGCCCCAGTACACAAGCGGGAGTGAGGGCGGCTCACCAGGCACTCCCAGGCCTGGCAGGGAAACGGAGGTCTGGGGCCACCAGCCCTTTGCCAGGGTCTTGGCTGGGCTGCATTTGTTCTCCGTAGGAGACTAACTGGATTTTAATGATGGCACTAATGGGACAAATCGGAGGACCTTTGTGTGGAGGAATGCAACCCATCAAGATGAGCATCCCCTTCCCATCCCGGTCCTGCCGCAGAGCTCGGCCCCTCCCGCAGCCGCTGCTGAGAGTGAGGATCGTGGCGGGGGCTCAGTGTCCCCCTGGTGTCCCCATACCATGGCCCTGACAGGTGTGCAGGGTGCAGTGCCCGGGGTCCCCTCTCTCGGGGGACAGCCCAGGCTCTGTGTCCTGCCGGGGCCAGGGGCAGAGCAGGTTCCAGCAGAGGACACGGGCTGTGGGGTCACACCGCAGCAGCAGCAGCACCCTAATCCAGCTTTCTTTTTGTTTTGTTCTTTTTGTTCGTTTGGTAGGGTTTTTTGTTTGTTTAAAAAAAAAAAAAAAAAAAAAAAAAAAAAAAAAAAAAAGGCTACTTGCTTCCTTGGAATTAAAAGGCATTTGCTGCTAATTCCTGAATGGTTGAACTTAATTAAATACCTGGCTAGTGGGATAAAAGCCACTAGGTCTGGTTCCTCAATCACAGAGAAACCAAGCTGGTGCAGGTGGACATGCCACTCTGTACAGCTGCAATGGGAGTGAACGGAAAAAATTAGCATTAATTAACTAATTCGTCAACCGGCTGAAGACCTGCTAGGACCATCTGATGGGAGACAAGGTGAAGGCTAATGTCCAGCAGTGCCCACAGTTTATTCCAAGCCAAAGGGCTGTTAATTATGCAGAGCAGGTACGGCGGCACCGACAGGCTGGAGTTCATGGAGAGAGGAAGCGATCTGTATCCCCAGGATCCTTTCCCTTCTCTTCCCAGCTCACCAGCAGCATCTGGGGGTGCCTGCAGAGGAGACAGCTCTGCCCCAAAATGCCCAGCTCCTGGTTCCTCTCCTGTGTCCGGCTCCACAGTTTGTAACCGAGAGCGGCCAACCCGTGCACCCCCAACCCGTGCCAGACGGCTGCATCCTCCTGGGATGCTGGATGCAGAGGGGTCTTGGAGCTGCACAGCGGAGCCCCAAGGACCTGCAAATTGCCCATGATGTTTATTTTACAAGCTGCAAAACATTTTGTAGAGGGTTCATTTATACCCGCTGGTTAAAGTAGAGTTTATTCAAAAAATAACCTTCTCTCATTTACATATCTTACAGACAGTCTGGCGGGGCTGCAGGAGCCCCACCCGCAGCTTCCAGCCCCGCTATCCCCGGCACTCGCACTCCCGGATGGCAGCGACGCTGCGGACTTGGTCCCTGCGGCTCCGGAACCTGTGCGTGTCACAGCCGTGAGTGGCACAGCGTCTCGGGACAGCCTGTGCCCAAACCAGGCATTCCTCTCCATCTGTGATTCCCTGCAGTTAGAGGAAAAACAGTACATCCCCAGTATATCCCCAGTCCCCCATGTCCTGGGCCTTCTGTCCACACTCGGGAAAAGGGTAGAGTAGGATGGGGGAGAAGGGAGGCAGATTTTTCCCTGCAGCATCTGTTTCTTATTCTTGGAGTAGCTTGTGAACTATCACCCCCGCTCTGCCTGAGCAGAGCAGGTCTTTCTTCCTGCATGGTTTGATTTGCTTCTCTGCAAAGAATCCCAGAATGGTTTGGGTTGGAAGGTACCTTAAAGCTCATCTCATCCCAACTCCTGCCATGGGCAGGGACACCTTCCACTATCCCAGGCTGCTCCAAGCCCCATCCAGCCTGGCCTTGGACACTACCAGGGATCCAGGGGCAGCCACAGCTGCTCTGGGTACCCTGTGCTAGGGCCTGCCCACCCTCCCAGCCAAGAATTTCTTCCCAATGTCCCATCCATTCCTGCCCTCTGGCAGTGGAAGCCATTCCCTGTGTCCTGTCCCTCCATCCCTTGCCCCAGTCCCTCTCCAGCTCTCCTGGAGCCCCTTTAGGCCCTGCAAGGGGCTCTCAGCTCTCCCTGGAGCCTTCTCTTCTCCAGGTGAGCACCCCCAGCTCTCCCAGCCTGGCTTCAGAGCAGAGGGGCTCCAGCCCTTGGAGTATCTCCATGGCCTCCTCTGGACTTGCTCCAACTTGTCCATGTCATTCCTGTGCTGGGGGCCCATATTTTTATGTCTACAATCAACACATAGTCCTGCCCCTTCAGGCTGAAACAACTTGCCTGGACACATCTTGCCTCAGCAACCCCCTACTCTTCCTGCCCCACAGCTTTGCCAGCAGGTGAGGGACAGGAGTGGCACATTCCAGGCTGCAGAAGCCACTGTCAGGATCCGTGTCTGCTGTCCTGGGACACCACAGGCTCTGTAACCACCTGCCCAATTCAGCCCCATCACTGCAGGTCGGGCTCTCCCTCCGGCACAGCTCAGCATGGTGGGTGAGCTGGGGGTGCTCCCCAAACCCTGTTCCGTGTCCCCCCATCCCGGGAGCCGCAGATGAGTTGGGTGAGAGGAGCAGGGGCAGCTCCCACCTGGCGCGGGGTGCGGATGTGCGGGAGGGAGGGCGGATGGAGCCTGGCAGCTGTGCTTACCTAAGCAAGCAGGGATCCCCCGAGGAGCAGCTGCCCAAGCACCTTCCCACATCGATTTCCTGCAAAGATTTGCAAAACAAAGACACAAAAATGCCCTGCAGCACCTCAGCAGGGACACCCCAGGATCCTCCACCCTCCCTCCAGCCTCACATTCAGCATCCATCCCCAAAGAAGGGCAGCAGCAAGGCACAGCTGGTAAGAAGTATTTTGGGGGCATTGCAGTGGTTTTGGAGTCAGAGGTCCAAAGGTATACTCAACTAAACAGTAGGAGTCTGTTGAACTGAAGACATACCTAACAACTAAATATTGAAAAAATAAATATCACTGTTCCTTAATTACTTTTTAAAAGTAATCCTCACTCCAAAGAAAAAGCCATTTGTTCTTTTATGGCCCTGATGTATGCGCAAATTAGTGACAGCAAAAGACATTTTATAGCATGAGAGAATACAAATGTGAGGTTTTTACCACTCTAGTTTGATGCTAGTGTGAAGCTGCTGATGTTAGAGCACTCACCCAGAGCTCAAACGCCGCATGAGGGCCCAGCTGAACCCACCAGAGAGGAGCCAATCCCCCTGGAAACCTACCTGAGCTGTTCCTCCCTGTGTCCTGCAGAGCTCCGGACAATTTCATAAAAATATTCCACCTGGGAGGCACGATAGCATTTTTCCTTCATTTCGCAGTTCTTCAGTGTCTGAATCACCTCGTCACCATGTGGGGTTTTTGACCAGAGCAGTGCTGAACTTTGTGGGTACACAGAAAAGTCCATTTGGAAGGAAAGAAGAAGGAAAGAAGAAGGAAAATTAACCTGGAGCTGCACCCGAGGTTCTTGCAGCAGCAGCACAGACTATCCAGCTTTTGGCACCCAGCACCCACTGGAAAAGGCTGTTCTCTTTGTCAGAGTCCCAGCTGGGAGTTTGAGGGTCATTCCTTCACCAGCTCAGGGCCTTAGTGGTAGGTTTTGTTCCTCCATCGCAGTTTCAGACCATGAGGAAAGGGAGGTTATTAGGGGTCCAAGTTGTGACTGCTGTCCCTGACCCTGTGAAAGCCCCAGTTCTGGCATGTTATCTCTGAGAAAAACTGTATTTGAACACAAAATATTGATGGCAGCACTTTTCCTGGAGCCACACTCTCACACAGGAATGGGGGAATGTGATTTAGCATTTACTCATTCAGCATTTCCCTCTGGATTTGCCAGGGACTGTGCCCTGAATGGGCCTCTCAGATGCTGAAGCCCGTGTTAGGGGCTCTCCTGGAGATACATCCCCAGGCACCTCCAAAGGGTTTGATCTGCTCCAGGGTCCCCACAGGAGCACCAGCTGTGGGATCTGCCACTGTGGGGTGGGGAAAAAGGGAAGGGAAGGGAAGGGAAGGGAAGGGAAGGGAAGGGAAGGGAAGGGAAGGGAAGGGAAGGGAAGGGAAGGGAAGGGAAGGGAAGGGAAGGGAAGGGAAGGGAAGGGAAGGGAAGGGAAGGGAAGGGAAGGGAAGGGAAGGGAGGCTCTGCATGGGCACACCAACAGCCACATCCCTGCTGCTGTGTCACCACCACACCAGGACATGCCACCTTGGCAGGTCCTGATGGTGCAGGCAGGGGTTCAGCAGCTGGAGAGAAGGGACAAGGATCCTCCAGCTGCAACATCTACTTGGAAGGGCAGAGGCACAGACTGTCCTGCATGACTCAGTCTGAGATGATGATCTGGACAGAGAGAAACTACGTTGTTTCTGTGCTAAATCTCCTGGCTTTTCTCCCCTCACCAAGTAAATTAGGATTAAAAATTTCCATTGCATGAGCTAGAGGAGGGGGAGAAGGATGGCTGAGCTGATGGCCAAGTGGGTTTGGGCTCTATCTAGAACCTGGTCCTGCCCTTTGGGTGTGGATCCTTCGGGATTTGTGTTTGGCTCCTGGCTTTTCAAGGGTTTTGAGAGTTTCTTGCCCTCTCCCTACTACTTCAGGAGGAGATTTCTTTGTTCCAAGATGGAGCTGTTTCCAGGGGAAGGAAAAGTGATTTCTGAAAGCAAATATCTCTGGGATGCCTTAAGAGTAGGGCACAAAATGACAACGGATTTCTGGAAGTCAATATTTCTGGGTGAGATTTTAACATACTTCTCCAGCCACGTCCCCCTCACCCCCCCCCCCCCCCCCCCCCCCGCCTCATTCCTCTGACGTTTCCAAGTCTTTACCATGACACTGAAAGTATCAACCTGACTTTATGGGGGAAGATCGAGAAGGAAAGTGCAGAGACCTGCCCTAGGGCAGAGGCGAAGATGGGGGCGAGTCCACATTTGCCAGCCCTGGGCTATTACCATGACTGAGATTCTCCCTCCCTGCTCCGTGAATTCCCCTCCCCGGGGCAACAGAATCGTCCAGCACCTTCCACTAACACGTCTGGGAAGTAAATGCTGATTCTCCCAGCTCTGGAAGAAAGCACTTCACGCTGCCTAATTGCCTTTTCCCCTTGCAGCTGGATAATCAGCTGCTGCTGCTGCCGCCCCAGGAGGGGACCCAGCCTTAGGCAGAGCCCTCGGAGGCTCGGCCGCCCACCCCGGCTCCCAGCATCGTGGGATGAATTCCTTTCCCCTGCGCCGTTCTCCGGGCTCTCCTCGGCGCTCCCGCGGTCTCTGTCCCTCTCTAGCGGCGGTGCCTCAGCAACTGCCGGCAGCTTTGAACGGATTGGGCTTTAGAAATGCCAAAAAATTTACACCAGCAAATTCCAGGACAATGGAATTTGTCAAACAGTTGTGCTAAATCATTTCAACGCCACTTTCAATTCTGATAAAACCAGTTCATCTCCACTGACGTGTCTTGGGTTATTTTATGAGTGAACTCATAAAACAGCTCACCAGTTCACAATGAATGAGTTCAGCTCTGTCCCAATGGGAGGTTTTGACCCATCTGGAATGATTCGGTTTGGAGTCTCCACGTCCAAGTGATTTTAAAACCATCAGTGTAGTTCACTGGCATTTCAGACTGTCAGTAAAGAAACTGCATTTTCCAGGGCTCTGTTTCCAGCAGAGCTTTTATCATCAGGTTGGCTTCCTTGCTTTGATTGGGAGGGCTGGAGCAGAGACCCCCGAGGTCCCTCCCAGCCTGGGTTACTCTGACTCCCTGCCCTCTGGCTAGGAGACATTTCCCTGTACATTGAGGTGCTTCCCATCCTCAGCCACGAACTCAGTAGAGAATTACTACTGTGCTTACAGACCTATGTGGTAAAGGGCCAGCAACAGGAAACTCAACCCCAAAACGCAATCCCAATATTCCCAAAGGCAGAGGCTTAGCTCAGCAGACTGGGAGCCTTGAGCTTGGACATTGGTGCTGGTCACACAAGAGCACTCATTCCCATATTCCCAGAGGAGGGAGCGGGGGAGGGAGAGGAGCCCTCCCTTATTCATAAGTGCACTGTAGGTTGGGTCAGAGCATTTCTCCTTGTTGATCATGTCCCAGGGAGAGTTTGGAAAGAAAGTTTACAGGGCAAGGAGCCAAAGACATTCCTCGGGACAGGTGCTGCAGTGGCAGCCCTCGAGCACCTCCACCTCCCCAAGGCCTTCGAGGAGCAGGAACTGCTCCAGGTGCAGCCAGGTCGGCTCCCAGCAGGATCCCCTGGGGCAGGGACCACTGGGACAGGAACCCCTGGGGCAGGGACCCCTGGGGACAGGGAACCCCTGGGACAGGAACTCGGGGCTCTCACCTGCAGTGGCACAGGACAGGGCCAGGGGACACGCCTGCATAAAAACACAGCACAGGGA
Source organism: Sturnus vulgaris (assembly GCF_052056855.1). Lineage (NCBI taxonomy): Eukaryota > Metazoa > Chordata > Aves > Passeriformes > Sturnidae > Sturnus > Sturnus vulgaris. The sequence continues at coordinate 5,153,794 of NC_142268.1, read as the reverse complement.
ACAACCTCCAGCATCACCTCCCGACACAAACCTCCCCTCACCTGGAACTGTTCAGCTTTTACTCCTCTCTCTCACCCTGCCTGCCTGGAGGACGCTGCACCAGCAGTACCACGGTGCTGATAACAATGGGACAAATGATAACAAGATTTGTCTTAGCTACAGGTGATCCCTCACAGGACACATACGTGCAGCACCCACAGAGTTTCCACCCTTCTCCAGGGTCTTTTATCCTGGTGGAGATGGGACTTTATGCAATGTCAGCTCTCCTGGGGTCAGGACAGCACTACAGCCATGTCTCCAAATGCACAGGCTCTGCTGAGTCCCTCCTAAGAGTGACACATGGCACATCAGTGGGAATGACACCCTGCCAGCCTTGCTCAAAGAGGCAGAAGCAGGTCTCCAAGCTCTGCACCTCTGAGAGCAGATCTCAGAGGTAGCTGAAAGAGCAGCTGGGCTGTGAGCAGCCAGAACCATTCTCAGGTGCTGCTGGGGTAGCCGGGTGGGCACTGCCACAGCTCCTTCCCTGGCTGAGCTCTGGCCCTTCCTCTGCCCTGGGGTATCCAGCACTGCTGGAGAATTTCCATCTGTCTCACCTGCACAAACCACTGGTCAGGCCAGGGGAGGATGAGGTGAGGGATTTTCTCAGAAGCCAAAAGCAGGTCTTTTAAAACTTGTGTAAAACCATAGCTCCAGTCACCAGTACCTGACCCTCCCCCTGCCCCAAGCACTCATCTTCCTGCTCCTTAGTGAATCAGGCATGGAGGACTGTCTGGAGAGCCCTGGGAGCTGCGGGGGAGGGAGCTGATCCCCTGGGATGGGCAGCTGGAGAGCTGGACAAACAACACATTAACAGGACTGTCAGAGACATCCGCGAAACACTGGATCCACTAAGGGTCACCACTCATTTATTGTGGGATACCGAGCCCAAACCAGGACTGAGTACCACAAAAACACTGACAAAAAAGACATGGCTCACTCCTGGGAAGTCTGCCTGGGAGAGAGATTTCTTCCGTCTAAGGTGGAAACTTTTAAGGGACAGTCTGGCAGTAGCAGTGCTGTCACCTCAAACTGGTGTTTGCAGACCAGGAGTAAAACACTTTGTATTACACTGGTCAGTGCACACAGACTAAAAAGGAATTAAAATGTCACTAGGAAATCACAACCTTTTTCTTTAGTGAGCACATGAGGGATGGGGTGTGAACAGGTGAGTGCCCTGATTAGCAAAGGGAAAAGGGGATGCTCAGCCATGGCTGAACCACACACCTTGCACATACTGAGTGAGCCTCAGCCCAGTGGGTCCAGGGCAGAGGGCTCCGTCTCTCCTGGAGCCCAGTGAAGCTGCTCGAGCTGGAAACAAACCTGTCCTCCCCAGCCAAACCCCAATTTCACAGCTCTCCACACCTCCTGCACTAGCACATCAGGATGGGAAGGTGGGGTCAGGTGTGGGAGCAGGGGAGGTGCAGGAAAACGGCATCCAGGTTTGGACTGGTTTGCTCTGCTTGTATTTTGAGGTTACATATTACCAATATTTATTGGCTAAATGCTGTTTCTTCTGGAAATCCTTTTGAAATGAACTATTTTTCCTTAATAGCAGCGTCCCTATTCCAAGATTTATTGATATAAATCCTTATTTCACCAGATAATAGGGAAGAAAACTTGCACAAAAAGTGCCCACGGCATCATCCAACACCACTGTAGGATGCAAATCTGTTTGCTTTGACCTGCTGAAGTCACAGACCCAGTGTGTGCTGCAAAAATGTAAATTTTGCATTGACTTAAAAATGGGTTTTCAGCGTAACCAGTTTTCAGCGCTGGCTGCAGGGGACCAGGAAACAGGAAGGAACATTTGAAACTTGCACTTGGGGTACAGCTGCTGCTGAGGATCCCTTGGCTCAGGGAAGGAGTGAGCAGGAAGCCAGGCAGCAGTTCCCAGCTTATCAGCCATTCCAGTGGAGACCCCTGTGGATGCTCCTCACCCACAGCAGGGCACAGACAGCTGGCACTTGGCAAAGGACACTGTGCCAGCTGAAGGCACTGTTAACCCCTGTTCTCCCATGCTGCCTTACAAGCTGTGATTTTTATTTTTAGGCAAATATTTTATATATATCTCTTGATGATTTTTTTGAGCATTCTTGGGGACCCAAAGAGGTTGCAGCTGACTGAAAGCTGGTGAATGTTGTCCTGATTTTCAAGAATAAGAAGGAGGATCCCAAAAACTACAGGCCTGTCAGTGTCATTTCAGTTCTTGGTAAAATTATGGAGATTATTCTGGGAGGTGTTGAAAAACACCTGGAAGACAACACAGTCACTGGTCACAGCCAGCACAACTTCCTGAGAGGAAAGTCCTGTTTGTCATACCTTTTATGACAAGGTGATCCACCTCGTTGACCCAGGAAAGCCAGTTGATGTAATCTTTTTGAATTTCAGTAAAGGTTTCAATACTGTCTCTCCCAGGGTCCTTATGGACAAACTGTCCATCCCACAGCTGGATAAACACATCAAGGGATGGGTGAGCAACAGGCACAAAGGGTGACATCAGGCTGGCACTAGTCACCAGTGTGGTTCTGCAGGGCTCCATCCTGTGCTCTTCAACATAAATGTCTCAGATGGAAGGGACGCCGAGCATGTTTACAGATGGTACAAAACTGGGAGGAGCTGCTGACTCCCTGAAAGGCACGGAAGTACTGCAGAGACCTCAATAAATCAGAGGGCTGTACTGTCACCAAACATATGAAGGTCAACAAGGGCAAGTGTTGGATCCTGCCCTGGGATGGGGCAGCCCTGGATGCAGGGACAGGCTGGGAATGAGAGGCTGGAGAGTAGCGCCGTGGGAAGGGACCTGGGGGTCCTGGTGGGTGGCAAGTTGGATCTGAGTCACTGCTGGCAGCCCAAAGGGCCACCAGGCCCAGGGAGGGATTGTCCCACTCTGCTCTGCACTGGGGCAGCCTCACCTCCAGTGCTGGGGACACCTTGGGCACCACAAGATCAGAAGGACCCAAAGCTGTTGGAGTGTCTAAAGAAGAGCAACAAAGACAGTGAAGGGCTTGAGGGGAATCCATTTGAGGAGCAGCTGAGGTCACTTGGTCCTGTTCTCTGCAGGAGACTGAAGAGAGACCTCATTGCAGTTATACCTTCCTTGTGAGAGGAAGAGGAGGGGCAGACACTGATCTCTCCTCTCTGGTGACAGTGACAGAACCTGAGGGAATGGGCTGAAGTCATGTCAGGGAGGTTGAAGGCTGGGGACTAAAAAAAGGTTCTTTCCCCAGATGGTGATCAGGCACTGCCCAGGCTCCCCAGGGAATGGTCACAGCACCAAACTTGCCAGAGCTCCAGGAACATTTGGACAATGCTCTGGGGCACATGATGTGACTCTTGGGGATGGCTCTTGAATGGACTTGATGCAGAGCAGGGAGTTGGACTTGATGATCTTTGTAGGTCCCTTCCCTCAGCATATTCTGTGATTCTGTGATTATATTTTCATCATTATTTATTCTTCTGAAGTTGTTGTCCCTGAAGCTGAAAAGGTGCCACTGCTTTTAACAGCTTTTAATTTGGATATGATAATTTTATCATTCCTAACACAAGAAGCTGGTGTCTGGGAAACACTAAAAGTTAAATTTGTACAAGTGTTGCTCTCGTGCACTGAAAAATCCTAAGAAACCTCAGAATGTGAAGCTGTTGTGTCCTTACAGCCACTGCAAAATGGAACCAGGCCCACAGGCTGCCCCTGAAGGCCACAGATTTTTTTCTGATGAACAAATGGAGCTACTTTCTATTTCCTCTGCTTTCTCTACTTTTACAGGGCAGCTTGTTGTCCTGCTGATAGCACTTACAACATCAATCCTGGGAAGCAAAAGTCTGCAGTCATCATGAACTTACGCAGCAATAAACAGGGAATTTAAACACAGAATCAACCATGGTGCAGCTCAGGTCCAGGAAACTGAGCTCCTTTGTGCAAAGGAACAGACCCAGGGGTCAGGCTACTCATCAGTTCCTACAAAAGACGTTGAACTGTTGGATTATCTGGGCAACAAGTCCCCAGCAAATTTCTGTCCTTAATCCCCCAAGGGAAAAGTCACTTGGAAAACTTCAATATAAAAAAGCCAGCCAAGGGATGGGGAAGGATGTGAGTGTGGAAGCATCAAGAATCTTGGTTTCTGGAAAGTGAAGGGAAACTCAGAGGAGCTGTGGCTGTCCCATCCCCAGAAGTGCTCAAGGCCAGGCTGGACAGGGTTTGGAGTGACCTAGTGGAAAATGTCTGGTGGAACAAGATGAGCTTTAAGGTCCCTTCCAATCCAAACTCCATGATTCTATGAGCTCACCGTGCCCAACGTGGAGGAAATGGCTCTGCCTCCTGCAGCAGCCTCCTCTGCAAACAGATTCCCTTGCTCCTCCACTCAGCAACAGCTCCTGCACCTGCAGTCACAAATCACCAAGCCCAGCATTACCCTGGTTACAATTCCCCACCTTTTCTGCATGAGCTGGGATGAAGCACTGAGTGCCCAGCACAGCTCCAGCTGCTCCCCATCCTGAACTAAACGGCTCCAGCACAAAGAAGAGATTTTGTTATAGATGGACATGACACATCTGACCCTGGCCGGGTGGGATGAACAGCCTGTGTAGTTACTCCAGGAAAATATTCTGGTTTATCTGCTCTCTTCTACTTCCACCTTGCTGCAGAGCTGGGTAAAAGGAGTCTTCCCACAGCACAAAGGAGCTCATGGGCACTAACCCCCCCAGATTCCTGCACAGCAGCTTCCCCTGACACAAACCCCACACTGCTGCCCAAGTGCAGACACTCCTCTGTGCTGTTCACTGGGGAAAGCAAACACCGACCACAGCAGCATCACATGTGAGCAGAGCCCACCTCAGCCCCATACCACACCCCCTCTGCTCTCCCACGCCAGAGGCCAAAGTAGTGCCAAGGACAAGGAAAAAGGAACTTACTGGCAAAGATGGGAACCTGCAAGAGCCCTGCGTGGAAGACCACAGCTCGTGGGTCCTGCATGCTGCACCTTGGGAAGCACAGGAAAGTCTCCAGGACCTCTGATACTTATACTTGCCATCCCTGGCAGATGAGAAGGTGAACAGCTCTGAGCCAGATGGGTTCACATATCCCAGCAAATGTCCCCTGACTGTGATCTGAACAAACACGTCGGCAACCTGGGAAATGAGCATCTCTCCATGATCAGGATTGTGCTCCCAGCCTGATCAGGCTTGGATCAGCCTCCCTGCAAACTTACAAGTGTTTTTTGAGAGCCACTGGATTTGCTGACAGCCTGGGGAAGCTCCCCTGGGGGTCTTTGTTCTTAACACCACTTCCAAACTAATTTAAGTCTGTGATGACTGGGAGCCACTCTCAAATACCCTCATTCGAAAGAAGATGCATCCTCAACCCTCCTTCATCCCATTCAATGGTTTTGTCTGGGGACAACCCTGTCCTTTTCTTCCTCACACCAAATGGAGTCAGAGCTGGCACTTGGACAATGCTGGCAACACAGCAGGACATGTCACAGCAGTGATGGCAGCGTGTCCCTCACAACCACACAGTTGTGCCGTTAACTCCACATAGGAAAGCACTACTCAAAGAAGGAAAGCTCTGGTCACCAGAGTCCTGGAAGCAGCAGAGGCAGCGCTGGTGCGTGTGTGCTGTCAAGGGCTCTCAGACACGGCTGATGGCAGTGGTGTTCCTGAGCACAGGATCACCACAGAACTCGGGCTCTCCGCACCAACTCATCCAGGGAATGATCCAGCTCCCAGGGAAAACCTCTGTGCCAGATTCAGGAGTGACAGCACACAAGAGAGGACTGACGGCAGCATGGACACTCCTCTGGCATTCAAAATGAGGTTCAGGGGGTTGAGCTGTTTTTTTTTTCCCTACAATTACCTACAAGTGCAACAATCATAGACACTTGGAGAAGCTACACAGCCATCAGAACAAGCTGAGTTCCCTGGAGTTCATCCCCAGTTCTAGGTGGACAACTGGGTTTCTCTGGAATGGATACCTTGAGAAAACAATTAGCAAAACCAAAATGCTAGAGAAAGCATCCTATCAAAACCACACCATTTACCACCATGTTTGTACATGGTTCCTGTAGTCTGTACAGGAACCCCAGCTCAGAGCAGAAATCAGCACAGCTGCTTAACAACAACAAAAACAACGATAACAACGGCAACAATTTAATTGTGTTAAGAGACAAACATATCTAACAAAACTCACACTTGCATAAAAAAATTCCTTGTGCCTGGGCACCTGAGTCAAGCCACTCTCTGTTCACAGCTCTGCGGTGCTGCAGAGTACCCAGAGAGGCTGGAACTGCTCCTGGGAGTAACTGCTGTGTAACCTGGCCAGAGCAGAGCTGCACTGCAGCCACATGGGAAGGGACATACAAAACAGTTATTAAAAAATATGCATTTTAAATAAAGAATTTACAACAACTTCAACTTTATACAAAATATCATGGTTGCCATGTCTTAATTTCAGTGTCTCAATTCTAGGAATTACTTTTGAACTCTCAGCATCCTGTTTTCCATTTCACACCACCTCTGCAGTGTCTTTCTCCAGAGAGTTCTGTCTCTGTCCAGCTCAGTCCAAAGTACCTGAAAAGGAAAAAACACATTCTCAGGAATCAGAAGCACAGTTCTGTAAACAAATAAATCTTGTTAACTAGCTGGCAAAAGAAAGTACAGTAACTTTATGCAAATCTCACACGAGTAAAACCAAATCTAACAAAAAAAAATACTGCACATGCCTCAGGGCCCAGCTGAGCCATTCCAGTGCTCAGAGGGGCATTGCAAGCCACGCTAGGAATTACTGAGGATGTGGAAGCAGAGAGCTTTGCAAATGATTCAGTTTTTTGTCTCCTAAGAAGGTGAGTACACAAAATACTGAAATCAAGTAGAAACTCACCTTCCAAAAAAGCAAATTCATCAATAGCTTCAATGGCATTATCTAAAAAGCAAATTGAGAACAATTAAAATAGATAAACCAACTCCCTATTTGCATCTGTTTCAAACTGCAGCATTTGAAATTACATCACAGCACAGTGACCAATTTCAAAGAGATTTACTTGTTTTGGACATGATGTGTGGAATTATTAGTGTAGTCTTTGGTAGAACTTTTTCTCTCCCATCTTTGGGAAAGAAAGAATAAATCCATAATTACTTCAGCACCTCCATACAGGTGGAAAAATCCCCCATTGCAGTAACCCTCTGCTAAGGCCAGCACAGAACATGCTCCCATACCCAGGTCTTTTCTTTGCAGGGTTTTCCTTTTTCCTTGCTGGGCATACACGTAAGCATCTTTGGCTATGGTTTCAACAAACAGCTCCTGCAAGGCCAAACAGGACAGGTTCACATAGGAGATGAGAGAATATCCTGAGGAAAAAGAAAGGTCCTACAAGGCTTTACGATTAAATCTTAATCTTCATCCTACCATTACCCCTTCCCAGTCAACAGGTTTGCAAATACCAAAGGAAATGGCTGGACAGTGATGTACAGGACATTAAATGAGGGAGAAAGCTGGGAATGTGGGTTCCTCAAAATTCACATTCTCTGAGAGACCCACTCCACACCACGGGCTCCCAGGGAACCTTCTGAAGGGGAAAAGGTGTCCTGTGCTCAGGAGATGAATCATGAAATCCTTCAGGTGGAGAAAACCTCTGAGATCATTGTGTCCAACCATCAACCCAGCACCACCTCCACGTTCACTCTCCATGAGGGAATTTCCCCAATATCCTAAACTTCCCCTGGCGCAGCCTGCGGCTGTTTCCTCTTGTACTGTGCCTTCTTGCTTGGGAAAAGCGACCGACGCCCCCCGGCTGTCCCCTCCTGTCAGGGAGTTGTGCAGAGCCACAAGGGCCCCCCTGAGCCTCCTTTTCTCCAGCCTGAGCCCCTTTCCAGCTCCCTCAGCCACTCCCGCTGCTCCAGACCCTTTCCCAGCTCTGCCCGGCCGCAGCCTCCCCGCGGCTCCCTGAGCTCTCGGGCAAGACCGAGTAGCATCCCCGCATCCCGCAGCGTTCCAGCCCCCAGGACCCCCTCACCGTGGCCCGCGCCAGGACGAACACGGCCTCCTGGCTGGCCAGGGTGACGTCCGGGTCCGCCTTCACCAGTGCCTTCACCCGCGCCAGCGGCAGCCGTGCCAGCCGGGCCGGCCCCGGGCCCTGCGGCCCCGCGCCCGCCGCCTCCTCCCCGGGCGCCGCCGCCTCCGCGGGCCCCGGTCCCGGCACGGCCGCCGCCGCCGCTGCCATCCCGCCCGAGCGCTGCGCCTGCGCGGGGCCGGGGCCGGGGCCGGGCCGAGCTCGGCGGGGCCTCGCTTCATCCCCGAGCGCGGCCCCTCCTCCGGCCCCTCCTCCGGCCCTTCCCGCCACCGACACAGAGCGCCTCACCTTCGCCTTCTTCCCGTCCCCAAACACCGTCCCTGATCCTCCCGTTCATCCTGTCCCCGGAGACACCCCGCACACCCCATCCTTATCGTCCCTAATGATGGCTCTCAGTGCCTCCCTGCCACCTCCGTGCCCCACCACGGCTCTCGGGCCTCCCTCTCCCCGCAGACAGGGACGTGCCCTCCCCGTGGCAGCGGCAGGAGCAGTGGGGCAGGTGGGAGGTGGCTGTCACTGCTGTCCGCCCGTCCTGTGCTCCAGAGCCAGCTCCCCGGGGGTCCAGTGTGAGACATCCCATCCCATCCCATCCCATCCCGTCCCGTCCCGTCCCGTCCCATCCCATCCCATCCCATCCCATCCCGTCCCGTCCCATCCCATCCCATCCCATCCCATCCCATCCCATCCCATCCCATCCCATCCCCAGCTGGTGGGATCAACCCCTCCAGTGCCCCCTTAGGCACCCACCACCCTCCACAGGACCCCCGGCACCACCTTCCTTGGCCAACAAGTGCCCGCCCCAGCTTTCCCCATGTCCTCAAACTCTGTTATATCCTTAACTCATCTGCAGGCAGGAGCCACCTTGGGCGCTGCTGGTGGGACACGCTCCCAAAGGGCTGCAGGGACACGCCAGTCCTAAAGGAGGGACACCAGCACCAACCAGCAGGCCAGAGCAGCCCTGCTTGACTCGACCTCTCAGACCATTCCTGCCTCAGAGGCAGTGAACGGTGACAGCAGGACAGTCAGACACTGCGATGGCCCGACACAGCACCCTGCTGTGCACAGCTTCCCCTTGCTTCCCAGAAGAATTAGGCTCTTCAGCGAAGCTCATGTCCCGCGTTTTGGATACTCCAGGAACCCACAACCCTCACCCAGATTTTCTGTGCTCCATAGAGCTCAACTGTGCACCCTCTGCACCTCCTCGCTCTGCAAGTCCTGTGCAGCTTTGAGACCTGACCTGCAGAGGAGTCCTGGGCCACCATCAGACAAGGACATTGTCCACCCACCTGATCCCATCCCCTCGCATCCCGAAGTCAGTTCCCAAAACTGGGGCTCTCCTCTGGATACGACTCTTACAGCCAGCAGGACCTGGTGGGCTGCAAGTGTCAAACAGCAGCAGAGCCAAACCAGTTGTGTACCAAGAGCTGCTCCTCCTCTTTCTCCTCCTCCTTGTGCGGTCTCACCATCAGGCAAAAGCAACTTCCTGGCGTTGCATACAGTTCCTCGCCAGCTGTTAGGAAAGAGCTGCTGGTCTCAAGGGAGGAGCCTCAGAGAGGCTTGTCCAGAATGCTTCGGGTGGTCTTTAGCAAGGAGGTGAGCACACAGGAAAGCATCCTCTGAAGGAAGATGGTGAGTAAGAACCACACCTGGGCTTAGTGGACGTGGGGATGGGACATTGGGAGCCATAAGGCCTGGCTGGAAGGGTTTTGGGGATGTCCTTGTGAGGGGCTGGATCTAGCCAACACCCTTGCTCCTGCAGAAAGGCAAAGTCCTCCTGTACATCTGAGGTGGATGGAGCTTCAAAGGTCTCTGACCAGTTTCTGGGCTCAGAGGAAGGTTTGCTGGGTGAACTTAGGCTGAACATAAGCATCTGTGAAAGGAGGAGGCCACACTCCCACTGAGTCCAGGAGAGCCCCCACCAGCACAAAATGGATTGGAAAACCTGGAACTGATCACAGTCATGGCAGTGCTGTACATCCAGGGGCTCTGAGGAAGTCCCAGCTCATGGAACAGGCCCAAAACTGATTGTTATAAACCAACAAATCTTTCAGGTGTCAAAAATCCCAATGGCATGTTTGGGAATCTGGAAAACGTTGTTTTTTTCACTAATTTGAGTGAAAGCCCCACTGCTGGTATACAGGAAATGACACATTCATGCTGCTTCAGCACTGCTATGCCAAGTCCTGCATTTGAGGGTTTACCAGGAAAACCGGGGTGTTTGCCTGGGGAACTTGCACCTTTGTAAGTCTGTATGTATACATTTGATTGGTTAATGTCAGCAATGTCTAAAAACATTGCATCAGCTTGTCTCTCTGTATCAGCCCTTCCCTTGTGAAAATAAAAACTATGCAATCAAAAACCCAAACTGAAGTCCAAGAAGGAGACTTCAAAGCATACAGCTCCAGTGAAGCAGCCAGCTCTGGTGCAAAGGGACACTGTGGTCTAGGGACAAGGGGGTGGGAGAAAGATGGGGAGAGTAAGGTGGTCTCTCCCCTCTCACAAGGTCCATCTGAGAAACTTAAGAAAAATGTAGCCCCATCCTGTAGCTTTGTGCCATACCTCCAACCTGGCAGTCTTCTTCCAAGAGCTATTTACAGCCTCCTCCTGGCAGTTTTTCTCTGGAGGCTCTAGATAAAGGTGAATTTTGGTCACTGAGAAAGCTAAAGGCAGCTCTGTGCTGGAGCAGACATTCATGTGGTTCATGTGTGCACAGTGTGAGCCACACAGGAAAGACACATATCAGAAAATTAGGGCAGGTAGGGCAGTCTGCTGCCTCTTGGTCTTGTTTTTCTGCACTCAGGCTTTGGTGGGATAAGACTTAGCAGTGCCATCCCAGCTTTTCCTCCAGGGAGGGATCCAATGGCCCTATGTGGTCTCCCCCACCACTTCATCATGGGAAACGGACCAGGGCAAGGCAGGTTGCTCCCATCTGAGCCCTGGAAAGTTTCTGGATCTCAGATTCTGCCCTCGGGAGCTTTGCTACTACCACCCAATCCCTCTGATTTGATGGTCCCTGGTAGTAGACAGAAGGTGGATCAGGCCAAAAGATTCCATGAAAGGTTTCCTGCCCTCGTGGTGGGGTAACTTGGTGCCCATTTGGTGCAGCCCCATGTTGTTTTCTCAGGTATGTTTCAGGACCTTTTTGAGCAAAGACTTTGTTTTGTGGAGAAGACTTAGTGTGAGACCATGTTGAAGGAATACCACATTCTCCGGGGGGAGTTTTGACTCATTTTACTCCATGGTGTTTTAACTGGAACTGTTTTTCTTAATGGTTGCAGATGCATCTGGAGGGGAGAGATGCTGTAGTGAAACACCTTCGGGCAAAGTTCCAACAGAACAGGAAAGAGCCTCCCAAAGTGGGTGGCTGGCCAGAGAGTCACCCTGCAGCCTCTCATGGACCAGAGCCAGGACAGACCCCTGCCATGGCCTCCAAGGGTGATCCTCCTCAGGAGCCCCCCTGGAGCAGGAGGGGGGACTGCAGCAGGGCCTCTCCCTCTCGCAGTGCAGGTCAGAGTTTGGGACAGCATTCACCTCATTCTGCCTGTGACAGCGTGGCACAAATGGTGTGTCGGAAGAAGGGCACGGTTCAAGATGCCAGCTTCCACCCAGTGCCTGCAAAGCCAGGAGGAGATGTGTTGAACAAGAAGGTGGAAACCGGCTCTGATCCTCCCTACAGGAAGCCAGCCCAGCAGACATGGCCACCTGCCAAAGACAAGGGGGCTCCAGCAGTTGTTGTCAAAGGTGCAGCTGTTGCAGACCCTCTGCTCGCCGTCGGAAGCCCCCAAAGGACAGAGCACCCAGCTCTGCCCCGGAGGAAGCCTTTGCCACACGTCAGAGCACTGGGAGTGAAGCCAGGCAAGCCCCGGCGCCCTCCTGATGTGGATTTGTCAAAGTTCAGAGCAGGTGCACATCCTGGGACATCTGTCTGTCCTGCCGCAGAACCACCAAGGCGTGCTCAGCTGGGTATGTGTGGCCAGGCACATGAAAGCCCCTCAGGGAAGGGTGCTGCTTCATTCAGGAAGGAAAATCTCCCCAGTTAGAGCCTGCAGTTCTTGGGAGATGGAAATACTGGGAGGGCTGATGGAGAGGTGGGGGCTTGTATGACCAAAGGGGCTTTTATAAGCAATAGCATGAGGATGAGAATGAGAGAAGGAGGGCAGGTGAAGGAACAAAGTACCCTCTCCCTGGCTGGGCACAAGTTTCTGTCTCTGGGGTATTTGTATGAAGTAAGGTTGGAGTAAGTAACACTAGAGATATTGCCAAACTGGAGTGAGCCCAAGATGGCTGGGGACTGGAGCAATGGAGACCCAGGCTTGTTCAGCTGGCAGGAGAAGGAAGGGGAGACCTCACTGTCCACAGCTACCTAACAGGGAGAAAATGGGGCCAGACTCTTCCCACAGGTGCCCGGGGCAGGGGGTGATGGGCACAAGCAGCAGGAGAGGTGCCAGTCTGACCCTGCCCTTCCAGATGTAGGTCACTGTGGTGCTTTCTCACAGTTGCTGTTCTGCTAATCCACACTCCAGGTGATGAAAGCTGTTTCAAATACCATTTCTTGCTCAATTTCTCTAATCATGAGAGTAGACTTTCCTTCCTTTCCTTAAGAGAACTGAAAAATTGAGCTGGTCTGTATTATAATTAAAAGGTGTTATCAGGGCTGGCCATGCTGTTGTGCTGGGATATTCTCATATGACTGGCTACAATTTGTTTGTCTCATGGGTCCTTACACCTTGCCTTGATTTGATCATTTTTGTTAAATTTTAGGGCAATCTTACGATTTTAGGACCAAATACCTGATTGTGTATTACTTGGTACCATAAACCAGCAGAGATTTTATGTTGTACTCAGGTCTTTGTGCCCATTTTTGGTTGGTCTGGTTGACCAGGCTGGAGACAAGGCTTGTGATAGAAATAATGGCATGTTAGCAGGGGTGTGGTCATGCTAGTAGTGGTAAAGGGAGCAGCAGTATATTCTGGCTGATGATGCTCCTGAGCACGTGGAGATATCCAGGACTTGCCCTGACTCTGGTACATATCTGAAATTTAGGAGTTTTCCACATTCATGATTCCTGTTTTGGCCTCTTGCCCTCTCCTTCCATCATTTGTCCAGGAAGAAAGTAACATTAGAAATATACAAATGGGAAAATACATATTCAAGGTCCTCAGTGAGAAGCCTCATGTGCTGTGCACCAGTGTGCTGGAAGAAAATCCCTAGATGGGCTATGGAGTGCTCTATCAAGATGTGTAGTCAGTTTTATCTCCCTACCTCCCCCTGCACTAAATCCAGCCTAGAGTGGCTCTCACCTCATGGTGGCTGAGGAGAAAATATTAAATAATCTGCTCCCTTCTGTTTCTGCTGTTTGTCACAGATCTCCTTGAACCAGGCTGTGCTGCAGCAGTGCCCGCACGGTTCCCACTGCAGGATGCTCCAAGTGGCACGGGGTGAGGACTGAGGCAGCACTGCTATTCCAGGTGGCTTCCAGGTTGTGCCAAGCCAGTGGGAAGGGCACAAGTCATGACAGCAGGAGGATATTTGGGTATTCCTGCCTGCTGCTGGAGCCCATAGTGTGAAGCACAGCCATCCCCTGGGGCTGTGTTACCTCACTGTGGCCATTGCACCCTGCTGCCCATCCACATCCAGCTGTGTGAGGAGCTGCTGTCCAGCTCTGCCCCAGAGCCAGGGCCAGCCCATGGCCAGCCCACCTCCCCACTCTTCTCCTGGCAGCCCCGATTCTGCCCTCAGCCCCCAACGCTGTCGTTGCAGCAGCACTTCCTAATCATGCTGTGCCTCGCTGCAGGGATGAAGATGAGATATATGATGATGTTGAGCCCGTTGGGCCGGCCAGGAGAAGCCCAGGCCTTCTGCTGCCTTCTGTGTCCCAGCTGCCAGTGTATCCCCGCCCCAGAGGAGGTGAGTACAGGAGGGGCTTAGATGCTGTTTGGGGTGAGACCTGCAGCTCTGAGAACTGCAAGGCCTCAGTGAGCCATGGGCAGCAGCAGCGCCTGTGCTAAGTCTGCTGCTCCCCCACACAGGAGGGCAGTGGGCTCCTCTTGTAAAAGGGCACAGGAAACCCTGCTCCCCCCACACTTGGGGGCAAACTCAGGATTCAGTCCCAAGAGGAGAAAGCTCTTGCTGCTCTTTGTATTCTGTTTTGGCAGGTGTTTACACCTCATGGCAGCCTCACGGCAGCACCTCTCCCGGGGTTTGGTTTTACAGGTGGAAATGCTGACCTAGCCTCGAACAGGGTTACCTTGCTGGCAGCTACACAGAGGTAATGGGGTTCTTTTGCTCTTTCTAAGGGACCCAAAATGGCTAGGGCTCCCTGCTGCTCTGACAAAGGTGCTGCTTTAATGGTCTCTGCTGGACTTGCAATAGGAAGATCTGTGGTGAAAAGCACAGGCTGCAGGCTGTACATCTGGCCCCGAGAGCCCCCACAGCCCCAGAGCTGGAAATGCGATGGGGAGCAGCCAGCAGGGAGAAGGGGACAGGAGGGAGTAGAGCATGCGGTCAACTGAACCTTCCCATGGCTTTCAATGACTGCAGAGAATCCCAGATCTCCCACAAGATGAACACCATGACACTCAAGGCATGCAAGAAGGAGGACAAGATGGACAGAGAGTTTCAGAAGAAATTCAAGGTGAGCAGCAGCGAGTGATCGCTTTTCCCTCTGAGCTCCTTCCCCCCTCCTGGGAAGGGTGCAGTGCAATGGCAGAAAGGAGCTGTGCTCCACAGGGACCCGTGATACCTAGATCACACCCTACCTTGTTCCCCGAGGTCACACCTGCCTCCTTCCCCCAGGTCAGAGCGGTCCCACAGACCGTTTGGCCAAAGAGGAATCTGCTTTTCTTCAAAGAGGGAGAGCAGTCAGACCTGCCTGACTCAACTCCCCATGGGCACTGCTCTTTTTGTTTCAGTTCGAAGGCAGCATCAATGTCCTCACTCGGATGATGGTCGATCCTGCAGCAACAGAGAAGAGGGGTGGAGCGAAGAACCTGCCACTGAGACGGGGAGAAATCCTTGATGTCATTCAGTTTACAAATCAGGAGCAAATCCTGTGCCGGAACAGCCAGAGGAGGTGTAAGTCTGGAGGGGAATGGGGTTTGCCCACAGCAGGGAGCACAGCACAGTTTTGGGCAGAAGCTTCTTCATGCAAACACCCCATGACACCTCCTGACCGACCTCCTCCACGTGTTAGACAGATCTGACAGGTACCCTGATACCTGAGGAGGTTCCCACTTTTCTCTGCACTAATGTTCTGCTCTTCCTTCCACTCAGCAGCAGCATTTCTGCTGTGAGTTGGGCTTGTCCTTTCCCTCTGCTAAAAGCTTTTGCTGTTCTCGAAGCCTCCAGGTGGAATGGGCTGGGATCAGGCTCTTTCCTGCCAGCTGCCATTCAGCCTGGCAGATCAGGCTCCTTCCTGACACTGCCCAGAGCGGGTTCCTCTGAACAGTCCAGCTCAGCTGCCCAGAGCTGGATTCCTTGTTGTCTCAGCTCTTTCTGGGAACATGAGGTGTTGCTAAGCCCTGGGCAGGGGCAGGGGTTGGGGTGATTCCTACTCATGCCCTGGTTCCCAGCACAACCTGATATGTTTTTCTTCACTCTGTTGCAGATGGCTACGTGCCCAGGGCTGTGATGCTGCCTCTGTGAGTACCCTTTCCCAGCCCCTTCATTTCCACTCCATGAGCTGCAATAACTGCTCCATGAGTGGCCAGTACCAACCTAGTCCTGGCTGACAAAACTACCTAGCTCAGGCTGTGATCATAAGCCTAACACTGACCATAAGCTTAACACCAGCTGGTTCCCCTGGGATCGAATCTGCCATTTCTGGTGTCAGGAGAGATTCTGTTACTGGAGCACTGGAGGCACTCGCCAGGCTGTGGTACTTCATGAGGAACCTGCCCAGACACTGCTCAGAGGCTGCTGCTGGCACAGGATGAGTGTGCAGCCCCTCTGCATGGCTGGGTCTGTAGCTCCTGCCAGCCTGGGATGAGATCACCATCCTGAGAGGGGCCAGAGTCATCTCGACCCCACTCCAGATGGTCCCAGCCAAGCAGGGAGAGCACAGCTGGGAGGGGGAATCAGGGCAGGTGGACACCAGAGTCCACAGACAAGTCAGGAGGAGATGGGACAGATACAGCAGCAGGAGCTGGCCCTTGCCTCGGGGTTGGGAGGTGGTGGGACATGGGAGTCCATGCTGCCCACAGAACCCCATCTTTGTCTTTGCAGGGACGCTGACATCTATGATGACGTTGAGATTAATGGTAGGTGCACACAACTGCTGCCACAGAACCCTTCACTGGGCCACAGTGACCACCACACCAGCACCAGGATTCCCCTCCTCCTGACCCTTCGCTGTTTTGCTGCCTTCCCTCTCTCTCTTCCCCCTGTGCAATTCCTCTCCCTGAGGTGTCCTTTGCTTACTCACAGTTCCCTAAAAGTCTTCATGTTCCTCTCTTCCAAATTATTTGGACTTCTCTACACCCTGTTCTCAGCTTACTGCCTCCACTTGCTGCCAGCCCCAGGGCTTCTTCAATGTCCTTTGAGGTGATCCCCCAGACAACTCAGACTTCCCTTTCCCAAGCAGTTGCTCTCTCCTGACATGCAAACTCCATCCCTGGCTGGCAGTTGGCTCTGAAGATGGAGCTGAATAGAGACAGCTGTGTTTCAGTTCTGCTTACAAGCACACACTGTTATCTAATTCTGGCAGGCTGAGCCAACCACAGTAAGGCCAAAGGCACAAGACAGCACCACAGAGACCTTCCCAAGGGCTGGAACAGGAACAGCACCAGACACCAGGCTCCTTTTATGAAGGAGCTCTGCTTCCTCTGAGACAGACTGCAAACCCACCGTGTCCCTGCCAGAACAGTGGCGTGGCTGCTCAGCATGTGGGGCTGCACAGATCCTGCCCCACAGCGCAAGGGGCCTCATCTCTTCAAATCACACATTCACTGTAGCTCTGTTTTGTCTGTGTAAAATATACAATGGTTCAAGAGGGTTTCATGGCTCTTTTTTTTTTTTGAGTGGGGAGAGGGGTGAAATCAGACCCATAAAGGTTTTCACTATTTTCCCATTCCCAGAGCAGCATCTGCAGCCTGGGACTCACCTGCCCTTTCATTCTGCACCACACTCTGGCCCCAGTGACACTCCTGGCCTGAACCAGAGGCAAACTATAACGTTCAATGGGGTGTGGTTGGAGACAGAGACACGACCCTCTTGAGATTCATGTGACAAAAGCTTTTTTTATTGTTCTGAACCCTCCTTAAATAGAAGGTTTAAATTTCCCAGCTCATGACGGTTGGTTGGGAGTTTGCACTGCCCATTTCCCTGGCCAATGGTACATTTGCACTTAGGGTTCAATGACTTGGCTGGGATCCTTTGTATGTGTTCAAATCTATCCTATCAAAGCTCACCTAGGGACCTGTTTACTTCTAGGCTGGTTGAGTTCAGGCCCACAGCTTTAGGCTAGCTGCAATATGACAGCAAACTGGAAACAGAGAAACATACAGAGAAATACTCTAAAATATCATGAATTATGGACCAGGTGCTCCAGCAGCACTCCATGGCCTTGGGGCAGCTTCCCTGGAGAGCTGGCAGGAGGTCAGATCTATTGGGGCAGATATTTGTGTGGGAATATTCAGCATCATCTGTTGGTGATGTTGGGATGATGTCTGCAGATGCTATGGGAAATTCTCATTCACTGGGACAGTTTCCCTTTGCAGACCCTGCCTTTATGAAGCCCTCACACATGGGAGCAGGATCAGGGTGCACTCACAGCCAGTGGGGAGCACAAATCTAGTGCAGGACCCAGATCTGGTGGCAGAACCCAAATCCTTTTGGATCAGGAAGAAGTTCTGAGTCCCTCCTCTCAGTCTGCACACTGGCCCCCATCCCAGGGGCTGGAGGGTTAAACTGGGAGGGTTCAGCACCTCACGGCAGGATGCCAAGCCCAGATTAACCAGTTGAAGACGTCACTTTCCATTATGGGAAAGGCTCCCAAATATCCCTGAAGCTTTTGGTTCTGGGGATTAGCCACCAGCGCACTCAGCTCCTGGCACAGAGCAGGGGTCCATCGGTGCCGAGGGGCCCGTGGCCATGAGTGGGGCTGGGAGCTGCTCCCAGGGGCATCAGCTGGGTGTCTGAGGACAACCATGTGGGAGTGGGTCAGAAGAGCTGTGTTGCACTCGCTGTGCACGGCCCTCCTGCGCCTCTGGAAGTGGGTACGGGCGTTCTGGTACAAAAATGGCCTCTTGACTCTCTCCATGCTCTCTGTTGTCACTGGATGCCTCCTGGGGTTCCTGCTGCGGACACTGGAGCTGACAGACCTGGTAAGCCTGGCTGGGATGGTGATGGGAGTGAGGGGGATGGAGTGGGGCAGGGGGCAAGCCCTGGTGCCAGTAAGGGTCCCAGATGGGCACAGCCCCAAAAGCAAAGGCTCCAGCCCAAGAAAACTACCTCAAGGCAGGTTTCTGCCCATGGCTTTTGTCTTTGTCTTTTTGTCTTTTTGTCTTTGTTTTTTGTTTTTGTCTTTGTCTTTTTTCTTTTCACCAAGAAGGTGCCAACAAATGCCCAAGCTATGGGACAAATCCTGCCTCCCTCCAATGAGAGTGGGGAGCTCTGGGTTGGATCCCGTGGGGCTGCAGGAGCCTCGAGGTGGGATGAGGATTGGAAAGGGGGGAATGTTTACTCAGGGGCTAAGATGTTCAGTAAACAGGCTCCCCCCAACACCACCAGCAGCATTGGGCTCTGAGAGATGGGGCCCAGGAGATGGGGTCCAGGACATGGGGTTCAAGGGATGGAGTCCTCCTATTACTCTCCCCAGCTATGTGCAATCAAAGCACATTTCCATGCTATGGAAAGGACCCAGCAAATAAATAGAGGACAGGTGGGGAGCCTAAGGGCTTCAAGGAGTCACCTTCCTGTGAGGAGCCTTGGTGACAAATTGGAGAAAACACACGAGAAAGGCACTGAGAGTTGGCTCAGCACTCTCCAGGAGCATCACACTGTGAAACAGCACCAAGCTGAGATCCTCTGACTTGGGGCAGCTGGGCCACAGCTCAGCCCTGATCCTCAGCCAGGCTGCTGAGCCCAGGAGGGGGAATGCTGCTCCAGGAGAGCTCAGCTGATGCTGGAACATCCCTGTGTTGCCCACTAGGATTTAGCAAAGTCTTGTCATTTCAATTAGGCCTTTCAGCATCAACGCAGCAGGGATGATCTCATTACTTAATTGAAGCTGGGTGTAATCTCCCTGCATCCCAGTGCACACACCCGTGAGAGCCCAGCAGCCACCCATGCTGGGCATGAGGCTGGCAAAATCTTGGGGCTCCAGACCCCTTCCTGCCATGCATCAAGTCTATTTTCTATCCTCTGCTCCAGCCCCCTCCTGCCCTGTTGCCACAGCTCTGCTGTGGGCCTGGCAGCCACTAGAGACTGTCCCCACTAGAGACTTTTGTCACAAAATCTGGAGGAGAGCTGGAGAGATGGCTGATTCCCGCTTTCCTCCCTGCAATGGGAAAGTGTCACAAAACTGAGACACTCACTGGCAAAGAGATGCTGTTCAGATCTGACATTACCCCTTGCACCCAGCTGGGCCCATCACAGCTCTGGTCTGCCTGAGCTCTCTGGGGACATCAGCCATGGTCAGGCCAGACACTGGGACAATGCAGGGACAGCACAGGGCAGTGACTGAACAGCTGCCTTGGTACCCCTCAAAGCCCCAGCATGGGATGGTGGCTACTTTAGAGTAACCAAAAGTACCTTCTTGTTTTGGGGCCAACTCAGATTCCTCCCTGACACTTCTACAGTGGCACAGTGAAATAGGGGGATCAGGGTTGGATGCATGGATGCATAGATGGGGGATGGAGGGATGGATGGGGGGTAGAGATAAGGATGGAGGGAAGGAGGGATGTTAGCCAGGCTGCTGGTCCCACAGACCCCTCACTCTCACCTTGGTCATGGCTGTGGGATCCAGATTTTGGGGGATGTCTCTTCAGCCCTTTCCCATGTCCATGTGAGGGGGGAAGGAGGTGCAGAGATGTCATGGCACCAAGATTATCCCATGGATGGGCCAGACACCTGGGCTCTTCCTGAGCTCATCTTTTAATCTGAGATATTCCCACCTTTTGTTGCTGCCAAGAGCTTTGGGGCACTTTTGCCCCAAAGCAGATGCAGCCAAGCCTCTGCTCCTTGATAATGAGTGCCATGACTTTTGGGAGGAGCCAGTGATGGGGCTATGTGCACCATTCCCTAGAAGGCTACAGAACCAAGGATGTTTTTGGGAGGGGACCAACCCCATGTGCCCCTCCCTTGTTTACAGCCAGGTTTGCCATGTGGCCAGTATTCCCCATCCCTGAGCCAACTCCCAGTAAGGGACAGCAGAGAAATGGTATCATGGAGTCCCTCAAGGAGCAGCTGCAAGCTCAGAGCTGGGTCTGGCTGGGAAAAAGGAAGATTGATCAAGTCTGAGCCCTTAACACATAATCATTTACCTGACACACACTCTGCTCTATGTGCAGGAGAAGCAGTATTTTTCCTTTCCTGGAGAGCTCCTCATGAGGATGCTGAAGATGCTGATCCTGCCCTTGATCACCTCCAGGTAAGATATCATCTTCTGCTCTAAAGCACCATCTTTCCCTCATGTTGAAAAGATCACCCTGTGAGCCCTGTTGAGGAGACACCCCAAAACTGCATGGGGTGAGAATAACCCTGGCTCCAAGCAGCTGGCAGTCAAGCAGCATCCCCTGGCTTGGTGTCCATCAAACCCCATGATTTCCCAGCAATAGTCTGGGACAAATCCTCACCTGGATTTGGTAGGCACTTGCACCCCGGTCAGACACCTGCACTGGTTGGGGTTTTTCCCTTCTTTTGGGCAGCTGGTGAAGCCAGGACCTCTGTGGGCAGTTGTGATGGGCTGTTGAATCTCAAAGCAGATTCCCTTAGAGGGATTTGAGAAAGTTCAGGTAAAAAACATAAGCATTCCGCAGTGCTGTGTCTCTGTTTGCAAATCCCCATTTTGTTGGCCCATAGAGATCTAGAAATAAGGAACAGGGCCAGCAGTCCTACTGGAGTGTAAACAAGGTCTTGAAAACCTTATATGGATTAACATATTGCAAACAATAAGTTGGCATGTGCTCATTAGACACACACACATGATCAAGTCCTTATTCCCTCAAGGATGTGTCATTTCTCTATTGTTTGTCAGAGTTTGCTTGTTGTCCCATTGCCTCTGGTTCATTTTTGAGAGCAGTGTGGTCTCTATCCTGGCCACACTTGACCTGTTCAGTACCAGCCCTTGCCGAGAGGTCTGTATGTCACATCCGTCCCTGAGGTGTCTGAGGGTTTCCCTTCACTCCCAGACCTCTCTGCAGCTCAGTTGCTGAGTGGTCTCCTCTGATCACTCTCCTGTCTGTGAGTGCAAGGTCTGCAGAGGCCTCCTGGCAGTTTTCTTTCATGTTGGATAGAACCAGGGATTTTTCTGTGATTACTGAATGATGGTGAAGAGCTGTCTACACACCATCCCAGAGGGGACTGGGTGTGCTCTGGGGATGGAGCTCTGGAGATCCTCAAGCCCCAAGCTGGAAAGCACCACCTATGTCAGCGTTGCTTTTGTGGATCTCTTGAGTTTCCAAGGCCCTTCTTCTCCTGTATGTGTGGCTTCTGAATGGCATCCGTGGGCTAACCACCACCTTAGCCACCCTCTGTGTCCCCAAGGCTGGCACTGACCCTTGCAGCCCTTCTGTTATGTCCTGCCTCAGGGTCAGGGCTTGACTGGGTTCTGCAGGGATTAGTGGGGGTCTGTATGCAAGTGGGGCACACTACAGCCCCCAAACACTCACATTTCATAGAATCCTGGAATATCCTGAATCGGAAGGGACCCTCAGGGATGATCAGTGCAGCCCCTGTCCCTGCACAGACCCCCCAACAATCCCACCCTGAGCATCCCTGAGAGCGCTGTCCAAACGCTCCTGGAGCTCTGGCAGCCTTGGGGCCAGGACCATTCCCTGGGGAGCCTGGGCAGTGCCCAGCACCCTCGGGGGGAAGAACCTTTCCCTGAGCTCCATGCCAAGCCCTGGCACAGCTCCAGCCCTTCCTGGGCTCCTGGCCCTGGCCCAGAGCAGAGCTCAGCCCCTGCCCCTCTGCCTCCCCTCGGGAGGAGCTGCAGCCCCCGAGGAGTCTCCCCTCAGTCTCCTCTGCTCCAGCTGAACGAGCCAAGTGCCCTCAGCTGCCCCTCAGAGCTTCCCCAGCTCCGTGTCCCTCCTTTGGACACTCTCCAACAGCTCTGGGTCCTTCTGATCTTGTGGTGCCCAAGGTGCCCCCAGCACTGGAGGTGAGGCTGCCCCAGTGCAGAGCAGAGTGGGACAATCCCTCCCTGGGCCTGGTGGCCCTTTGGGCTGCCAGCAGTGACTCAGATCCAACTTGCCACCCACCAGGACCCCCAGGTCCCTTCCCACGGCGCTGCTCTCCAGCCTCTCATTCCCAGCCTGTCCCTGCATCCAGGGCTGCCCCATCCCAGGGCAGGATTCAACACTTGCCCTGTTAAACATCACACCTTTGGGAATTTCCCAATCCTCACATTTGTCAGGGTCTCTCTGTCCTTGAGAACATCAGCAGTTCCTTCCAAGTGTGTGGCCTCAGCAAACCCAGTCCTGCACTCAATTTGTCTCCACCACCAGCACTGTTCTCCCTGCTGGGGCAGCCTGTAATGCCCTCTCTATTTTTAGCCCAGTTTTGCTGAGAAGTAGCTTATGGGTTACTTCCTAGGAAAGCTTAGTGTGCATGAAATCTGAACCTGCAGGTCTCTCCTGGGTGCATGGGGTCCATCCCCACCAGGACTTTTTGAACCTTGCTGGTACCTTCCTTTGCTCCTCACGAGGCGATGGAGACACAAGAGAACAGGATCTCACAGAAAGGAGCAGCATCATTAAGAGTATAAACACACTAAGAGTATAAACTTAAAACCTTTATAGAAAACAGAAAATACAGCCAGACCTTGAGAGGCTTGGAGGTGCCTCCTGCTCTTCAAAACTCAGCTTGGGCTGTCACAGGCTCATCCTGGGTTTGAGATCCTGTGGGCACTGGCACAGGAATGTGCAAGAGCTCAATGACGCCCCTAGGTTTTGGTTTAAAAACTTATGGAAACCCTTCCCACCTTGGAGATTTTGCCCATCAGGTGCATCTTATTCAGTTTGGGGAGCAAACAGTGACCACTCTGTTCTGTGCTGCAGCCTCATGTCTGGGCTGGCCACCATGGACTCCAGGGCCTGCGGGAAGATGGGGGTGATCACCATCACCTATTACCTTTGGACAACCTTCATGGCAGTGACCGTGGGGATCATCCTCGTGGTCAGCATCCATCCTGGTGCAGCTGCCCAGAAGGACAACTACACTGTGGGGAAAATGGTGCTCAGCTCGGCCGACGCGTTACTGGATTTAATCAGGTGTGTCACAGGAATTCAGCAGGAGCCAAGGTTGTGATAACAAAATCTCGGAAGGTTCTGAGTTCCCAGAAGACCCTGAGATCTCAAGGGAAACAGGACAACCACTGGCCAGATGCTGGTATCTCCAAGGCCGATAATGCGGGGCTCATTTCCCTCCATCCATGCCCCTCTGGCCATTCTGTCCCTGCTCTCCCAAAGCCAGCAGCAAAGAGATGCACTGCATCAGAGATCAGACAGAGTCGTGTTCCCTGCAAGGCTCAGATTCTCCTCTGCAGCCCCAGCTGGGACATGGCAAGCCCAGAACTGGCCCAGGGCTGGGATGGGGTTACCTGGGAGGGCTTGCAGTACATACCCAGGGGCTGGGGGAGAATCTCCATTTCTGGGGGTACTAGATTGACTGGATCAGGCTCTGAGCAGGGGGCTGCAGATGGCAGATGTCCATCTCAGGCTCAGGCTTTCCACCAATCCAATTTACACATGGTTCTCAGTCCTGCTTTGCGTTCACCTTCCAACCTTTCTTTGCTCTCAGCTTGCACAGCTGTCGTAACCTGTTGTTGGCTTGCATGTCCTCTTCTGAACATTGTGCCCACCAGAAGTGCTTCCCAGGATGCTCCCTATGCTCTCACAACACACTTTAACCCTGTGTCATTGGTTTCTTACAGAAATATGTTTCCTTCTAACCTGGTTGAAGCTTCGTTCCAGCAGGTGAGTTCACCTGACCCCTCTGCATGCAGCCAGGATGGAGCTCAGCTCCACACGGGGCAGCCTCTTTGCCCACCCACAGCCAGGAAAGGAGCCCCTTCCCCTTCCCCTTCCCCTTCCCCTTCCCCTTCCCCTTCCCCTTCCCCTTCCCCTTCCCCTTCCCCTTCCCCTTCCCCTTCCCCTTCCCCTTCCCCTTCCCCTTCCCCTTCCCCCCAGGATGGGCACCCAAAGGCAGGAGGGTGCTGCCGGGGGCACAGGCTCACAGGGACCCCCGTACCTGCCCTGTGCCTGCAGGCTCCTGTGAGGAAGCAGGACACATCCCTGCCCTCAGATCCCACTCCTGTGCTGCAGCTTTTTAATCCCCGGGATGGGCAGGCAGCAGGCAAGGAAAGGGACACAAAGAAGGAACGCTTGAGGGAAGGTAGAGTGTTCAAAGGGGGCAGACGAGTGGCCAGGTAGGGTGGAGGGACAGGGAAAACAAGTGAACTCATGGCATTAGGAAAGCATTGGTGAAGCTCCCAGGAGGGCTGGAGACACCAGAGAGGCCCCAGCTCTGTGCTGGGTATCCCACAGGGACGCGGGCACCAACACCGCGAGTCTGCTCTGCAGCCTTGGCTGAGCACAGTCTGCAGCCAACAACCACAGCTCCTCTTGCCTGACTCACTCCTTGTTTCCACCAACCTTTTACTGCCTGGAACCCAAACCTTTAACCTCCAGGAGCACTCGGCCTAGGGCTGGCTTGGCCTCCATGCTGAGAGCAGGATGGAGCTCATGCCAGCAGCACACTAACTTCCCTCCTTTGCTTCTTTTCCAGTATCGAACTGTTCTTGTCCCAGTGGTGAAGTCTCCTGGTTTTCCAAAGATCCCAGGAAAACCTGTCAATTTTATTTACTTTGCACCTGATGACAAAAACCCTGAGATCCATCGGCCTGTGTTCCTTGAGCTGACACCATCACCTGAAATGACCTACAGGACCTTGGCTGGGACCAGCAATGAAATGAATGTCCTGGGGATTGTCATCTTCTCAGCAACCATAGGTATGTGCTCCTCCAGGGACCCAGGGGCAGCCCAGGGTGGCCACGGCTGCGGCCAACATGCTTTACAGAGCAAAAGATGTAGGACAAGGTTCTTTTAGCTTTAATTGGCCCAGTCCCTGGGAACTGGACCCAGCACAGAGCTCATGCCAAAGCCCCTGTCAGCACCACCCGTGGTGAAGCTCACTAAAGCTGTAGACATGGGGAAGGCTGTTTTAATCTGTGTTTCCTTCACAGCCCACGTGTGGGTCCTGAGGGTTTTCAAACCATTACATAAGCTGGGGAGTCCTTTTAATGAAGTCTGAGTGAGGTGTAATTTTGCAGAGGCTGCCTGGGACACAGCTCATCACAATGACCCAAACCCTTCATGCTGAGTGTTCAGCCCCTGAGCAGGCAGGATCCGACAGCAGGGTCAGACTTGGTGCGGTTACAAATATATGAGGATACCCAACAGGACTTTCTGAAGGGAGTAGGGCAGCAGCCTGCATTGAACGGCTTGCAGTCCTGTGTGGAAAAGGTGCTTGGTAGCAATTTTGGGAAGGAAGAAGGTGGTGGAGAGACACGTGCAAGAGAGGAGGTTTAAAGGGGAGAAAGTCATTGAAAGGAGGAACTTGAAGCTGCCTCAAAGTGTAAGAGGACATGGGGGCAAGGCTGAGGGGGAAAGGGAGGAGGGAGAGATCAGGAAGGAAAAAGAGTAGGAGGCAGTGAGATGAGTATGGTGGCAGGATTATGTGTAGATTAAGAGGTGAGGGCAAGGAGCTTGAACTTTGTGTATAAGCAACCAAAAAGCCAATTAGAGGATTTGAGGTGTGGAGGCAGCGCAGTCAGCACAGCACCGGAGTGCTGGGCTGCAGTCAGAGCCACAGAGAGCAGCCAGTTCGAAATGGGAGACCTCAGAGGAGCTGGCCACAGCGACACTGGGCAGAGCCAGACCCACTGACAGATCCCTACAGCCAGAAGATGTCTCTGGCAATCTCCTGTCCCAAAAACCAACATCCTCTGCACACCTTGGACAACAAGGAAAGGTGCTGAGCTCCTGCCCACAGGACATGTGCCCCCCCCCCCCAGCCCTACCAAACCTGCAAGGAGAAGCTGCTTTTCTCTTCTAAGATGACACTTCACAACCCTGCCAGCGTGGGAGTGGGATCAGCCTGAGTCAGGAGGCAGTGGGAGCTCACCTGAGCCAGCCCCAGCCACCACCTGCACTTCCCATGTTTTGCCCAGGATTAGAGCTCCACAAAGCCATAGGCTGGCAGAGCATCACCTGCACCAGGCATGGGCAACTTGATAAAGGGCATTCATAAACCCACAGGATGCTTCCCTTATGAGGAGAGGCTGATTTGGGTTTGCCTGGCAGAAAACAGGAGAGGGACAGGCAGGGCACCACAGACCCATGCCTTGGGAAATAAGGATCACCTCCTCCATGCAGCCAGCTGGGGGGTGGGGTAGGTGGAAGCTGGTTGAGCTCCCAGCAAAGTATATTTGTGTTCAACACCAAAACTAAATGGGTTTTGGGGCTGAGACCAAGGTGTCCATGCAGCACCCACTGCTGGGTACCTAGAGTGACTTTGCTGTGAGGGGTGACCCCACACAGCTACCCCAGCTCTGACAGTTCTTCACTGTCACTGAGGGCCTCTCTGTTGCTTTTGAAACCCACGAGAGGGCAGAGCTTTCAAGATCCTTGAAGGAATCTGTCTGCTTACTTGGGCCATGTCTCCGAAATCAGCTCTGTAGGACCCGAAAAGAAATTACTTTCTTCCAAAGCAGCTGCTGTGGCCACCAAGTACTGGACGAATATCCACAGAGCTGAGATTTAAACATGCCAAGCCTTGTCTCATTTCTGAAAGTTCTGGCAAATGTGAACCCACCTCATCTCTCTTTTGAGCAAGGCAAGAGATCCAGATCCAACCACCAGCCAAGGGCCTCTTGGAGTCCTCAACCCTGAAGACTGAAGAGGGATAAGCAGGACAAGATGCTGTCTATATTTTTCTTTTCCAAGATAAAACAGACACCCGTGCAGTGCTTCAAAATTAATTTTAGCCAACACAGGAAGAAGGACTTGCACCAAGCTGGAAACAAGATGGGCAAATACTCAAAGGTTCTTTTTCCCTTTGCTTGATGGGTACCTGGAAAACCTCGCAGCCAGTGAAAGCAGTGGGGTTTCACACTAGGAGACAGGACAGCACTATAACCCTTCTAACCATTCCAACCATAACCTGTATTTCTGTTCTGGTGTTCCTTCAACAGAAAGTGAGGCTGGATTAGGTTAATGCAACATCAAAGGAAATAAAACAAACTTAGGAGAGAAGGCTTAATGCCTGTATCTAAGCAACTTGCTCAGATCCTTCCTGACATATCACTGTACAGCCACATGTGTTGTCACCACCATGGCACAGCCTGGGAGCCAACCCCGAACAGCCCAGCCCATGAGGGAACCAGTGAGGGACTGGGGCCCTGAGCACTGTCCAGTCACTGTGGCAGGAGGGGCCCCTTTCACTCCACAGCAGGGCAGGGATGCAGCACAGCATCACATCCTCAGCTACAGAGAACCCTACCACACCTTATCCTTAAAAAATTCCATTTTTATTTCAAGAGTTCATTATTCTTGTATTACCAAATAGGAATCCAGATATCCACTTAATCCAGCTAATCCACAGTTTATCCACCCCAGAAAATTACTCTTCCAGCATTGAGCAGCAGTGAAGTTTATCTGTTTTCTGTGCAAGGAAGAGTCCAAATCCTGGATTTGGGTCTGGTGGGGCTTTGTGAGAAAGGCCAGATGATTGTGTTTGCTTGGAATAGAGAGTGGCTGTGACTGGGAAGAGCACATGGCAACCAGTACTAAATCAGGTTTTGCCTGGTGACCCCCATTCTGAGGCCACCAGACCCTTAAGACACTTGGCCTGTCAGCTGCTGTTCCCGTGGTGCTCCCAGGTAACATAAGCTGCTGTGTTCACTTGCAGGACTTCTCCTGGGGAAAATGGGTGAGCGAGGAGCCCCGCTGGTCAACGTGTGCCAGTGTCTGAATGAAGCAGTTATGAAAATTGTCTCGATGGCCGTTTGGTAAATCTGGTTTTGATTGATTGATTGATTGATTGATTGATTTTCTTTCCTGCTACCTAATGGTGATGCCAGTCACCCTGCAAATGTTTGTTGTGAGCACTGAACTTGTTTTTGTACGATGTACTGCACAGTACCAAACACTGCCATGTCTATCCTGCAGTGCTACAGTGATTGCTGCGTTCTCATAATTTTTTATGCTTATCCTTTGCAGGTACTTCCCCTTTGGCATTGTATTTCTCATAGCTGGAAAGATCTTGGAGATGGAAGATCCATCAGTTATAGGACAGAAGCTGGGACTGTATGTCATTACAGTAGTGTCAGGGCTTGCCTTGCATGGAATCATCCTTTTACCTCTGCTTTTTGTGCTCATCACCAAGAAAAACCCATTTGCTTTCATTCAGGGGATACTGCAAGCCTTGCTGATCGCCTTAGCTACATCCTCCAGGTAGGGAAACGTGGCTGGAACCTGCGGATACTGCAGAGCAGGGATCTGGTTTAGCAAGGGAAATGTGTCAGTGTCCAGGCAGGGGAACTCTGGGAGGACAGGTGTAACTCAAAGGAAAACTGCTCCAGCAGTATTTGAAGTGAGAATGCTCCTGGTTTTAGGAGGAAGCAGATGCTCAGCCCTGCCCTGGTCAGCAGACCTGGGCAGCTCATGGTGCTCTTTCACTCACCCTCTCCCAGGGCTTTCCCAGAGCAAACCAGCAATGTTTTTTTGTGTGTGTGCACAAAAATTTCATTCTATTGCTGCAATTTTCTTTCCATGAATTCAAACTAGGACTGTTGTAGGTGCTTGATAAACTGCATGGGGTCATGCTCCTGGAATTTAACTGGAAACATCAAAAGATCTTCTGAACGCTTTATTGACAATCTAAAATCAACTACAGTGTATCCCAAGTTCATTCACAGAAAAATCTTGCCTACTTTTAAAATATTTTAATAATTTTAGATTATATTTATCTATTCTATTTTCATTTTAATACATTCCTTATAACAATGAAAAAAAGTTCACATTATAAACCACCATCCTTTCCTAAAGACACACAAATTCAAACATTTTCCTGGAGCACATTTGACCAGGTAAAGGGTTTTCCTGGCCTCTCTGTTGCTTCTCCACATAATCCAAATAAACCCACCTGGACTGTGCCTCCCCTTCCCCAGTGCCCACTGCTGCAACCATTGCTTCTGCAACTCTTAATGACTCTTAACGACCCTCTCCTCCTGAACCTGATCTCCAGCTCTGTCTCCATCAGGCTTCTCCTCCCTCTGCTCTGCAGCCAGCTAAGGGAGGGAGAACTGTCACAGAGGGAATACCCTGCTCCTTGTCCCTTCCCCATGGTCTGTGCCCAGGGCTGGGGCCACTGCTCTGCATCCAGAGCCTTTCCCAAATGCAGTCCCCATCTCTGAGTACGTCGCAATCCAATTGACTTCTGTGGTTTCCTTTCTTCAATCTGTTCTCTTCTATTCCTCATCCCAGTTCCTGTGGGACTGCTGTCATCTTCATGCTAGACAGAAACAAGAGAGAGAGGTCAGGGATGCAGAAGCTGAGGCAGGCATCCCTCATGGAGCAGACAGGTGAGGACGATGGGGGTCTGGCTGGACCCCAGCGCAGCCAGTGCTGGCACACGCTGTGCCACACTGCAGGAGGTACTGCAGGGTTAACGTGGGCACCAGGGATGTTCAACAGCTGCAGCCATGGCACACAGGTGGTTGAAGTTGTGTCTTCAGCCACTGAAATTATATTCTGACATTTTCTCTCTCAGCCTGCAGCTCACTTTGCTGCTGATGTCTATTCCCCAGGTGGTAAGATCTGAAGAGACTTTGATTGCTACAGCAATCTATGCAACACTGCGGCATCCACCCTCAGGAGGGCTGGTATTTCTCCCATCACACCGACTCCAACTTACAAAGCTCAACACAAACAGCAATCACTGCTTGTTTCTTGTCCTGCAGCTCAGCCACCCTGCCCATCACCCTCAAGTGTCTCCTGGAGAACAACGGCATCGACAGACGCGTGGCGCGGTTCGTGCTCCCTGTCGGGGCCACCATCAACATGGACGGCACCGCGCTCTACGAGGCCGTCGCTGCCATCTTCATTGCCCAGGTCAATGAGTATGAACTGGATTTGGGACAAATCATAACTATAAGGTAAAAGTTTCTCTGCAGCAGCCAGATTATTTCTCTCTATTCCTATTTACAGATATTAGGATAACCTCTTGCATTTTTCCCATTTGCAGAGATCTTGTTAATGCAGAGTGACCTTTGCTGGGAAGTTGAGGAGCAGGGGAGGGTGCAGCATGTCCCAGTCCCTATGCTGTGTGCCAGGGAAAGCTAGGCTAGCTCCACACCCCAGAATCTGCTGCAAGTCAAGGACTTTGCCTGTAGCTGCACAGACATGTGGTTGGAGCAGGTCAGCTCTGCAGACCTGAGCACAGAAGGATTTGTGCAGGTGTCATTTACTCCCTTTCACGAATGGGATATTTCATAAGCAGGGAAATAAAGCATGTAACTAAATAATAATTAAGTACATTTGCAAATATTTAGCAATTTTAAGGAGGAAATCCCTACCCTTAAGGCAGAGGGCAGCACAGAGCCACAGCACTCGCTGGCAGACCCTGTTGTGCACAGAGCAGTTTGTGATAGCACCTGGGAACAGGAAGGTGGAGGAAGTCAGATCCAACCAGTCCTTCCACACAGCAGTAACTCTGCCATGCAAACATGCTGGTTTGAATTGCACAGCCGCCCTCTCTTTGCAGCATCACGGCCTCGGCAGCCAGCATTGGGGCCGCTGGCATCCCGCAGTCCGGGCTCGTCACCATGGTCATTGTGCTCACCTCCGTGGGGCTGCCCACCGAGGACATCACCCTCATCATCGCCGTCGACTGGGCTCTGTAAGTGCTCTCCAGGCACTGCCATGGGCGGTGCCCAGGGTCAGTGTATGGTGATGTATCTTCATCTGGATGGATGAAACCAGATTGCTCTTGAGACAGAAACTGATGCTGGATTACACTTGTCACTGACAAATAAACACACAGCTCGTGAAATGTGCCATTCCAAAGTACTAAGATAAAAACAAAGCAAGTCATTAGGTGAGAAACCACAGAGAGCAGATGCCCAGGTACAGAACCGACGCATGGGTGGCTGGTTTGTACTCACCCCCCAGGGAGAAGAAGGAACAGTGCCAAGGATCATGGCTGCTTTTCTCTTTCCCCCGGGAAGGAAGGTTAACACACCAGTTCAGCCTTTCAGCATCACAGGGTACCCAGCATCACTGGCACCTTCTACTAATGTGAGAGGTGTCTGGGCAGACAAGAGAGGAGCAGTGGCTGGATCTACAGGATTTTTCCTCGAGAGGCATCTCAAGGAGTTTTATGATTTGCTGAGGCAGCTCTCCCTCCACTTAGCACAACAGTGCCTGTCCCAGTTTGGGAGGTGGCTCTGGCAGGTCCCTGCGCTGCTCACACAGGCAGGGTGAGACAGATGCTGCCCCAGCACGGGGCTCACGATAGACACCATTTCCTCTCTGCATGTGCAAAACCAAAACAGCACTTGGCAACACCAGTGGGAGGGACATTCAGGATGAGGGCTGACTGTTCCAAAGCCATCAACAGCCTGGGCACACTGGCCATGGCCACCCCCTGCATCCTGGCGCTGTCTCTCTGCAGGGACCGACTGCGAACCATGACCAACGTCCTTGGAGACGCCCTGGCTGCTGGCATCATAGCACACGTCTGCCAGAAGGACTTTGCCCCAAAGCCACCCCCAGTATGTACGGCATGGTGGGAAGGCAGGGGGTCACGGGACATGGCAGGACAGCACAAGGCACCTGCTCACTCCAGAAATTAAAACTGTGCTCTTTTCATTTTGCAGCAAGACCCAATGAGCAACAAAGACAAGTTTCCTTCTGCTGAGACCTCACACCTGCATCCCAAAGACAATGGGACTGAAGTGACTGAAGAAGCCCTGTTGGATCAGACAGGAATTCACTATAACATCTGCCAGGTGTAGATAAAAGCGTTCCTGCTCCCAGGAATGGCATTTTGGTGCTAAACACTGACATTGTTAAGTGTCGAATGTGGATGCTCTGCAAGATAAAGGCCTTACTTGGCACAAAAAGTGGAAAAATTCTTATCCTTTGAAGACTGTGGACTCCAAGCAGCCACCCAAAGAGCACGGATCTGCTGCTGGGGCACGGAGCCAGCTCCTCCCTGCACCTGAGGACACACAGCTGGGAGCTCGCTGCCCTGTCTTAAATGGCTGGCTTTGAAGGATTTATAGCTCCCATTTTTCCAGGCTCACCTATTTTTGAAAGCTAGGGAGGTGAGCAGGTGTTAGCACACTGGATTTGGTGAGAATGCAGTAGGGATGGGACATAACACTGAACCCTCTGGCCAGCAGCTCTTTCCTTCCCAGGCTGTGCTCCAGAAAGCTTTTGTTTTCCTTATTATAGAGATTATTTTTTTAATCATTGCTTTTTATTTTACTACTGGGTTCTCATCTAAAAACTAAGATTAAGTGAATTTTTGTCTAGAGCTCAAAATCCAAGTTGGACATAAATGGATTTCCCAGCTGTCAGGTTGCAGACAGGATGGCTGAGCTGTTGCAATCTCTCAGGGAGAGTGGGATTCACTGGCTGGAAGGAAGGAAGGACCAGATGTACACCTGTTTTTACAGCTGTTTTATTACAGAGAACTAATTAACCAGGCCCAATTGCAATTGTGTTGATTTTCCTGACTAAGGATCTGTCCCCAAGCTCAAATTCCAATTACAGCCTTAAAATCCAGGCTTCCCAGGGCAGCCTTCTACACAAAAGCCTTTTATACCAACAATTCATGTCACTGAATTAATTTGTCTCTCAAAATGTCATCTCATCCCTTTTCTCCTTCTTGATATTTCCTGCCACAGAATTAGGAATTATAACATAGCTCAGACCCCCACTCACATCACTGAACTGTTCTCTAATTGCACATAAAGAAAACATTTTCTGGGCAAAATTCTTTCAAGTTGAAGTCACAGGTTGTAAAAAATTTTTTCATTTAGAAATATTCGTTCCAATTTTGCCAAATGAAAAGGAGAAACTATTAAATATCAGAAACCAGCTTTTGCACAAAAATTGTCTTCTATTCACTTACAAAAGCCTCCACATAATTAGAATCCTGGGCAACATAAGCTTGAGACACTGTTGCTAACTTTGGCCTTTTTCACCCTTTCTCCTTGGTGAGGTTAATTATTTCCTTCTTAAACATTACAGCCCAACTCTCTTCAAGGAGCAGTCATGTCATTCACAAACCCAAAATAATCACTTTCAAATCAATCTCTGCAGCTTCTCCAGACATCCCTCCCTCCTTCCTCTATCATTTATGATCACCTTGATACATCACACACTGGTTCAGCCTCACTGGCTCTGAAGGGATTTGTGGTTGTTCCTCTTTATCAAGACTGAGCTCAGCCACCCAACCCCCCGGGGAGATGTGGGTGCACCCTGAGGAGGCTCCAGGCAGCCCCAGCTCTGGGCAAGGATCTGAGTATCCTGTCCATCTGCAAGTCACCCACATCCCACAGACACAGCTGGACAGACACCTGCAATGCACCT
Organism: Sturnus vulgaris; assembly: GCF_052056855.1. NCBI lineage: Eukaryota > Metazoa > Chordata > Aves > Passeriformes > Sturnidae > Sturnus > Sturnus vulgaris. Next base: position 5,119,872 of record NC_142268.1, on the reverse strand, counting down.
GCTCCAACACAGCAATTAAAACAGGTGGCATGGATGAGACCTTTCTGGTCAGTCACTGGTGCATGGGAGCACCCACATCCCTCACTGGATGCCCTGGGTGAGTCCAGGCTGACCAGCACAGACATCAGCACAGGCAGCAGAGACAAGCCCCACTTTCATATCCATTCTGCCCTAATTAATGACCTCTGGATATTACAGCACACAATTAACCCTGCAACAAAAGGCAGGATGGAACATCCATGGCAAAGGTCCTTGAGTAAATGCTGGGACTGCAGGATGAGTCTCTGGGCAGTCACTCCCATCACTGGGGTCTGGCTGCTGCAGACCAGACCACCTTATCCCCTGCCCCAGAAAGTGCAAGTCACACTAACACAACTTAAACAGCACATCCTTGAGCTCACTGCAACAAAGAAAAAATTATTGCTGAAAAAAATCCCACCCTGTGCAACTTGGCCGAGGAGCTGCAAGTCCTGTGCTTTATCAATCCCAGAATAGTTGGATTGGAAAGGAACTTAAAGCTTATCTCCCATGGGCAGAGGCATCTTCCACTAGACCATCTTGCTCTAAGCCCTGTTCAACCTGGCCTTGAAAGTGCTGGTAACATCTATTACTATCTGGTAAGATTCACATTAGCAGAGATGCTTTGATTTTGGAAATCAGCAGGAGGCATTTTGGTGCTAGTAAGGTTAAGTGTCATGCCAGAGTCCACATAGCTTTGTCCTTGTAACAAATACAGCAAGGGAGACTTTTGAGTCCAACAGCCTCAAAACTGGGCTGTCATCACTGTGCCCCTCTAACAGGATAAAACAAGGGGAAAAAATAATTCACGTGCTTCTGAAAATCACTTTGTGGTCTGGTATAGAGGGAAGGCATTGTTATTCATGGGGAAAACTCAAAAGCAACAAGGACAATCTATCTTCAGCATTGCAGGCACAGGAGAGGCACCTGAACACCTTCAACAGGGTGGAAATTGTGGAAAAGCAAATGAAGCAGATTTATGGGATGGTCCAGCTGGTGAGGGGCCCAGTCACAGATGATGCCCTTGGGATGGCACCATCCCAACCCCACCTGTGTTTTTGTGCTGCTGGGGAAACACTGACATCAGCGTTTTTCTGCTGCTCAGGCAGGAACAGCAGCCTCCCTGCGCCAGCCCCAAGAATCAGTGGCACCCATGGAACCCCAGAATGTCAGCAGGACTTTTGTAGAGAGCAACATAAACTAACTGGGGGTGAAGAACAAGAGATTTTTAGAAGACAAGAAAGTAGCAGAGTCTGGACAAAGTCACTGGGCATCACCTGTAAGAATTTTATTCTGTACCAACTGTAGTCAGGAGACCAGGATGGGAGGGAGGTAAAGTTCCACGTGTCCCACATCAGGAAAACTGAGGTGTCTTACTTGGCAAATTGAAACCTGTCTATTCAGCCTCAAAAAAGGTTAAAAAAAGAGAGCTGGGGCACTGCCCAGGCTCCCCAGGGAATGGTCCCGGCCCCAAGGCTGCCAGAGCTCCAGGAGCGTTTGGACAGCGCTCTCAGGGATGCTCAGGGTGGGATTGTTGGGGGGTCTGTGCAGGGACAGGGGCTGAATCAATGATCCCTGTGGGTCCCTTGGAGCTCAGGATATTCTGTGGTTCCATAATTAAATTCTACTGACTGATACACTGCACCTTCAAAGTATTTTCAACTATTTTCCCCAGGCATCTGTAAAAAAAAGAAGTGCCTCTGTTCTACACTGAAAATCTAACTGCGTTATTTCCATTGCAATTGGAGAAGCACAGGCAGTGCAAGGCACACACCCTACAGCACAGAAATCTGCTGTACAGAAATCACACAAGCTCAAACCTGTATTTCTTCCTTGGAAATCCTTGTTTTCCTTACAAACACAAATCTCAGCTGCTATGGTAATACAGGTGATCCCTGGGTTATGGTTGCTGTGTATAATATTGTAATAAAGTTGGAGAGCAACTGGGTGAAGGAATTTGGCTGTTATACAAGTGTTATTTTACTGAAAAAAAATATTCAAGGAAAGCTGCTTTGGTGAACTACAATCCATGTGAAAGGTATTTATGGGGTCTGTGGTTATTAAGCAAAAGGGAAAGTTGAAGCAGCCCTTGGCTTTGGGGCACATCCCAGACATGGGCAGAAAACCCACCTGTTGGCCACATGAGCCTTGACTGAGGAATGACATTTCCAAAATGGTATTTGGGAATTTGAGGATGTGACTGACCATAAACACGAGGCTTAAATGAATTTTCATTGAACTGAATGACTTGAGTGTATACTTTACTCAAAACACAATGGCTTGTCCCTACAAGCCTATGGATAAGTTGCCTTGATCCTACAGATTGGTTCTTTACTGTGTATCAGTTGTCTTTCAGCACAAGTCAGTTTTACATATGTGAATTTATAAAATTATGAGTTTTTATCAGGAACTTTTGCTTTTATATTATTTTCACACCTTTTTAGGATGCATAAATGGAGCTGGAAGGGCACGGTCAGCAGAGCACTGCTGCCATCCTTCCTTTGGATCACAATGTGCCTTGGTTTGTGTTTTACTAAAACTGAAAAAATAAAATAACTCAGTGCTGTAGCATGTGGCAAAATCCAAACAACAGATGCGACAACTAGCCCAAAGATCTCTTTTAATTTAAAATATTACCCACTTCAAAATTAGTCTGGAAGTTTTCTAGAATAATTTTGAAAATTCCCTTCCACAAAATGTTTTGATGGTAATTATTTAAATCTATTAAAATCTCAGGTTTCTCTGTAAAACCAGATTTCCAAAGCAACTCTGAACGACAGATATGACTCAAATAAGTTTGGGGTTTTTTTGACAATCACAGCATGTAACCTCCTCTAAATGCTCCTCTAAGGAGTGAATGCCTCCCTGGGGATGTGTTTTCTGCCTCTCCCTTTCCAATTCACTGTACGCATTTGTTTCCTTGAGGAATTCCTAATCTTGTCTGACGTGATAATAAAACTTTCTAGAAAATCTGAATTAATTATTTCAGTTCTTTCTGCAGGCAGTTGCAGCTCAGTCCATCACCCAGGGACTACACACACACACAGCCCAGGGTCAGGGCAGGTCCTGCTCAGAACATGGCACTGAGAGCAAAGCGAGGAACATCAGTGCTGTGCTCAGGGGACCCTTTGCAAACTTCAACAGTTAACAGCTCACATCTAGCTCAGGAATTGTCTCTCAGTGTTCACATGCAGAGAATCTCATCCCACCCCCTGCCACAGGCAGGGACCCCTTCCACTATCCCAGGTTACTCCAAGCCCCATCCAACCTGACCTTGGACACTTGCAGGGATCCAGGGGCAGCCACAGCTGCTCTGGACAACCTGTGCCAGTCAAGAATTTCTTCCTAATATTCCTTCTAACCCTGCCCTCTGGCAGTGGGAAGCTGTTCTCACTTGTCTCAAGTCCCTCTCTGGATCTCTTGCAGGCTTCCTAAAAGTTGCATCTGCACCTTTTCTGGGCCCTCAGGGCTAGTGTTTAGACCCCCTCAGAGCCCCACAGATCCCAGCAGCCCCCAGCCATGCACAGCACAGGGTGCAGAGGTGCTCCATGGACTCATTACCTTGGGTTCCACCAGCCTGGGCAATTCTGCAGCGTGTTCCACCTCACCGTGTTGGACATTCTCCAAAGCAAACTTCCCAGCATTCAGTGTGGGGAGGAAGCTGTAGCATCCCTGTGTAAGATGCTCCAAAATCCACATCAGGAGTAGTCAGACTTTTGCATGTGCAGAGGTCCTGGTAGCCAGGTGTGCAATGTGCACTTACCTTTGTTTTCTAGAAGCTTCGTGTCTCATTTCAACTACACATATCAAGTGCCCTGTAGCCAACAGTGAGAGCCTGGCACCTTTCTGAGCAGTACATCTCAGGCTTTAGGAGTAGATGTCTTCAGAAGGCTCCTACTGATGGGTTTGGACTGGGTGCTAAGACCTTAATAGTTTGAGTCAGTAGGATGAATCCCACCCTAAATTACATGTCTGAGCAAGAGACCTATATTTAGAATCCTGAGTCTTCAAACTCCACAAGGCCAGATTTTAGTTTTCACTCTGAGCCATGGACTTTGGCAAAACACAGCTCAACACAGGAAAGAACAATAAGGCTGAAGCACTACACCCAACCCAAAACTGGCTCCTCCACTTACCTGGCCATTTCACCTCAGAGATCTTCTACTCACTGTCCTTCCCTGAAACACAACAAAATGGCCAAATACCCATTCTCCTCCTTCTTTCCCTTTCAATATTCCTGGAGTCTTCAACCATCTGCAAAGCACGATTTTAAACCAGATTCTGGTGCCAAAACATTGAGAAGAGCAGCATCATGATCCCAACTTCAGAACACTGTGTTGTCTCTAGACATCTCACTCTCCATTTCTCTGTCTTGCTTTCTCAAGTCCCAAGCAGTTACTTACTTTGACAGGCTGCAATCACTAGAGACAGACAAAGCACATGCTCTTTGCACTTACAGCCTGGCAGACATCTGCTGGTGGTGTCACAGCTCAAGCCAGGCTAACTTCCTCACAATTCTCCTCCTAATGCCAAGAAAATGCCAATCCTGACCTTTAATTGTTGGTTTTTACTACTCATGTGATTCTTCCCCACAGGATGGGGTATCTATCCAGTGGCTATTCAGAGTTATGAGCTGCTCTTCCCAACCATGCTTCCCTCTAACCTGAGCACCAATCTGCATTTCCTAGACATGAAGCCTTAAGCAGGAAATAAAACATTTATACACATCCTTCCCAAGCAGCAATTACCCACTTGCTCACAACTAGCTAGCAAAGCAGAACTTTGTTTTAATTCACCCTCTCATCTTTCCAACGAGGTGCAAATCAAACACACAGGGAACTGCTCAGGTTCTGGCTTCACCTTTGAACTCACAGTAATAAAACCTGCCTTTCCCATCATGATCCAGCAAAGGCAAGAGCTCAGTGAGCAGGAGGCAAGGTAGGTCTCAGCAGCGACACAGCCAAGCAGCAGAGAACAGAAATAACCTGGAGAGTACCACTGCTCAGGGTGAACACCACATGAACCCCAGCAGCTCCACTGGGGCATTAACCCCCCCAAAATAGGCAGATATAAAACAACCAGAGACACAAGAACCCTGCAAATGGGCAGATATGAACAATCAGGACTCCTGTTGCATTGTCCATCGCACTCTCAAAGCATTCAAACAGAGCTGAAGAGAAAAGGCAGCCCCAGGAACACCCACTGCTGCCAGCACCAACAGCCACACAGTTCCACCTACTCTGAGTCAGGCTGGGGACAAGAACCAGTGCATCCTGCTGCCCAAAGCACATGGCCTCGTAACACCACCCTGTTCTGTAAGGAAGAACCCAGGGCTAGTGCCTGTACCAACACAGCTGTGGCACTGAGCCCAGTGCAGAGAGAAACCCCTCCTGGATGTGCAGCTCATGGGGCCACCCTGGCTGTACAGCCCTCATGCTCCTGGTAAGCTCTGCCCTCCTCATCAGACCACCCTCCAGCTGGATTTCACCTGCAACCATCAGGAACACACTGCATTAATTCAGGATTGTAAAGACAGCTCTGAGGAGGGTATTGATTCAGTGACAACCCCCACAACTCCTTGGCTGGCTCTGGACAGCAATCAGTCCCATCCATCATTGCTGCAGTGCCAGCACTCACTCTACCTGAGAAATGTGTTGAGCTGGTCAAAGTTGTCAACAGCAGGTTTCTGGTGTACACAATTCATTCTCATCACTGCATCATTACCCTACATGACATGCTCACTTCCCTCATCTCCCACCCCCATGAGGAAAACCACCAAATTGCTCAGCTGGTTCCCTGTTATAATAAGCAAGACAGAATGGTTCAGTTCAGCACAAACACATATCACAAGGTTTGATGTTTGATGGGCCTCTCCATCTGTTTCCTCATAAGCAAAAAGAGCTCAACAGCAGTGCCACACGCTGCACCTGGGAATGGGACATCCATTAAGCTTCTCTACTACAGCTTCTTTGGGAGAAAGAATTCATTATCTGCCCATTCTGAGCCTCCTATGTCACCTGTGTGACCAACCCCTGAACAACAGATGCATCGAGATTTTGAACTTCTCATCAATGGCCTTCCACTGCTTGTTCATAAACAGGTGACAATATTGACAGTAGACTGCCAAATTGTGTCCTGGAAGGATTTCCCCACACCCAGCATAGTGCATCTCCCAGCCAAAGGAGATGGTGGCACACACAGATGTAAATGGACTACCCCAGCAAGAAGCTCCTCTAGAGAGTTTCAGTCCTGTGTCACAAGATGCTACAAAAGCACATGACCGAGCCTACAGGACTCACATGGACTCTCTTACTCCACAATTTGCACCCAAAGCTCCTTCTCACAGCTGGGTCCCACATCCCTGTTATAGCTCCACACACCTGGCTCCTGAACATGTCCGTGTCTGTGCACTCCTTTGCATCATGCCTGACCCACGCTCAGGACCAAGAGCATTTATACTCCTTCTGCCTCTCCAAAACCTCATACAGGAGAGTGGGAATGGGGCAGTCAGGGAGGAGCTACAGCATCCCCCCACAATTTGCAGCAGAGGATGCCATAGCACATATGTGGTATTTCAACATAGGTAAATGCTGGAAATGCATTCCAAAAATCTGGAAATGAGTAATATCCCATCAGCTGAAAAATCTGCTAACCCTTTCATGTTGTCTTCCTTCTTTAAAGTAACTCCCACCCTAAATTTCCTGTATTTGTAACTACCGAAGTTTATTTAGTGGTATCCAACACCATTATCAAATTCTTTACAAAAGTCCATGTAAATGGGAGTTACTGCACTTTAAAAATCTGTTTACTCACTACTCTCAAAGTAACCCACCAAATTAATTATTCTGTGACAAAATGTATTTGAACATTTTTATTTTGCTCGATTATCTTTAAATTCTGTTATTCAGAATTTGAAGCATACGGCTTCATAGTAGTTTTTTAGACCATGACTTGGTGGGATGGAACCTCTTCAATTAATAGCCCATTGGAAGAAGCTGCCACAGCCTTCATCCCCTGCTTCAGCACTTTGCAGGGATAAGTGTCCTGTCTATGGAAACACACCATGCAGCAGAGACCAGTTTATCAGGGTTGTACCAGCCCATGCCATACAGCCCTAATACACATTTCTCTGTGATGTGCCATTTTCCACAGCAGACACTGCCAGGAGGGACAAGTTCACATCTTTCCTAGCAGAACTCTCGTGCTGACAATGCACTTCTGTTCAAGACCACATCTCTCCTGGTTTTAGCATGGCCATTCCCTTGCAGGTCTTTGCATTTCCAGTGCACAAGTTCTGTAACCAGCACGCCACGTACTCCCTTCAGCTGAACATGGAGCTGCTTCCTTCCCCACTGCACAGCTTACAAATAGCTCCTTTCCTTCCTGACCTTTGACAAGTACCTTTGGTTTCTCATCTACTCCATTTACTCTGATCTTAATACCTGGGGCTAGATTTTTGCCAGGTGTCTTGGGGTGACTGTATGATGCCTATATCCCCAAATCGTCTGTTCTGTTGGTGTTGAATATTAAATTCTGCAACTTTAAAACTGGTTCCAGGAGTGAAAGGGCAGGGGGGGGAAGAAGAAGTGCAGAGTTTGTTATCAGAGACTGCACGGGCTCCCCCACATTCCTGCAGACAGACTGTGTTGTCTGCGGTGGACAGGGAGAGAGAGCTCTCCTTTACTCTTGGTTAGTTTTTTGGCTAGCTGAGACAGAGAAGCCCCCTGGATTGTTTTTTTCCCCTTTTTCTGTTTTCCTGGAACTGTTTGAACCTGCTTTGGACTGAAAACCCAAAAAAGCACCGGGAACTCACACCTGTGGCCCACCAGGCCTGGCCTGGGCATTCCCCAGCACAGGAGGGACTGAGAGCAGACTGAGTGAGCCGGGCAGCCCACAGAAAAAACTCTTCAAAATTTGCCATCTCCTCGGAACAGCGAGAGGTTTTGCTGTTTGATATTGTTCATTGTTGCGCTAGGAGGTGTGTTGCCTGTTGAATAAACAGTTTTCTTTTATCCACTTCTCTCCAATTTTTTTTCCCTTTTTCCAGAGGGACCTCATTCAGAAGTTTCCTCCCAAATTTGCCCTAAACCAGAACACAAGGGCAGGAGTTTTGGCTTTTGCCAGGTACATGGACCGATGATTGTACCAGCAGTTTTGACTAAGAAGTGACTCCAAGCACAGTCCTTCACATCCACAATCCACTCTCTAGTCTAGCTGGCTTCCCAGAATAATTAATTCCCACGGTTTTCTTGAGCCTCCAGCTGACCCCAAGCACAATCCAGTGCAGTTTTTGCTAAGTGTCACATTATGCAGCCTGATCCCACCCTTTAACTGACCCTTTAGCATGGTTGGAATGGGGACTACAGGGAAACCAGATCCAACAACTGAACCAGGTTTAAAGGAACCACTGGCAAGATTTATCTTTATTTTAATGTAAAAAGAAATGCCTACCAACAGATTTATCAGCACAAGTATGATGATGGTGGAGGGTTGTTACAAGATACTGGACACTGGAGCAACATCAGCACCTAAACATATCCAGAGCTCACCTTTGGAGCCTTATTTACATCTTCAAAGACATTTGATGATGATTAGTATTATCATGATGGGACTTTTTTTCTAGAACCTCAATATCTAAAATCTTCTAATACAAAAACATGTATGAAGCTGTACCATGTAACATTATTTTAATAACCTGTTAAGCTTTCACACAGGATGAAAATGCAGCCGTTGCAAGGAATTCCTCCTCCATCTCCAAACAGGAACAGCAGATAGACAGTGCTCAGCTAACACCAGTCAGCAGTACTGCCCCACAGGCCCCACTGCCTCCCAGCTGTAGCACATAATCTACAAAACACCAAAGCATTCACTAAGCAAAGGGCTGACACAGTTCCTATCAACCAATTCCCTACCTCGTGCTGACCCCAACACTTCCACAAGGATCCTTCCTGTCACGTTTCACAAATTACACCAGGCTGCCTTAATTTCACCAATTCAACAAGTCTGTCTTTTTCTTGTTTTATTCTTTCTTTGATACAACCAGCTCTCATTATTCCCTCACCCAAACACAGAATGGGTGATGACAAAGAAGCTGGACATCCCATTCCACAGAGTGGACATTAGAGATGTTCTTCTGTAATGTCAGGATTTGTCATATAAACGTGGAAAGTCAGAGCAAATATTCCATTGTAAACATTCGTTCTTCAAGGCCCCCAGCAGTCCAACAGGACATGGGGCTCACCCATGCCCAGCTGAGCACAGGGCACCGAGATCAGGAGGGAAGCACAAAGCTTCTCAACCAGTTTCCATCTTACAGCTCTTGTTCTGCCTTTGAGTATCACTGTGTTTAAGTAAGGTAAGATGCAAATCAGGGCAGACAGAATGTTCTCCAGAAACTATTACAGTGTTGGAGGCACCACTGCCCTGGAATACAACACCTGGTCCAAGTCTTTATGAGCCACCTGAGTGACTGAACAAGGCACAGATATCACAGTGAGTCAAAGCTGAAACCTGAACTTTGTGTTGTTCAGAAAAGCATCTCTGAACAGACTGGAACAAAGCTTTGCTATGTTTTATCTAAAAAGCATGAGCAGCCCTGATGTCCCTCCAGGAATCCAGTGCTGGGGCAGAGGGGCCTGGCCACGCCCTGTGTCGTGGCACACACAGTCAGTCACTGCCATCCCTCTAGAGCCACAGTCCTTCTTGCAGCTGAATTGGCTTCCTTCCTCCATTCCTGCAGTAAGAAAAGATTAAAACATTAAGGCCCATGGAATATAGTAAAAACAGAAAGGGGGAAAAATACAGAGTAAAGCTGGCTTAAAAGAAAACCACTGACTTCTGAAGTCACTGACTCCCTTGGAGTGACAGCACTGTATCTCACAGGGAGAAGGGAATGGGAGGTACTCCCTGAGCAGCAGTGATATAGTACAGTATAGGACCACTGCTGAAAAATATTAAGACACAATATACAGATATGGCAGTTTTCTAGTTAGAAAAATGTGGATGTTAAAATTCTTTCCAAGATGGACATTAATTTTCTTAAACCTCCACAGCTTGCTCCTCCCATCACTGTACAGTTGTGACCAGCACCTTAGAACACTTCACATAATCTTGTTTTTTAAGGACATACATCTCTATGTATTACCTCTGCACTGTGCAGGACGTGGGACAGTGTAGATGTGTCATTCCACATGTGCTATATATAGCACCTATACAGCAGAGACAGTAACACAAAACTGACAGTTATGTGTATATACTCTAAACAAGGTATAAATACAATCTACATGTTTTATTACACACAGGTACTACGTGTGTGTACACACACACTAACTTTATGCACTCTGTGTCTCTTGAACAATGCAAAGCAGAAGGGACAAGCTGGGACAGAAAGGTAAAGCAGGATACGTGGTCACAAAAGTGTTTCATCACAAATTCTGCAAGTCTGGTTAGACCAAGACCAAACCCCTCTGTGCCAGGACTGAGAAGCACGAGCTACTTACCACAGCTGCTCATGGGCTGCAAGACAGCCTTGGAGTCCTGCCAGTGCCTCCTCCTCCTGTGACACCAGAGCTGGAGCCCATGGCAGGAAGCAGCTCAGCACTGCTTACACTGCCCCAACTCTGCTCCCAAGCCAAACCACTCCTGCTCTGCTCTCCTCTATGAGCCTTCTCTTGGGGCAGAATCTGTTCCAACACATTCAAACAGTAGGTTTAACAGGTTTGTTAAAGTAGGTCTAACAGCTCCTCTGATCCCTACTCTGAGAACACAGGAAGCCTCAAACTTTATTTTTATTAAACTCAGTTCTTTGTTCTTCTAGTTTGAGCACATGCTCTTTTATAAGCATGGAGCTCCAGACCTGCAGGGAGAAGTCTCTCCATTCTGGAAAGGTCAACCTTTAGAACTTTTTAAACCACACTTAAAATTCAAATAAAGAAAATCTGTATTTTAACTGTGCCAAATTTGGTTTAAATTAATCTTGCTGCAATGAAATATTATTTGCTAATGAGATGTTAGTACAAGTTATGTTTTGACAAACTAGATTCAGAGTCCCATGTTGCTCATCACTATTTCTATACATAAACACTTTAAAAAAAAGACAAAAAAGAAAGTGTGTCATAGTGCAAAGAGCAAAACATCGTGATTTATTCACCTTCATTCAGCTGCACAGAGAGCACACACGTGCAAAACCACTCCCAAACGTTCCACTTCCCCTTCCTGCTGTCAGTACAGGATGGAAGCAGAGGACAGTTTAGGGAAAAGAAAGGCAGTTTCAAAAATCAGGACTCTAAAGAAGAGGAGGTATTTGGGGAATAGGCAGGGCCCCTCTGACACTGAGCTACTGCTGAGCTGGGGAAGCACGAGGGGAATGAAGGGAGGGGGGGATGCAGCCAGGCTTTCCTTAAATAGCTGCTCACTGCTACTGCTGGGACAGAATTTGGAGCAAGTGTAGCATTAGCATGACCCAGGACGTTTCTTACAGTCATATTCTTCCCTTTTTAAGGATAGGAAATACAGAGAAAACGATTCAGACATCTTTCTTTGACATATCAGTTTAAAACCTTTTTTCTCTTTTTCTCCCTCTTTCACTGTTCTGGAAATTAAGAGAGTGAAATTTGGAAGCAGGATACCACAACAGCAGAGCAAGGAGGGGGAATAGTCAGACAGAGAGCCTGTCAGGAATCCTGCGAAACCCAGGGCCCCTGTCTGGGCGTTAATGGGTCTACACTAAGTTTTTTGGTTTGCTTTTAAAAAAAGAGCCATTTCTGAGGGGCTAGAACTTCACGTGGCCATGTCTGCTATTAAGCTTTTTGGAATTTAATCTATTTTTTTCCCTCATGATTTTTCACAGAAGAAAAACATGGAAAACATGGAAAATACAATAGTGGTCAAAATGAACATGAGCAAAAGTGACCCACATAAGATGAACTCTGGTGGGAGCACGAATGGAGAAGGTGTTCCAGTTCCATGCAAAGGAAAACCCAAGAAAAGTCTAAATCCTGATGAAGCATGCCTGAATACACCAGATGCTGCACATTCAACAATCCACTGGTATAATGGAAGGAATAGAAATTCTCACTTCTGCTCTTTACTAGTTTAGCTCAACAAATAATTCCATATGGTGAACAGTGCTGAACTGAGAAACTCCCATCACAGAAAAAATAACTGCAAATCTAAAAACTCCTGAGTTGGAAGAGATCCTGAGCTGAGGCAGCACTGCCACACGTTCCATGACATCATACATGAAACACTATTTATACCTCTTACTTTCCATCACTTTTCACAGTAAGCCTCTAAGAGAAAAATGAGAGGGAACATCTCAAAGGTATAACAATTAGCCCAGCTCTCAGAGGGATTACTTCTGTGACTAAAGGACATGAGGCACCTGCTGAAATGCAGCAGGACAGACTTCAGCTTACCAAAACTAGAAGTTTGTGTTGGTGAAGAAAGGACTAAGGCTGGAACACGGTCTGTGCAGAACCAGCAGGATTATATGTGTTACACATGTGATTACACGTGTTCCTTCAACCACAAGGCCGTGGTTTCAGAAGCATTTCTGAAAAACCCCACAGAACCTCCCCCAGGGTGTTACCTGGGGGTGTCTTTCCTGCCCCAGCCTCACCAGGCACCAGGGAGCCTGACCTGCACTGATGGTCCCTTCTCATGGAATCACAGCTGTTAGGTTGGAAAAGCCCTCTAAGGTGATCAAGCCCAACCATCATGGCAGCACCACCATGTTCACCATTAGCCCAGGACCCCCCGTGCCACAGCTGTGTTTTCTGAACACTTCCAGGGATGGTGACTCCACCACTGCTCTCTGCCAGGGCTTGACAATCCTGGCACAATTTGCAGAAGCTCTTCTTCCAATCTAAACCTCCAATGGACCAACTTGAGGCTGTTTCTCCAGGAGCTCCCTAATGAAGTTTCTCTACAGATTTCTTAGTAACAGAAAGCCCGTGTAGCTGGGCTTTGGGTTTGGTTTTATCAGGAAGAAAAATGTAAGATAAAGACAACAACTTTTTTTCCTGAAAGATAAAAAGGAAACTAAGCCTCTTCTTTTAATTCCATCTTTCTAACAAGGCCGCAAGTTACAAAATCTTTAGTGGAGGAACCTTGATTGGCCTATTCCTGAACACAGTTCAGATTCTTCTGAAAACATGTCAAATCCAAACTGCACAATAACAATCCAATTCCTGCAGGGAAAAAGAGACAAAATATGAACAATTAAGTAAAAGCCTAATTCTATTTTGAAGTACAACACCCTTCACCAGGGCTCAAGTAAAAGCATCCCAAGTATGTTCCAAACAAGTGCTCAACAAAACCAGCCATGAACATGTGGCAAAAGTACAAAACTCCTTTGCACTATTAACATAGATAATATCATTTAAGTCTTAACACCAGTGTAAAATATCTATGAGTTGTTTCATTTAATTTTGAAAATCCATATAGAAAACAATGTTCATAACTCCATCCACAGGATTCTACAAAGCTGCTGCTTCATCAACAAATCTTTGAACTGTTTCAATATGAAAATTCCATTTTTTTCAAACTGCTCAAAAATCATTGCAGAGAATTTCCAAGCACTTGAATTGAAGCACAACCAAAGTATGAACTTGGTACATTTTTGCAGTTATTTCTAAAATAAGTTAATTTACATAAATCATCTCAAAATAACACAATGGGATTCAACTTCATTTTAGACATTTGGAAAGCAGTGTCATACTTTATTTAAAGTAAACCCATGTAAAAACAAAGTTTAAATGAAAATGGTACCTGAAAAATAAATTATTTGATATAAAACAAATCAATAACTTAAAAACACACTAAATATACAAAATGTGTAACCATATACTGTACAGTATGGAAAGCAATTGATAAAACCTTCTGTCCCACAAACAGATTAGTTTATAAACAAAAGATTACATAAGTTAAAGGAAAATAAATCAATAAAAAGACTAGAAGTACAGTATTATTCAAATTACTCATCAAATAAAGGTTTATCCCAACTTATGTTTCAAATGTCTCAAGTCATTTTCTTCTCAATGACCAAGTGAAAAAGTTCACCCATACCACTAAAAACTTGCTCAAAAATGTTTAGAAATAAGGAACAACAGTAGAAGAATATTGAGATTCTAAAATGTGAACATAGAAGCAATTTTCCAAGGTTTCAGGTGGCAGTTCTATCATTACTGTTTTCCCATCATTAGCAACAAAAGAGAATTTCAGTGCTGAAAACTCCACTCAACAAAAAAGTATTTCTAAACCTTTGTTGCTGTTTGATCGAGTGTAATCTAGAAGGAATCACCAGAGTTGAATGTCAAACCCACTCATGGGGTGGTGGGTATGCTTTAGAGATCATAAAGACTTTCACTGTTTTTAAATCATGCAGGATAAGAAAGCAACATTCTGAGTTTGGTTTTGTTTGACTACGTGAGACTACCACAAACAGCAAGCACTGAAATGATGCTGTACCTGATCAACCTACGAGTGGATGCTTAGAAATTAATTAGGTGATTTTCAATCCACTGGTTGTCATAGAGGTACTGCTCTTCCAAGTGAGAGGGAGGGAACTGAGACCCTTTTTATGAACTCCACATTTTTTATTTTTTATGTTAATAAGGAGAAACCCAGTAATAATAAATATAATAATCAGAGAAAATAACCACTGGCCTCTTGAGCTCTGGATTTATCCATTCTACTGTGCTGAGTAGCCAACCTTGAGTAGTGCAGAACTGCGTTAGAGGAACTTGCCAAAGGCACAAAAAGACTCTCCTGCTTCCAAATAGAGATTAAAATACCTCAGGCAATAAATTTAGCTCTTGGAAAGTAAAAACAAAACAAAACAAAAGCCAAAACACAAGTACAGCTCCGCTCGGGGAGCTCAAGGGGTTGGTGTTTCCTTATGCTAAAGGTGAATTTGGTCCCTTCCCTCTAAAGCTATTTGTAGATACCTAAACATAGAAATACAACAATAAGGTGCTTCAATGACAGAGTTATAAAGAACATATTTCTTCATTATGGAAATAAAAAAATATGGTGACCTTCTAACAGAGACAGCATCCAGAGAAACTGCTCTGTGCTTATTTGACTGAACCAGGCTACCAGCAGCTCACAAGAGTCGTGTGTTAAAAACCTTCCAGAAACTCTAACCTTCTGCAGGCAGAGGAGCTACTTTGAATAAACAGTTTATTTCATCATTTGACCTGTATATTGTGTTAGAAAAGTAAACGTGGGGACATTCTCCAAGTTTGTTTTTTTAAAGCACGTATGTAACGATAAACTATCCAAAAAGGAACTTGAGTTATTGCCATTTAAAATGCACTGAAAAGAAAATATCTCCTGAAATATTTGAAGAATTTCTACTTTATTGACCTTACCCAGAACATTAAAGCAACACAGAATTGTAACAAATGTTGAAGGACCTTAAGGACTATTCATTTTCTAAACTCAGCCTTAAAATAATGGATCACCTTTACAGTTCATTCATCGTTTTGGTTTTGACTGCTGGATATTCTTTCTATGAATTATATCAAGGTTTTTTTTAACTTTTTAAAAGACTTTTAACTGCTTTGCATAAATAATGTTACTATAACATTCAAACCACCTACAAAAATAGGTGTCCTCTCCATGCAAACACCCTCTGGTCATCTGGACAAGGGCAAGTGACCACACACTTGAGCAACCAGTGTTCACTGCGGTGACAATTTATCCTGCTCCAGTGACTCATCTCTGGATTTTCAGTGGTTTTCATGCTCACATGATACAGATGTACAAAAAACATATCCAAGCAAAGGGAAAGAAAAGCTGTAAGGCCACCCACACACCACTGTGGCGATGGTGACTTCTCCACTCACCCTAAGAGCTGGATCCTCAAGCCTCTCCCAGTCCCAGAGCAAGAACAGGGATTGGCACACGAGGGCTCAGGAGGCAACAGTAACTGCAGGGGCCAGTCTCTGACAGGAGAGGGGAACAGCTCAAGTAAACCAAATTTTATGATAATGCAGCTTGAAGTATAAAATAAAATAAATCCAACACTTCCAGTGCACAGACACCATCTAACAGGGAATCACTGAGAACTGAACACACTGAGCTGCTCTGATTCTGTTCATGTCTCAACTTCTGGTGTTGCCATCCCCTCACCTGAAGGATCTGCACGTGCCTTTACCAGCTCATACCAAGCACATACAGCAACATCAGAGATTCCTCTTCCATATTTATGTGGGATTGCCCTGGCTGCTAATGGCTAACAGGAAGTTTATAGGTGATGAGGCTCATGGCCACATTCCACACACAGTGAATTCCAGTCATGTGGACATCTGGGAAACAAATGTAGCAACTCCCCTTGGCATCTATACGTGAGACCCTGTGATAACAGCATGGACAATGTGTTTTCAGCAGGAATGACACCTGGTCCTTCAGAAGCTACACCTGGGGCTGTCCCAAGAGACTCTAAACCTACTCTAAAGGACCGCAGAACAGTCCCATCTCAGCTGTTCCTGTAGCACACCTCCAGTACAGACCAACAAATCCAGGTCTCCAAAATCGGATCATCACATCCTAATCCACCAATGAAGACTTTCCAGAACTCTCTACCTAAATGAGACCACTGCATCTCACGAGCAATGTGAGACCTCTGCTTTGAGACAGCCCTTTGGTTCTACCAAAATGCTGTAAGCGCTGACTGATAGAAGCATCACCTGACAGAAACACCTGCATTCCATCAAATTGATGGATGAAAGAACACTCTTGAAGAATAAAGAGGCCAAAACCTCTCTTGAAACAGGTCTGTTCAAGTGAGAGCTTCAAAGCACGGTGTGAGGAGGAAACCAGTCGCTCTTGCCTTTTGCGCAGAAAAACTCCTAGCAGATGTCTTGTTAGAATTTAGTTTCCACCCCCAGAAGCTTCCTTTTTGGTCTGCTGTTTAGGACCAAATGCATCAAGAATACATACACATTTTTTTCTGGACTTCAGCTATTTATGCCAGGTTTTATTGACTGTTAGAATAGTGCAGATCATACACTACTTCTGGTATCAGCTCTGGATAGTAGCAGGAGTTTTTCCTTTTTTCCTGACTCGAGCAGCAGTGCTTTACTCATACCAATTGCCTGAAAATTACTATCAGAGCAACTATCAAAGAAAGCTAGAATCAGACCTTTCCTAAAAGAGATTGTTGTAGTAGCGGTATAAAACCATATCCTGCATATCCTTCTTATTTAGCAAAGAATGAGAAACGGAAAAATAGGGAAGGAGTGGAAAAAGCAAGGAACAGTGATGCCAGCAAGCATCTAAAGGAAGGAGTTTTTCTTAAAAGTGGCAGTACAGCAATGTGCTGCTGCCATGGCCAGTGTGCTTGGAACTAGTACTCATACAGAGTCATATTGAGGGGTCACTCGCTGGAAGTCTGAACCCCCAGTTAAATATTGTGATAAACAGCAACTCCCATTTAGTTTAGCAAATTTATCTTCAACGGAATAAAGCAAGAGAGAATGACAGGAACTCGGAATGACTACAGCCCACTCCTGTGGAACAGGATGGAACAGGAAACAATGATGGGATATGGTAAGAGAACTTCTCTGTACTACACAGCTTCAACTTGGGAGAACCCCCAGAACGCTTCCCAAGCTCTCCTTGTACACAGAAAAGAAATAATCATTGATGTGATATATGGATGGTGATTAATTGGTGGAAGGAAACCTCTGACAGCCAAGAGCAGCTATGGAGGGTGGGAGTGGGCTGGCTGCTGTGTCACAGTCACTGTTTCATCGACCACTGAGCTTCTCAAGAGATGAGGAGGGAACAGACCATCAGGAGAGGCAAGGTTGGATGCTTTAACAGGAAAAATCCCACCTGCATTCACAGCACCCAAGTGCAAACTCAGCAGGAGGCTGCTTGCTGGGCCAAGGCCTGTCTGGAGGGTTTAGATATGTCCTGGGAATGTCCAGGAACATCAGCAGCTCCCACAGGTCCTCCCTGGAGCTGGGCAGCAGCTCAGCCACATGGGGAGGCTGAGGGAGCCCTCGGGCTGTGCAGATCCCATGGCAAGGAGAGGACAAATGGTGGCAAGCACAAGGCAAGGTCAGCTGGGGATAGAGTGTGACAAGCAGGCAGCACGGACTGGCCTCTGGAGTTTGGAAATGAACTCTGGGGCTGGTAGAGATTCAGGCAAAACAAGGAGACACTGGATTAAAATGCCACAGACCTCATTTCCACACCTGCTCTACTTACATAAACACCAGAGCCAAGTCTCTAGTTGTGCACAGCAGCTCACACACCTGTACAGGTAGGGTCAGCCTTCCCAGTTTCCTACCCAAGCACACCTGAGGCTTACATCAGTCTGTGACACATCATTTCTATGTGACAGATTTATTGTGATGCTTGTTTCAAAACTCTTTTTCTTCTACTCATCTGTCAAAGTAGTAAATTAAAATTCTCTTAAAGAAGAGCTACAGTTCCTTAAAACAACACTCTGAAAGCTGGACACTTTGTGCAATACTTAGCAAAAAAAAGAACAGAAAATAAAAAACAAAACAAAATTTGAGCAAAACAAAATCAAATTTAATGTTCTTAAATGCAAAAGTAAAAACAAACAAAAAACACAAAAAAGCAAAAGAAAATTAACAGAAACAGAACAACTCAAAGTTTCAAGGCAGTCTGCAGAAAACCTGGGGGATTAATCTTTAAATCTACAAATCAAAGGGGTTTTTGGTTAATATCTAACTTGCAAGTTGTAAGTACTTTTCTGCTGAGTGTTCAATAAGTAAAGCTAGTTGTCAAAACAAAATCCTATTAAAATAGAAAAACTAGCACTCATTAGAAGGGATGCGAGAAATACAATGCTCAAATGTTTATAACTGGTTTTTCTTTACAAAATAGAACTGCCAAAGGAATTCCAACTATAATGATCTTGGAAAATTAGTAAGTATCTTGCTGTATTATAATGTACCAGTAAGTAGTGCACCATGCATTAAATATTTGGACAGAAGAGATTCAGTCTGATAAAGTAGCAACATATATTCACACTCGCTTTTTTGGAGTTTCATTTTGACTCTGAAATCTTCCCGGAGTTTCTTTGAAACTCTTTGGTCCATTCCTCTCAAAATGGGCTTTAAAAGTCACCTTTCTAAAACCTGTGAATTGGACAGCTTGGCCACTGCTCAGTGTGCAACTTACCTCCTCAATGGTGTTAAAGTTAGGCTGGCATGCTACTACTTACAAGACCTTGACTTTAAAAAGCCTGATCCTCAACTAGACACAGAATAATGAATATTAATTGATCAAACAATTTACTGTCAACTAAAACATTAGTATTTCTCAACTATTCTTCCATACTACTGAAACTGGGGGGGAAACAAAAGGACAGGGGAATGGGTAGGAAGAACAACATAAAACCAAAGAAAATCAATGAATTCAGCCTGATATTTTTCAGAAAATTCCAGTTTTTGCAGACAACATTCAATGAAACAAATGTTAGTCTCATAAGTGAAAGCATGCTTCAATTTTACCACCATCCAGAGGATCTAGTTAATGCAATCTACTTAAGATTTCAGGGGAGTTTTAACATGTTTTAAATGAAATAACTTAAAGGAACTTAAAATTGGTCTAACATTGTGGGATTTCAAACATTTGAACATGTCAGTTGCATCCCAGAATATAAAACCTTTTCACTTCTCATTTAGACTAAGACAAACACTTGTGAAAATTGGCGCAAAATGAGTTTTACACTAACAAAAATGTTTCAACTTCTGTCACTCCATTATCTACTCCATACAAAAAGCACGAGCAAGTTATTTGTGGGACTTGTTGGTTTTGAAGGAAACCTGTAAGATTTTGTCCCCCAGGCGGTAGCCATTAAGACTTGCTATGGCCATTGCAGCTTCTTCATAGTTTGTCATGGTCACAAAACCAAAACCTTTGCACTTGTTGGTGTTGAAATCTCGAATAACTTTCACATTGGTAACCGCACCAAAGGGGCCAAACATCTGCCAGAGGATTCCCTCATCAGCATCTTGACCAAGGTTGTAGATGAAGATACACCAGCCAGAAGATGCGTTTCCTGGAACATTTACACCAGAAAGCCCACTCATGTGATCTACACCCATAGGAGAGAACCTAGCAAATAAAAAGCACAATATTTCATGTAAAAGTTCAATTCAATTAAGCAAATTAACTTGAATGGGAAGCAACTGAGAATGAATATTTTATACATGGCACATCAAAACCGCCACATAAATGTTTCCCCATTCAAATTGACAATCAAATTGACAGCTGCCAGGAAAAAAAAAGTTAAATATTCCAACTGCTTTATCAACAGGGAACTATCCTTAGAAATAGGCAAGGAACAAGCAAGGCAAGATTACATGATCACCTTTCCAGGGATCTGGATGGATCTCTGAACTCAGTCAGGCTGCTTAGTGTCCAGGGCATTGCATTGCTGAAGAACTGCTGGAGTTGGGGGCACAGGCAGCACTTCCCCAGAGGCCCCAGACACCCCCAGGCATCTCACACTTACTTCACGGGAGACTTTTTTTCCACCCCATGCTCCTTTTCTTGCCTCTAAGCATGTTAGGAAACTCTTAAGTCAAAGAGTTTCTTTAGGTTTGCTGGGGCAGGGGATTAGTGTGCTAAGTTCTTAGAAGTAGAGACTGTATGTATTAATTTCTTCTT
Source organism: Sturnus vulgaris (assembly GCF_052056855.1). Classification (NCBI taxonomy): domain Eukaryota; kingdom Metazoa; phylum Chordata; class Aves; order Passeriformes; family Sturnidae; genus Sturnus; species Sturnus vulgaris. Next base: position 5,099,193 of record NC_142268.1, on the reverse strand, counting down.
TTGTGAAAAAGAACAAAACCCTTTCCACCCAAAGGCAGCAGGGGCAGGCAAACACTCCCAACATGAGCAGGCTCAGTGCAGTTTTAATATTCCAGTGTGTATGAATGGCTTGATTTATTTTTCCAGGAAAACTTAGATCTGACTTTACTGAACTGGATTTTTTAAATTACCTACCCACTCTTCCTAAATCCTGCCTCTTTCACAATATCTCAGCAGGATTCATGCATAACAAAAAGCAAAAATCATCTTTTTATGTCTTGCTTCGTATTAATTTCTTTTTCCTATAACCCACATTTCTAATTCCCCTTTATTCTATTTCTGGCCTACACTCCAGAAAATCAAAGCTGCTCAGTATTTTAGTGCAATATTAGGGTTGCACAGCTCAGAGGCCAGCAAAAGTGAAAGTTAAGGTCAAAAACTCACTTTGAACCCTTGTGCTTATTTATTATTGAAACATATGAGGTCATGTGATCATAGAAATATAATGATACTATACCAGGGGTTCCCAAATTGAGGTGTACCACTGGTGATTTGCAAACCCCTTAAAAGCGGTACACGAGCTGCTCTCTGCCAAGAGCAGGGCGGTGGCACATCCTGATTCTCTGCTGACCTGGAGGAAACAGGGAAGGGATGTCTGGGCAGTGAATGCTGCAGTAGGTGCCAAATGCTTCCCCCTATGATTCTTTCTTGCCCTGCATGAAGGAGCTGTTGCTGCCTTTCTCGAGGAGAGGGGGCTTAAGGAGGTGTAAGGGGAGGGAAGGGAACAGAGGGGCAGCAGTGCACGCACACACACACACACACACACACACACATTGTACATTCACACACGAGAACCACTCAGTGCCCAGCTCCCCCAGGCTCTCTGGTGCTCAGAGCTCACTGCCTCGGACACCTGAGCTCCTGGACTCTCTTGTTCCCAGAGCAAGTGTCACTCTACCCTTCCCTTGCTGCTCTGCAGCCCAGGGGCCCCCAGAGCACATTGGGACACTCCCGAGCTGCACCAACCCACTGACAGCCAGCCCCAGGAAAATCCAAGTTTGGGAAGCCTTTTGTTACAGCCAAACTGAAAAAGCAGTTAGAAGTACCACAAGGTGAAGGAGACATACCAACCCGTGTGATCTGATGATGAGGTGACACATCTATTTCTTTTGGCTTTGTATAAATACGTTCCTGTGTTTGCATGCTTGATACACTTACTTGTTCTGACAGACACCTTCAGTTCTGTAGCTTCTTTCCAAGTGAGTAATGATCTGGTAGGATGAATTTATCTTAATATCTGTCAGGTTTTTTCATCTCAACAAATCACCAGTCCTGAGTCCCTGCTCAAACCACTGAGCTCAGAATTGCCTGACGTTGGTTCCAGCAGTCAGTATATCTGTTCTCACTCTGTACAAGAGGGACCTCAGATCTCTCACTCAGCTCAGGGCAACAGCCTGCATGAGCAGGGCCCAGAGCAGCTGACACACAGCTCTCTGTCCTACCAGGACAGATTTTTGTGGCCATGCCAATTTAAGATGACCTTTAGGAAGTGATACTTATTAAGGATGTTTAAAAGAATGTCCTACTAGGGCAAACACTTGGGCCAACAGAGATACAGGATGTTTCAGAGAAAGTGGTTCTAAAATTCCTTTAATATTGTCATTTGAACAATCTCAGTCCTAGCACACTTACAGCTAGTGTCCTCATTTCTGTTGTAATTATTTTTATACTGTCTCCTCCACATTGCTTTTTCAACCCTCACAAAGAATCTGTAGCCAGTATTATTTGTGGATGGTTCTTTCAAGCCATGCTAACCTAATACTCCAACATCTCAGGGCATTAAGTATCAACGATAGTGGATTTTCAATCACAACACTTCTTCACTTTATAAACTTCTCATTTCTGTTAATGACCTTTTGCTCCCTCTGCTGTTAGACAGACAGACTACTTCATTTAACAGATCCTGGGATTAGCTTAACTCACTGGAGAATATAAATCTCAGAAATTACACTCCTAAATGAAAGCAATTTCTCTTTAGGTCTATGCAAGTCCTATAAGTGCTTTTCATAGAGTCACAGAAACTCCTGAGCTGGAAGGGACTCACAAGGATCATAAAGTCCAACCCTTGGCCCTGCACAGACCCCCCAACAATCCCACCCTGAGCATCCCTGAGAGCGCTGTCCAAACGCTCCTGGAGCTCTGGCAGCCTTGGGGCCGGGACCATTCCCTGGGGAGCCTGGGCAGTGCCCAGCACCTTCTGAAGGAAGAAACGTTCCCTGATATCCAACCTAAACATCCCATAACATAGCTTTGTGCTGGTTTTGCGGACCTCTTTTCCCTGCACTCTAAGGACAGTTACACACAACAGCACAGGTGGGATGCCAATAAGCAGGAATATTATTTTTAATATTACCATGTGTTGCCATTGCACTTAAGCTTGGCAGCTTTTTACTTTCTAATAGTTCCAAAGAGCAGGAGTTCAGCTATGCTGATGATGTCCTTCTGACAAGGAATTTTTTCTGCTGTCTCTGTTACAAACAGAAATGATCTGCTGTGGCCAACACAAACCTTGTTGAGAATTCAGTGACACAAGCTCTAAGCTTGCGAAATAAATCAAGGTGTTGGGTCAAACAACCACATAAGGAAGAACAGGAGCAACTGGGGTTTCACTCACATATTCTTCCAGAACTTTGATGAAATACTACTCTGGATGAAATGGTTTCTACTCAATACACACAGTTTGCATCCAAATTACAAATTGGTCTAAAACCGGAAAATTTAAACCATTTCACTGGAGTGAAATCAAGCAGGCATACAGGAGCTGTCTGAACAACCATATCGCTGACAGGGTTAAACAGTCTTCTTGTGTTTCCACTTGGATCAAAGAACTATCAGAAGTGGCTCGCTCCCCTTCTGGCATTCAGGGCAGAACTCATGGGCTGATACTGGTAGAGTTACGCCCATTACACGAACTGTCTCCCTGAACAGCCTGAAACAAGTCTGAAAGCAAAATCAGCTGAACTGGTAATAACTGAGATTTGAAAGGATGTTGTTCTATTATAAAGCTCTGACAAGCTGCAAAAGCACAGGACTTCCAGGGGCTCTAGGCAGTCTCCTCATGCTTCAGGAGCTAAACACCTCCATTTCATCAGATCAGCACCTGGAGATCTGCTATTCTCTCTAAGCAAACAGATCTTACACTCTAAAGAAACCCCTGCCCCAGATGTTTTATCTGTCCTCCAGACACAACCCCATTCTGTGGCATCACTCCCTCTGGAAGAAAGCAGAGAGCCTGGGTCTTTGAATTAGCCCAGGATCCAGTAAGAGACAGCACTAAGACCAGATCCTGATGTGAGCCACGAATACCACAGGAACTCGAAAGGATTAAAAGAACTTTAAACAAAGGGTTGGAGAAATATCTGTAGGAAACTAATAATTACAAATTAGATACTAAAGGCTTAATCCTGGATTTACAGGGATTATGATGAAACAAGATGAAATGTAATCAAAATATCAGGTTAAGTATTCAACCCCTGTGGAGCAGAGATCACAACTTTAATTTATACAGACTGTGGGCTCTGTGGAAGCTGCTTATCCATTCATCATGTCTTGTTCACTACCAAAGCAAACAAGACTCCAGCCCAAACTCAGGTTCCTGAGTTTAACCACAGCATGAATAATCACAACTCCTTCAGTTCAGCATCCTTCAAGGAAGATAGACTCACTAGAAAAACTTGCAGCTAACACTAAAGGTGGGAAGAAAAATACAAAGGACTGTGGGACAGACTTGATGTTGGAGGTCTTTTCCAACTTTTATCATTCCATGACTCCATGGTGTAAGCATTGTGTACAGATGTGCCTGCATGAGTGATTGAGGGAAGGAAGCTTTGTAGGAAGTGCTGGAGTTCTCACAAGGCTGTGACAAGGCAGAGATGAAGAGCTCGTGTCTGCAAGTCAACTGATGGTTCTTGTGTCCACAGCATCTTCCTGAAAGCATGTTCTGACCCACAACTGCTCTCTTCCAACCTCTGCCAGGCTGTGGGACCTCAAAATCTTCAGCTCTTTCCCCAGTAGCAGGCCTGTCACTCACTGGGAGCAGCAGCCAGCCAAAGTGTGCTGACAAACAAGCACTGGGCACAGACATCCAGCAAGACACAGCTCCCATGGCAGCAGGAATGGAAAAGAGACAGAACATTTCCTTCATCTTAACCCCCACTGTGACATCCCAAGCCTACAGAAACACTGGGTATGGCAGCCCCATCCCTGAAAGTGTTCCAGGCCAGGTAGCACAGGGCTTGGAGCACCCTGGGATAGTGGAAGGTGTCCTTGCCACGGCAGGGGTAGGATGAAATGAGCTTTAAGGTCCCTTCCCAACCGAAACCAGTCTGCGATTCTGCGAAATGTTCACAATTTACATTAATACTGCTCTAAATGGTACAGTAAAAGAAAAATTAACAAACTGGTTATTTAGTTTCACCACAAGCTTTGACATACATACATCAATAATTTTTATTGTTCCTGAGTGATCATTACAGGACTGAATTAAAGGTATTTGGTCTCCTAATTATAGATGTAAATTTCATTTGCAGTGCTTATTCTGATGCGATTTGACCCTGGTATAAATTTTAGGGGGAAGAACAATGATGAAAATGTCCAAATAAATTAAGAAAGTTAAGAATGAAAAAATGAGCCGTAAGTCTCGAGATTTTACTAGAACCAGGACACACTGAAGCCCTGTCTGAGACAAAGGGCAGGTGTGTTAATTTTTTAATAATTCACCTAAATGCAAACAGTGCAGAGTTTATTCCTCAGCATGGCTCAGAAGGTTTGGGTGTAGATCTGGGTGACTGCTCCAGGGAGACAAGGAGCTGCCTGAGCTAAACTTCCCTGGGCTACAGCTGAAGAGAACTGGGCTGGCAGGGACCTCTAGAAATCCTCTAATAAAGCCCCATGTTCAAAGCAGCGTACTTGGAGCAGGTTGCTTAAGCTCATCCTGTCACAGAAACTCACCAAGAATCAGTCAAATAAAACTCCTTAGCACAGTGTAGCATTCAGAAAGAAGGGCATTCATTACAGGCCTGGTTGCACAGAGGATAACTCCAACCCCACCTTGCATGCACGTGATCCTCTACAAGTGTGTTGTTTATATACAGTCATCACGTGCATATTTTGCTCATTACCATAAAGCTTTCCCCAGGTTCCCAGGTTCAGTCCTTGTTTTGGCTGTGGCTGCATTCCCAAGCCAGATGTCTCTCCCTTATCTTCCAACCATCCTTGCTGAGAAACCAGATCCTGCATACCCTGTTTCCTGCTAAAACTACAAAAGCACAGTAGAAATTAGATTAACCCTTTTGCTATCAATTCTAGCCAAGTTTCAGTATCTTCAAGGACAAAAATTCCACTGTCTCCTTGGGCAAATTGTTCAATCACTTTCAGTATAAAACCACAGCTGACTACAAAGTACAAATTTTCTCTGGAGAGCCATTACACAGAGCTGTGCTCAAAATGCTGAGCTACAGCACTGTGGACAGGAGACAGCAAGACAGCAATACTGGAACAGCAGCACAGCTAAAAGGTGGCTGAGATTTGAGTCCAATTATATTCATCTCATTGGATCCCTCACAGGAGAAAAAGAAAAAAATAAGAGTAAATTCTCAACAGGGAACCACTACTCAAGAACATGTATCATCTCAAAGCCCATTGCCTCTCTGCAAAGACAGTCAATACACTGCATTTTCCAGAGCAGAGCACCCTCCAACCATCAGCTTCCTCCATGAACACCCAAGGTTTTCCAATTCAAGCAATTCATATTCAAAGCAACCAAAGCAATTTTCTGTGGCAAAGCACAGAGTCTTCCATAGCCCTGGAAGCAGATAGGATGCTGCACTTACTCAATATAATGAGGCCTCAAGGGAAGGCAGAACCCTGCACAGACTGCAGGGCAGGCAGGAATCCCACAGAACCTCCTCATCAGAAATAAGGTTTTCCTCTCTTACTGTAACACCTCCCTGCTGGAACCAACCATTCAGAGCTTTAATTAAGTTGCCAAATTCTATCTGTGTTCAGATATATAGACCACAGAATGGGGATCTGTTGAGACAGGCACCTACCAACACCCACCTGGAACCTGCTGCTGTTGTCTCCTCACTGTAACCCAGTAGTGGAAACAGACACCAGAGTGCAGGTACCTTTACATACTAACTTCAGTATAAATTTTACAAGTAAGATTTTTCTTTAATCACATTTTAATGCAACAGTTTCTTTACATACCACTGAGGACACACAGTGCACTATGTATTCATTCACACATGAAGGTATCACTGCCCAGCTGCAGGGGCACAGCTCCCCAGACAGACACAGGAACAGCAGCACAGCCTTAAATGCATTTATTCTTCCTAACCTACCTGAATCTCTGCGCCTGGTGATGCACTGGCCCTCCAAACCGTCTAGCTGGTGAATGACACAGCTGCGACAACAGTGCCACATTTTTGTTCTGGTTAGGGTTGGCTGCAAACTTCACTGTAATGGGCTCGGAGGAACCTGGGGGTTTGTGACCATTGAAATTTGTAATTGCCTCTTCTGCTTCTGACCTTTTGTCAAACCGGATAAATGCGACCCCTCTGGACAAACCTTGTAACCAAACCAATAAAAAAAACAAAGAAAAACAAAACAAACAAATAAACAAAAAAATTGAAGTTCAGGATAAACTCAAAATAACTTTGAAAACAAAACCCAAAAAAGTTCAGTATTTCTATGGTCACAGCTTTCAAGTTTTCTAAATTTACATTTCTTCATCAGCTGGAGGATAAAGTACAAAATTAAGAAACCAATGACAAATTAGCATACACATTTCAGCTATAACAACCACAGTGACTGAACACTTAAAAAATACATGGCAGAATGCCACAATATTCATCATCAACTGACATTTCCATTCACAAAAAACTACTCAACATTTTAAATTAAGTAAAAAAAAATTAATTCCTGTTGGTTAAGAACAAACCCAAACTTCCTGTTTTCCATTACTTTATCACTAAAGAGCATCCACAAACACAGAATTGATACACTTTTGCAAATGTTTTCATTTTCCCATGCTAGAAACACACTCAGATTCAGAGATGAGGGAACAAATGTCTGTCTATAATAAAGGACTTTCACTTTTTTTAATGCAGAGATCACAGTTTCACCTGCACCACATACTTTATTTCTAGCTGGCACATAGATTATTTTTATTCATTAAAATCAATGAAGAATTACTTCTTGGTAACTTGGCACTGAACCAGTATCACAGCTGTTAAAATTTTGTGTATTTTTTTCCTAGTCCCAGCCCCTGAATGCTGCTATCCTCCTGAATGAGGCACAAGTTCTGCCTTGTGGGCTCTCCTCTCCTCCCCCTGCTTATCTGTGACTTAACCTTAGGCTGAAAACACAGATTACCACAGTGAAGCTAAAAAGGGCACATTTTGCTTAAAAAGCAGGTATTGTGACCAGACTAAATGTAGGACTTCATTAGCTCTGTTTCAGAAGGTGACATATCAGACACTTTCATGTTTTCTTCACATCCATGCAGGACCATCTTCAAAGCCAGATACAGAAGTTAAGCTTATCATAAATCACAAGGTTGTTGGCAACAGTTGAGGATCATTTTCTCAGTTTCACAGAAGGAAATGCAACATATCAAAACCTGGGCCTGCAGCAATCAAGGTATGTTTGCATTTTGATAAATAACAACAGATGGGCTCACCAGAGTAGAGCTCACAGCACTGTATGCTCAGGTACCACTGAGATCAGCTCCCATGCCAGGGGGAAGGCTATGTCACACCCTGGAGAGGGCAGAGTAGCAGCATCACTCAGAACTCAGCGAGGCCTATCCTAGAGCTCAGCTTACTGTGACTCCTCCATTTTCATGCTTGCTCATCCTAGTGCTTCTCAATGCACTCATTTAAAACATAAATATTGTAGAAAGCGTATTTTTAAACAGACAATTTTCAAAAGCTGGAGTACCAGCTCTGTGAGAAGGTACAGCTAAGTACAAATTAAAATGTGTCTTAAGTGGGAGCAGATTACCATATGAAGGGCAGGCTTAAAGCCAAGGCACAGCTACATTCCTGGTGGGATGGCAAGGCCAGGCTCTGCAGGCATTAACTGTGAGATGTAACAGAACCCACTCTTGAGTCAATGCATTATTAAGGCTATCAGCAAGCAGGCAGTGCGCTCTGAGCTGAATTACACAGCATCAGGCCTCAGCACACCCATTAAAACTGTATTATTCTTGGGGAGGTTTTATTTGTATGACTTCTGTCATCTCATTTTACAGCTCTGTCAAATCCAGATACTCTCCAAACCCCAGGGACTGCCAGACAGGGATGACTAATTTGGACACTCGCATTAATAAGTTTGCTGTGCTCTGCAAATTTTTTTCTTGCTTTTCATTACAGCTGTGTCCTAGATAACCAGCTCTAGAGACAGGAGCATCCAGGTATCAGAGTTGGGCAAAACAAATAATTTTCTCCAGGAAAGGCAGGATGGGATTTTCCTCACTCAGCCATGGATTGTCTGCCATGTCAGTCCCCAGATGTCACCAAGTCACCTCAGGTTTCTCTGATGCACAGTCATGTCTGCAGCACGATCTGACCAAACCCCTGCAGGTGGTGCCTGCACCCCGAGCTGGCTCTGATGGGGACACAGCCCTGCACACTTCAGCCTGCACTCACACTGAGCCCACCAGGAGCTGCTGGTGGCCCACTCCGAACTACAGCAGATTCCTCACAGAGCAGGAAAGCTGCTTCTGAACTGATGTGTATAAATGTACATCCCAGTTATAAATGTTAAATGTGGAATTGCTAGATTTAAGATTGTCTTCTATTCCAATGCAGCAGATGCACATTCAATGAAAAACCGTATGTGTAAAACCTATCTCCAGATTAATACATGACATAGGGGCTACCAGTAAAACCACAGAACACCTAGATGACAGGATAAGCCAGACAGTCACACTGTCTGAAATAACGGGCTAAGAAATTAAAACTCTGAAAACACACTGTAACACAGAATCAGAATTACCATTATTAAAAAACCCTTAACTTTAGTCTCTCCTGAGCCAAGTGTATAACTCAGTAACTTCTCCCATTCCTCTCTCTTTTTCTTCTTTTTAATTACACAAAATATATTCAGAACTTTCAGGGCAGTACTAAGTGTATGAAATCAATTCCTTTGCTTAGCAGTAACCACAGAGGCCTGTAAGACATCTCAAATGGTTTAAAATAAAAGAAAATTGAGTGAATGAGTTTCATATGATCTGAGGTTTGGGCTGTAAGCTGGCAAAAAGGCAGTGAGAATAATTCTGTGTTAAAAAAAAAAAATCACTGAATCATGGATATCCTGCTGAAATTCTATCACTGGTTGAAACCAGATGTCATGATTAGCTGGTGGAAGTCAAATTTACTTAAGTTTAGGTACTGCCAGTCTCAGAAAACACCAAACACAGGTGTACACTGCAGTTTTCTGCAGCCAAGGCCCCAGAACTTACCTGTGGTTTGATCCACAAGCACACGGGAGTTGATGATGCGCCCAAAACGGGAAAACATATCTTCTACATCCTTCTGTGTCATTGACCTGGGCAGGCCACTGATATATAAATTAGCATCCTTGATAACTTCAGAACTTGGGCGAGCATAGGAAACCTGCAAAAGAAATAAAAACACACGTTCAGGGTATTAACAGGGACAATCAATTTATTGTCATGAGCCAATTTAATTAACTCCCCCTCATTATCAACACATGCATTTTTACTGGCGTTCAAAAAAATTGAACCAGGAGAGAATAGGGGAAAATCAACCAAACAACAGGAGAAAGAGCATGTCTCTACATAACTCCATTCATTTTGGGCTTACTCAACAGACAACAACTATATCAGCATTGTTGTAAGGAGACAGCAGCAGACCAATTCCACTACTCCCAGCAAACACTTCTGCCACATAAAGAATCCTGAGTTCTGACTCAGCCACTGGACCTGTCACAGCTCACATCAGGAACTTGTACTGCCAATGTATTTTCTAAAGCTTCATAAAAAGATGGCATGAGTAGAGTGCAGTTTTCTGTCTTAATTTCTGCTACTGGAGAACACTACATAGATCACCTAAGCAGGAGTGAATCCTACACAGGTTAATTCTTTTGGATAAGAAAAGGAGTGCATGTGTATTAACAAGATTTACAACAAATATTATGAAGCAAGATGTGCATGAGTTAAAAAGCCTGGCAATCATCTCTAATGGTCCCTCAACTGCTGTAAAAATGGTGGGAATACAAAGAAAGGGAATCTTCAAATACTAAGCTGTTTCAAAACACTTCACTACTCCCAGATTCATACTTACTGCAGCTGGGAGCACACAAACTTAACTATAATAAAGTTCATTACAATGCTGTTGTCACAGAAGACTGAAGAGCTCCTACCTTGATAGTTTTCGACTGAAGTCTGAGGCCATTCAGTGTGTTTATTGCTCTTTCAGCATCTTTTGCAGTTACGTAATTCACGAAGCCATAGCCTAAGCTGTGTCCTAAAGGGAAAAACATTTTTTAAAATTAATCCTAAACAAAAGAGTGTTATCACTACTAAAATGAAAGGAAATGCAAACAAGGAGTGAACTTAACATAATCCACACAGCAAATATTTCAGCAAGCCAAGGAGGTTTCCCAAGTCTGGCATAGATCATGAGTAATTCGGAGCTCTTTTATTTCCACTCTGGACATCCTTCTGTCTTCATAGACAGCAGGCACTGGACTAAGGTATTTTAGGAAAGACTGTTTAGATTAGTCCCACCTCAGGCAAAGACAAACCCATCCGTGAAATTGTCTTTGCTCAAGGACCTGATTACACTTGGTGGGTAATGCAGAAACCCTTGTGTACCACAGGGAAACCCAATCTTAAGTGAGAACTGTGCGTAAGGTTTCATTGCAGAGTTTAATGAGGGTATTGATTTGGGTATGATGCAGATGGTAATAGAATAAGGGGTGGATAATGTCTCGGGTTAGTATCAAAAGTATTCTATCACCATCTGTTAAAACCAAGTGGGGCAGTGTTCTTTATGTTTTCCACAATCCATCTTTCCTCCAGGAGATCTCTCCTGTTCATGGGCCATGCAGTCCCAGGGCAGGGCTGATAAAATTCCATCATCCCATTGGGAGATGCTCCACCCAGGGGAGGAGCCAAGCATTTCCTAGCCAGATAAAATCTGAGATTGGAACAGCAGAGCAGCCTTTTCCCACTGGATCCCAGAGGAAAACCAGAGCTTTCCCCATCATCCCTGGAGCTTTGGAGGAAAACTGCACCTTGTGCAGGAGCCCTGCTCCAGCAGAACCACATCTGTCACTGCAGGAGGATGCAGCCACCATGGAATGGGACTGCACCAAGCCCTGACTGACTGACGGGGGCAGCTTGGATTCTCACTCTGTCAGTGTTTCGCTGTTTTGTATTACTGTATTTATATTTAAATTTTCCTAGTAAAGAACTGTTATTCCTATTCCCATATCTTTGCCTGAGAGCTCCTTAATTTCAAAATTATAATAAGTTGGAGGGAGGGGGGTTACATTTTCCATTTTAAGAGGGGCTCCTGCCTTCCTTAGAGGACAGCTGTCTTTCAAACCAAGACAAGCACCCATCAACAACAAGAAATTTAGGATTAAAACACCAACTCTGACCAGTCTTGCAAACTTCCTGGGTGTGAGACAAAGGCAGTCACTTAACCAAGTTCATCAGTACAAAGTCTTGTGGATAGAGAACAGAAAAGTGAGAAAATGTCAACAGATGAACTGTCAGGTATCAAATCAAGAACCTGGTAATTTCTCTGGCTATTCCAACCCCCACCTCTGGGGACAAGAGGGAAAAAGAAGTTTCTAATCCTTCATTAATAAAGCTAACAAGCAGCCAGTTTCCCAAACACAGCATCATAGTGAAGAGTGAAAAATTCCCTTTAAGGCAGACAATTCATGAACACTTTATTTAAGCTGACTCTTAACTCCTACCAGAAGAATTAGATATTAATAATAAAAATCCTTAAAATATTTAAGGAAAAGGATTTTTATTTGGATACTTATTCTGCTTCTATCTCCACAATTGCTACCATCCATTAGAACATTACATACTAAGATCAGTTCGGGTGGCAATTTCCCAACAATTACAGGTTCTTATCAGTGTAGGCCTAAAAATAACTAAAATACTTTCAAGGCAGTCTCAGAGCAATAAAACAACTGCAATTCAACCCAAGACACACCTTTTTCAGCCTTGTCTCTGTCAGATGTGTGGGATTTTCTAGAGAATTGTAAGCATGCATAGGGAAAAGCGCTATTTTCCTCTAAAAACGTACTACTTTTAAGTTATTAAATTCTATTGTTAGGCTTAAGGACGCTAGAAGACCAAGCTAATTGCAATGGTAAAGGATTCTGTGGTGAAATAGCCCTTTTTAAATCAAACTGCTTGGCTCTGCAATGATCTTAGCTGACAAGAAAGTTTCCTTATGCTTTCCAGACATTTTAGAACACCAAATACAGATACAGGTGTCAAATGATGATATCCCAGCACAAATGTCAGAGGAAATGAAGAAAAGGCCTACAAGAGAACTGTAGATTAGCTTCAGATACTGAAAAAAAGGATACCCAGTCTGCTGAGACATTGAGATTGCAAGCATAAAATCCACATGGGAATGGAAGGAAACCCCAAATAACCCTCAGTGTTTTCATGCCAACGGACTGACTGCAGAACTGTGCCAGCTCCTGGCACAACCTCTGCCTTTGGCTGCTTCCTTGTGAAACCTAATCCAGCAGTAACTCAGCTGAACCCACACAATGTCAGAGCCTGTTGTCTAATACACCCTTTGTATAAACACTCTCAGGTAATTCCTGCTGTCTGCTAAAACTCTTAAGAGAAGCCAGATCCTCTGCATTCAGGTCTCACACAGAACCATAACATCCTGTTCCCTCAGACACCTGGGGTTAAATTAGCAGCTCCAAACAGCCTCTTATGACACCAGACACGGAACACAACTAACACCAAACCACTCTGTGCAAGGATTTAACTCCATCCTTTGGAGACCGAAAGAGAACATCTATAAAATTCTGATCAATGTTTCTAATGTACCCACAGCATGGTTTTTGTGATTTCTTTATAAGATTCATTTTGTTTTATTAGTCAAAGATGGTCAGTCATTTAGATCAAATATGGTTGGTTCACACGCACTTACCTACTGAGATTATTTACCTCTGATTAAGAAAATGAGTAACTGAACAATCAGAAAAACGTTGAGCACCTGGACCCTACCTTATTTCTCCAGACTAAGAAAACAAAAGTATGTTTAAGAGGAAAAAATAATAGGTGGACATTTGGCAAGAATGGGAAGGATCCACCATCCCTCCCAGGTCCAGCTCTGCCCTGAAGACTCAGAGCAACAGCGGCTTTATGGATATTTTCAGTCTGTCCCAAAAGCCATATAAACATGAATATTCTAGCAAACTACAAAACAGAACCAGGTTCTAATAAAACTTATGAAAATGGGCCCTTAAAGGCCAGGGAAATATACTCCAAACAAGACAAATCCCTCCAAGTGTGACCCACAATGAGCCCTGGCAGTCAGGACTGTCACTTCCTGGATGGATACTGCACTGGGGAGGACTGGGGGACTATTCTGTTCAGAGGTGAAGAAGAGCAAGATTCCACTCACATAAATTTACCACGCTGGCTTCAATACACTGAGTATCCTTCCCTTGCAACAAGTAACCAGAGAACACAGCAGGCACAAAACTGTAAATTATGGAATGGTTTGGGTTTGGAAGGAACTTAGACACAATTTCATTCCATTACCTGCCATGGCAGGGACACTTTCCACTATTCCAGGTTGTTCCAAGCCCCAGTGTCCAAGCTGGCCTTGGACACTGCCAGGGATCCAGGGACAGCCACAGCTACTCTGGGCACCCTGTGCCAGGACCTCCCCAACTCACATGGAACAATTTCTTCCCAATGTCCCATCCAGCCCTGCCCTTTGGCAGTGGAAGCCATTCCCTGTGTCCTGTCCCTCCATTCCTTGTCCCCAGTCCCTCTCCAGGGGACTGGCCCTGCAAGGGGCTCTGAGCTCTACCTGGAGTCTCCTCTTCTCCAGGTGAACACCCCCAGCTCTCCCAGCCTGGCTCCAGAGCAGAGGGGCTCCAGCTTTCAGGTTCTTTCCATGGCCTTCCCTGGAGTCACTCCAGCACGTCCATGTCTTTCTTGTGTTGGGGTCTCCAGGGCTGGAGACAGCTCTGCAGATGGGGCCTCACCAGAGTGGAGTAGAGGGACAGAATCGCCCTCTCCCCTGCTGCCCGCACTCCTTTCTTTCCTTCCAAAATATCACACAGGTTATGGGTTTATTCACCATTTGAGATCGGTGACAAGGAATTTTAAGTTACTTAATATACAAGATAAAACCAAACCTAAGTTGTAGCACTCATGGACATGCAGGAGTAAAAGGTACCACGTGACCTGGGTCCAGTCCCTAACACACACAGACGCCCACATTAAAAGCAGCTCTGATTTTCCTCCCAGGCACTCTGACTGAAAGCACATTCCTCAGCCTCCAGCCAACACTCTCCTTTTACAAACTGAGGTGCACATATTCTGTGTCCACTTATTCCTGTACAAGTCCTACCCTGGACCTTACACAGCTTCTCCTTCCAAGTATCCCCAAAGTACTTTCATACAGTCACTGTATCCTTCTGGCCTTCTTTACTGTTTCTGTCAGAGTAAATAAAATTCAGCATCTTTTTCACTTCCAGTTTTATACATGTTCCTCAATGACTATTCCTTATCCAACAGTCTGAACTGGAAATGAGGGGACAGGGATGTAACACGGTTTACTCAAACAGACATTTGATTTAAAAAAGAAGGCTCTGAAAGTGGCAGGATCACAAAGTTTCATTCTCATATTCCCTCTACACATTTGCAACTAAGTTTGTACTGAATTACAGTCCTATTAACTTTTACCTGACAATAGGTAAGAAACTATCAATTACTTGTATTTCTCTACAGTAACCTAGAATGTAGATCATCCCTCTTAGTCTGTACTTACCACCTTTAAACTACAGTAGTATAAAATGACCTTATAGTCCTTAAGTGCTAGAAAAACCCAACCCATTCAAAACTGACAGCATATATTAACTTATCTTGCTCTAAAACACCCCATACCATCAGCCTCAGCCATCTCCCCCCCAAGAAGTGCCCAGTGTTCATTTCTACAGAGGCTGGGCCAACACACAACAGCCCTGTCACTGCAAGAGATATTTCCATCTCACAGATGCCTGTGCAGGGATGGTCTTTGCTTCGTAATTTTACTCCAAAACAGTACAATCTACCTATCTGCTAAGGATGCCAGAAAATATATAAGGAAATGGCATTTACACATCATTATGACTGCTGTCAAGTGTTTACCCCAGGCAAGAAGAGATTTTTTGCTTTCTCCTGATATTCCCACTCTGCTATAGAACCCTGCAGCACGAAGGAAATTGGTACTGCAACAGTTTTGAAAACATTTTAGTGGATACGAATTTAAAATATTTTTTAAAGTTTGCATATACTTAAATACAAATTTACTCTAGAGAAAAGCTAAAAAAAAGAGCAACAAGTAGGTCCTTATCTGGATGAATAATTAACAAAGTAACTACAAAATCTAGTTTTAAGCAAAATACTACAGTCCTTCAGCAGAAAGAATCAAGTTTTGTTTCCATGATAAAAGGCCCTTTCAGGAGAGAGGGCACTGGTTTTCTTTCCATGCATCACTTGGGTTTCTGTCCATGTCCCTGCTTCCTTTCCCAGCTCCCGAGACACATGGCTTCAGTCACCAGCTCCTTCCTTATTCCCAGCCCAGCGCTGACAACTCCAGCTTTACTGAGGAGTCTGATAAACACCAGAGCACTTCACTGAGAGCAGCTAACTCAGATCCTCCCCCTCCTGTCCTCCTTAGAAACCCCAACATCAAACCTGGCTCCTGTAATGTCAGTGCACTTCAGCATGATGGCAACTTAGTTAGAACTTGTTTTCTGAACTGGGAATCAGTTTTTGGAGGACATGAGCTGGGTTTGAGTTTTTTGTTTGGCTTTACAAACCGTGCCATGAGTGATAACCAGAGAGCCTAAATCCGTGTGAATGCATCGAGAAGTAAGTACCACCTAAAATACCAGGCATCAGCAGAATTCAAACAGTGGCTATAGTTTCTGAGGATAAAAATAGATTAAAGTACTCAGACGTGCCTTGTGTGGGCTTCTTTGGCACAGTTACACTGTTGTACAACCGGGACTACACAATCACATCAGCCAGGAGAAAAACACAACCATCCTGCATCAAACTTCCTGAAAAGTGTTACAGCAATGGAGAAGTGCAGCAAGGTAGGACTGGCAGAGCAGGTGATCAAGTGACTGCACCCTAAGTGCTGAGCAAGTCACAGCACATATACAGAATCCTCTGTTTCCTAACAGCCAGGAAAACACATAGATGTGTGAGCAGAGCAGCCTGGCTGAGCAGGGAGCCATGGCAGAGCTCCAAGGGAAACAGAGAGCACAGGAGATAGAAGAAGTGACAGCTACAAGAGGAGGAATTTGGAAACACTGTCTACTGTGTCTGAGGAATGGCAGAGCTCAAATGCAGTTCAGACTTGAAAAGAATGGGAAGAAACAAAAGAATATCAAGGGTAACAAGAAAATGTTCTACTGCTGTCCCAGCAGCACAAGGCTGTAAGTATGGCAACAGACTTAAGATGTGATCTCAGCAGAGGGGCACAGGATGCTTTCTGTGCCTCACTTCACCAGCAGAGTCTAACAGGCCTCTGCACTTTGAAAAGAGCTCCCAGAGAAAGGCCAGTGGATGAACACTGAGCCAGGGACTGACTGGTTGAGTGAACTGGTCCCAGTCATACCACGGGGGGATGAAATGGGCTCTTTGTAAGGGTGATGAGGCATCAGGCTCATGTCCCTGCCAAAACTCTTTCATCTTTGAATGATCAGGAAACTAGAAGAGGGCAGGTAAGCACCACATCCATCTTCAAAAGGAGACAAAAAACACACATGCCCCTCACACACATTCTAGCTGTATGCCTGGAACTAGTGGAGTTTGCAGGGTCTCTACTGGGACCCGCAGTGGGAAGCCATTCCCCTTTGTCCCCAGTCCCTCTCCAGCTCTCCTGGAGCCCCTTTAAGCCCTGGAAGGAGCTCTAAGGTCTCCCTGGAGCCTTCTCCTGAGCTTCCCTGAGCTCTCCTAGCCTGGCTCCAGAGCAGAGGGGCTCCAGCCTTGCACTCAATCCTTCATATATGGTATAGATGATGCATCTCAGCTACTCTGGAAACACATGAAGCTGAAGCTAAAACCCATAGTTTGAACCAAAAATTTTCTCTTATTCCATCCCCTAGCCCACAGCTCAGTGATGTCCTCTCATCTGCTCCACCAGTGACACTGAGCAGCTGCTGTTTCTCTGACACAACCACTTGCGCTGTGGTGACCACACCGAGCTCCAGAAAACACCCTACTGGAGACAACTGAGTACAGGAGCCTTAGTGCAGGTACTGAAGCAGTTAGTGGAAAATTTCACTTTTACTTTGCCTACCAAAAATATTCTGCTATCTCCTATGCAGATTTTGGGAAATGGAAGCAAGTATTTTTCTGTTTACCCAAAGAATTTGTTGAAGCAACAATTAATCATTCTGAAATACTTTCATCTGCCTCATCTTCAGTTAAGTCATAAATGCTGCCCGGAACTATCACTTAGTCCCTGAAACACTAAGACAGCAGCAGAAACCTCACACAGTGCTGTCTGTGTCAGGCTGGGGGCTGTGCCTAACCTGGTGAGAGCCCCGGGAAGCACCGTGCTGGTGTAGGGCTGGGTCAGTCAGACCAACCCTGCACAGCAATTACTGCACCGTGCTCCACCTACACACAGCACCAAGCTGAAAGTTTAGGTTTATATTTAAGTATTTCCACGACGTTTCACCCTTCATTGTGTCTGTGCAGCAGCTCAGGATCTTCCTTCTGCAGGATCTGAACCCAGCTTTTTGCAGTTCCTGTGACTAAGACCCAGACTGCTCACTGAACCAATTGCCACTTCTGCTCAAGAATTCAAACCAGCACATCTTACTGAAGAGACACTTGACGGCAACAGAAAGGAACTAGCAAGGAAACAAAGAAAATATCTAATTATATTGATAATGACTTTCCAGTCCAGAATGTGTCCCCACTGCTTCTCCTAGCTTTAGGACACAATTCTCTTTCTGTTCACGGCCAAACAGTGAAGAATCTCATTTAGAGAAGTTTAAGGGCAAAAGCACATTTAGCTGTTTTGGAAAGCCTGACCTCCAAACAACTCAGCAAAACATTACAAATTACAAATAAAGCTGCCTCTCCTTCTTACATAAAATCAGTGGTATTTGCCTTAAAACAAAGATGAATACAAGCAACTCAAATAGGCACCTCTTTGGAAAAAAGTCAAAAGCTACAAAGCTAACTTGACAAAAGTCTGTTGTCAACCCTGGTTCAGAGAACTCACAAGGATCTCACCATCTCCACAATATCACAAAAATTGAGCCATAACAGTAACAGTTTTAAATCCTGTAAACAAAAGGGTGGGGTTTTGTTAGTAATTAATTTTATTTCACAAAGCCTCTCTACATAATTATAATTTCTATATGTTCTCCTTTAATTTTTTCTTTTCTTTCAATTCCAGAACATTTCTCAATATATTGAGATTTAATTTCAGTTGCTCCAGGGCTCCTTTTCCAGATGAACTGCCAGCATCTGAGATTCTGTGAAGTGAAAAGGATTTGTAAAGTGAACATACCAGGCCCAAAACTGTGCAGAAATACCACAGGCTGTTTTTTTGAGAGCATCTGGGAGGAAAACGCCTGCCCACTTACTGCAAGATCTTATTTCTTTACACAGGACAGAATTTGTTCACCTATTGTTGGAACAAAAATCTGATTATTCAAGATGTTGAGGGCTCAAAAATTCACTTCTTCCTTCTCTTGAGAAAGAAACTTCAACTTCCAAATAATGACACTTCTTTAGCTGCAAACATTACAGTACAAAAACCTCAGCAAGTGCTCAATCATCCCAATCACAGCTGAGCTGAACCCAACTTTTACACTGCAGAAACACAGCTGCTCCATTGGAAGAGAATGAAAATAATGTAAGATGTGGAACAGTAACTCTTACTAAAGACATGCTGGAAAATATTAGAACACAACCAGAGACGTTGCTACATGGTTCATTTGTATGGCTTGATGAGGGGGAAAAAAAAAAAGCAAAGGAAGCAGAGCCATGGAATAGTCTGTACAATTCTCTTGACCTTTTTTACTTTTGTACTGTAAGGAGGGATATATTTAACCCTCTCAGTGTATCCAGACAGAGTGGAAGGACACCATGACACCAAAACAGCAGGGACTCACTGCCTGTCTGTCAGCCCTGCCTCAAGGCTTTCAGAGAACACCCTCAGGGTCCCTCTGAGTGGCAGCACCACACCTGGTGACCAGCCACTGTTCCCAGTCGGGCATCACTGCACACACTGAGTGTGCAATGGGAACCATCAGCCAGCTCAGTGACCAACACTTCTAACAGATTTGGTCCTGATGTCAAACCTTCGGGTACTTCACTAGGGACTCCCCTGCAGCTGCACCTTGTGCTAATGATACCCAAACTCAAGGATTGGTTTTCAACACACCCACAGGCCCCTCACATGGTGACACAGGTCCTCCTCACTTGCAGAACTAAGAATAAATCTGCCCAGCCTGAGTGAGAGGCCCCTGCACAGCTCCACCATCCTTTATAGTCAAGGCAGCTTTTCTTTGTCCAAGGCCTCTCTGCTGTTCCAGGAATAGGTGCTGCCACGACTGCTGGAGACCACAGCACACCATCACTAGCCCTGAGTGCACATGGACTGAACACAGCAGAATGCCCAGTCCCTGCCCTGTTCTCCCTGTTCACAGTGCTCCAGAAGCTCTGCTCTAGGCCAGACTGGTATATAGGCCCAGCCTAAGCAACAGCTAAACAAGTGCTTGACTGTCTCCAAGCAGGGGTCAACCAGAACAAAAACTCTAACCTCCTTTTGGTCAAGTACACCTGACAAAGCTCAGAGTAACCTGCTCCAAGTCCAGGTGTCCTGCAGCTATCCCACCCTGACAGCAGTCAGCACCCTGGGTCATAGGAGGGGTACCAAAAATCCACTGACAACCCCAGATAAGCCCAAATATTGAGAAGCAGAGCCCAAGAACTGCTGCTACAGCTGATGCTTCTACTGGCTGTGCTCTGATCAATCTGAAAGAACCTAGGCAACCTTTAGGGCTAGAAAGATGGGGAAGGATCTGGGGGGGGGAGCTCTGAGGAGCAGCTGAGGGCACTTGGCTCGTTCAGCTGGAGCAGAGGAGACTGAGGGGAGACTCCTGGGGGCTGCAGCTCCTCCCGAGGGGAGGCAGAGGGGCAGGGGCTGAGCTCTGCTCTGGGCCAGGGCCAGGAGCCCAGGAAGGGCTGGAGCTGTGCCAGGGCTTGGCATGGAGCTCAGGGAAAGGTTCTTCCCCCCGAGGGGGCTGGGCACTGCCCAGGCTCCCCAGGGAATGGTCCCGGCCCCAAGGCTGCCAGAGCTCCAGGAGCGTTTGGACAGCGCTCTCAGGGATGCTCAGGGTGGGATTGTTGGGGGGTCTGTGCAGGGACAGGGGCTGCACTGATCATCCCTGAGGGTCCCTTCCAACTCAGGATATTCCGGGATTCTCTGATTTAGGTTAACTGTATTCCTATACCCTTGAGAAAACTCAGTTACTACTTTTGAGGCAGTTTATGTGGCCACCTTTATGACAAAGAGAATTAAGTGGAGCTGGCAAAGTTGGTGTTCACGTTTTCAGTATTTGGGCAATTTGTCTGCAAACCATTTGCACTTCTCATTAAGTTAACTATTTCCACAAGACATTCTTGAATGTACATTTAAAGAAATCACCAACTACCAAGTGTGATTAAAGAACTAGGGAAAAAAAAAATCCAGAGGTAACGATGCATTCCAATTCCATCGTTTACAGCAAAACTGCATAAACAATTTCACGGGTGTTTTGCATGCAAAAGGAAACTATTTCAGCCAAAGAGAATACTTAGGTATTTTCCACAAACAAGAACACTTCAGAATCCGTTTCTAGACGGAGTTCACTGCACTGGTGAAATGATTAGCTGCCCTGTCACATGAACTTGAGCTACTCACCACCCTGCAGCACCTGACAGCTGGGCAGTAAAATCCTCCTCCCCTTTCTGCTTGAAAAGCTCACACGGACAAGGACATTCATTTCTTCTTTAACTGTACAATTTCTGAGAGTGAGTCTTCCAGAGAAGACATGAAAAGAAAAAAGCAGGGAAAGGGTAAAGTTTTATGTCCATTCCTGAGGAATTGCAACTATACGAAAGTGACTTCTTTTGGTCCTGTAAGCAACATGTCCCAGGCACACCTACAGAGAGTGAGCCATCACGACAGCAATGTTTGAGATGGACCCCAAATTCCTGCATAAAGCCTTAACAAGTCACCCCGAAACGTCCTTTGTGCTCCACACTTGCCAGCAGCAGTGGAGAGATCCCTTTGCCCTGACAGCTGCTGATCCCATTGTTTGACCATAGCGAGTTCCAGCAGAGCTCACACTGACACAAGCTAATGCAGAGGGTGCAGAGGACGCCCCTGTCTCCTTCCCAGCCTCTGCACAGAGGGGGCCATGTCTAGAGAGCTGACAGGTATAGACAGAGCCTTTGGAACCATGTGAAGGATCATATCTACACTTCCTAGGGTAGAAAGTCATGAGTAGCAGAGGGAAAACATTCCCTGCTCAGGCAGTACAGAAGGTGTGAGGGAAGGAACAGGAGACCTCAGTAAGTTGGATGCCTCCTTTACAAAAATCCATCACTGTCAGAAGGAACCCTCAGAGAGCGAGGTGTGCACAGCAAGCTCTGAGTCACCAGGGACTCAGAGCAGGGATATGGTGTCAGGAGCAATAAACAGATCCCACAGAAGTCTGAAACCATAAACACATAGGGAAAAAGGTTCAGAGAATCCTAGAATACAACCACAGAATATTCTCAGTTGGACTGATGGTCTTTGTCAGGCCCTTCCAGCCCCTGTCCCTGCACAGACCCCCCCAACAATCCCACCCTGAGCATCCCTGAGAGCGCTGTCCAAATGCTCCTGGAGCTCTGGCAGCCTTGGGGCCGGGACCATTCCCTGGGGAGCCTGGGCAGTGCCCAGCACCCTCAAGGGGCACAAACTCTTCATAATATCCAGTTTAAACTCCCCCAACACAGCTTTGTGGTAGTTTTGCTGAATTTTTTTCCCTTGCACTCTGAGGACAGTTACATACAGTATCAGAGGTGGGAGCACCCCACAGCTCACACAATTATTCCAATAAGCAGGAATATTATTTTTAATATTACCATGTGTTGCCATTGCACGTGAATTTGGTAGCTTTTTATTTTTAATAATTCCACAATAAAGCAGTTTAACTTGACCTTTTCAGAGCTTTAGGATAGTCACGTTTGAAAGTCCCAATACTTCAGCAGAGTAAGGGGAAGACAGAGAAACTAAAACACACATGACTGACTAACTTTCAGCTTCAGCATTTGGTCCAAAAGGACTAACAGCCTGTGTACAGCTGCAGGGACAGCAGGCTGAAGATGACCAGGTTCTCTTGGAAAATTTAGAGCTATTGAGCAGAAGCATCTGTGCTGTGTACAGTCAGACATCCTGACACAACAAGCCATCAGCATCTGTGCTACAAGAAACTGAGCAAGCCCAAAAGGGCCCAGATGCCTGGATTCCTGCATTAACAGGTACTGAAGGAGAAATGTTTTAAAAAAACTCACCTGTTAGAGTAGTCCAGCCCAGCACAATGGCTGGAAACCCAAACCCCAGAACCTGGATGTCACAGCAAAGTCAAACACCCCCCAAGCAAAATACAGCACAAGACAGGTTTCTTCTGTTGGATCATCTCCAGCATGAGGCAGTTGCTCCAAGAAATTGGGCATTTATCATACACATCCCTGGAGAGGGAATCAGTGCAGAGTACAAGTCTGGCCCTGCTGTGTCTGCAGTCAATGCTGCAGAGCTACTACCTGATCAGTGCAGGCCAACTGGACCAACCCCAGACTTCTTGCTCTCAGCCTCATGTGCCAGAGCCACAGGAAGAGAGGATTTCATTGATGGAATCAGGTCGATGGCTACTCACAGATCTCAGCAATCATCATGACAGGCCAGGATATACACCAGTGAAAAAGTTACATTGCAGGCTGGACACTGTGCCATACTATATTGGAAAGTGGGAATCAGCCTTCTAACAGTCCCCTAGGGCTCAATGCCCGAGAGCATGGCTGGTGTTCGATTAAGATCTGACAGAAAGAACAGTGTCTAATGAATTCTCTAATTCTTTTATGAAAATCCTGGGTATCCAAGACATACTCTTCATAAACAGAAGTATGGTGAGCAGCATAGCAACAATCCAGCATTTGCCTGCTGACCCCCAGAACTGATTCAGTCATCACAAGTCAAGCAAAGCCATGTCTGGAAGTGCTGAGGAATGCACTACACCAACTGGGGAATGCAAAGCCCAGCACTCTATTCCTCCAGTATGATCAGGAGGAGCCCTGCATCCCTCTAATGCTCATCTACTGTGCACAAGTTTCTCTGTACAGGTACTGAAACAAAAAAAAAGAAAAACAAAACAACAGAAAAAGAAGCTGTCACATTTCAAACAACAAACCAGACACACAGTCACACCTTTATCCGTGGTTATAACCCATACCTACACAAAGCCAAAAGCTCCTGGTAAGGAATGTGAACTGACACTATGGTTGGTCGCTACTTTCACCTTCCTGTAATGCTCATCAGAAGTGAGATAAAGGCTAAACAGTCTGGAGGCTTCAAGGAGTTTCTCTACATTTTATAACCGCAATCTAACAAATGGAACACAGACTGTTCAATACTCTGCCGCATTTGAAGCAAAATGGAACAGCAAAGGTAATGACCATAAAAAAATACTTTGCTCAAACAAATCCAAACTTTGGCTTTCAAGTCAATTCTTGAATCCCACTAATCAGTCTCCAGACAGCTTATGCCAGTTCAATAAGTCATGAAAAACTGCATGCCAGGCAGAAGAATTTTCTGCCCCATGTTTCATTAACAGACAAATTGATAAGAAATGTATGTATCATTCAATGTTTTACAAAAAGCAGGCAAACACAAACAATAAAGGGAACAGCAAAGACAAAATACTCTGATTATTAAAACTTTATGAGGGCACCAAAAGTTATGACTTCATTGAGAAGAACTAAACTGATCCAAAAAGTCTAATTCCAACAAAAGCAGAAGATTCCCTCCCTCCTGTCCAGGCTACTCAACCTGCTCTATCTCACATGCCAATATTATGACTTATCTGACCAGAAACCAAGGTCAGGGAGCTAAACAGGTTTTTCTGCAGCTCTAGTTTCCTGCTGTCTGCCACGGGGTCAGAGAAATGCAAGAGGCACAAGAAAAGCAGAACTGTGCCACAGGATTTTCTGTTCAGGGACTGCTGTACATCCATCTGTTTAACAGAGAGCCTCACAATAAAGAATATAATGTGAACATCAAGGGGCAGAAACAAAAGCAAGAGGGAATAAAAATGCTCAGAAGGAGCCAGTTCTTTGGCACTGATATTCCAGAACTATCAGTAAGCATGGAGATGATTGGTAACTGCTCCTAATAGTGTTGCAAGCAAATGAAAAATTAGGTAGCAATAAAATTTAGTGGCGCGACCACAGGAGCCACACAGAATCCAGCACCTGCAACCACTTTAGAGAAAAGCCATTGCTCTGTCCACAGGCACTCAAGGACTCTCTGCAACAATAACAGCAATTTTACTTTTGATTCTTGAGGTTAAGAACAACCTCTAGCACACGAGTGTATGTTTTGGACTTTAAACTACCCAGCACTGTCAAGTTCCAAGTTAAAGTTAACCAGACTTTTACCAGAGTTTTTGATGCTCCAGGTAACAGTGTGAAGCAGGCTCTCAATTTCAGGCACTGATGCGTCTCTTGCTTCCCACTGAAAATATCCATCCCTCCTGTGCAGGTGGTTCTGTGCTCATTTTACAGTCTAACATGTGGGTCAGCTATGACTTGCTATCATTAAGGGGTCTTATTCCTTGTAAAATCAGCCTTCAGAGCAAGCCTCAACTTCTAAGTGCCACAAAGTGCATGACGACATCTGGGACAAACACTCACCTACTGAAACATTCAAAGAAATCAGTATTTATGCAACTGTTTTATCATGATTGAACATATACACCCCTTAAGTACACATTGGGACCGACAGACATCGTGAGATGCTTCACCTGTAAGATATCAGGAATGCCAGAGACATGGAAATCAGAGAGGCTATTCGGAAGGGAAATTTTGAAGTTTTTAATTATTCAGTTCTCTTGGGTATTCTCAAGCAAATAAAGCACTAAAGATGACGCACAAAGACCTCTCATGCATTCCATCAGCTCCCATGCAGCTTTTACAGACCGGGGAGCAGGATTAGATAACGATCAGTATTGCTGGATCCTGAAACATAACACTGAGCATGTGCAACAGAGAATTCCACAAGCACTGAGCAGCAGGCTGGGAACAAACACCCGTGCACAGCTAGTTAACAGCACTTTTTTTTCCCCCTCCAGAAACAACCAAGCGCTCTCACTGAATCCAAGATTCTGTGAATTCTGAACAAGAATAATCAAAACTTGTAAATTAAGTACTTTAACAGTTCAAGGATTAAAACCTCTTCAGAGAGCAGCTAAAACCTCCTGCAACTAAACAGATATGGAAGCAGTTGCTCTGTCAGCACTTGTTTTGCTTCAAGGAAACATTAAGTTTTCCAAGTCAGAACAATTCATTCCTCTCATATTTTAAAGCTACTACTACCAATCCTATTTAAGGAACTTACAAGTTAAATTCCATAACGGTGATAAGACCTGCAGCCACTTCAGAACCTCAGCACACCTTTATTTTACTGATCAAAATCAGAACAAAGGATTTGTTTGTATATTCACAGCTCTGGTGGAGTCAAAACCACACAGACTGTAGGAAGAATAAATCAGCTGGGGACTAAATCTAAACCAGTTTTAGACCTGACTATTAATGTTCAAATTTGGGAATTGTACTTCTTAGAATTCTTAGTCATACACACAGCAGTCATTAACTTAGCCTTGAGCATTTCATCCTCCCAATACCCAATCCGGGCATTACAGGAGCTCCAGGCAAACTTGTTAATGGTTTGTTACACATTCAGAAATATTTAGTATTCTACATTAAGTTGTATTTAATCAAGTATTTGGTCGAGCAGTCTAGCACAAGGTGACAATTTCCGAAATATTAAATCATACCTGCAACTTTGTCCCGAATAAGTTTTGCAGATTCCACTTCACCGATGCTGCTGAAAAGACTCCGTAATTCATCCTGTGTCATGTTCTGAGGGAGGTAGTTCACAATTAAATTTGTCCTACCAATATCATCCCTGCAATCTTCAGCCATGTGATCTTCATAACCATTGGACATTTTACAATATATCTGCAAAGTGAAAAAATCCTCAGTGAGGTTTAGATCTTCACATTTCCATAAACCAAACTTCCTCCACCTGAAATAAGTTTGAATGTTTATTTTAAAATGAGAACAAGCCACTGCTTCAGCAATGCATTTTTTCAACTCAGAAAACAAAACATTATTTGTTGAAAATTCCAGAACAATTTATTCTTTCAAAAGCACAAACACAACATTTTACAGAACTATGCACCATTAAAGAGCTCCTGAGGATTTCTATTTTTTTACATTAATGAAAAGCATCAAAATAGATTTTGAAGACATTCCTGTAAACACCGAAGTATTCCCAACAGCCAAAGTAAAAACCAGGTCCCTCATGTCCAGATACTTGACCAGCAAAACCAAACTGCCACCTCAACCTCAATTCCAACCTTATGCCCAGAACTCTTTCAGACAGGCAAACAAGAAGCAGCAAGATCTGACCCAATTCAGTGTTTCAACTGGGGACTACTAATTTTCTCAATTTTTTCCCCCTGTAAACGTTGTCCATCCTGTACCTCAAGGCCTGTTACTGTTTAATGCTGCCTTTGGTGCTGCTTAACTGTGTGTATGAAACCTGTGAGTCTGTGCTGCACACTGACTTGGGGGCATATTGAGTATTTGATAGTTTCTATTTTTGCAGCTTTTTAAAGAAAGCCTTGAGAAAACATCCAGAATTCCTACCACAGGAAGATACTCTCTCCCTCAGTCCACCATCACGGACTGAATCCTGATGTTTTAGTTACCTACAACTAAAACTCACACCAGACTCAAGCTGCTCATGGCTTGCCAGAATCCTAGTTTGAAATGGTCAAAATCAGGGTATCTAAACCCTGTTTCTGCAACAGGATCTATAGATCTGGATCTGCTAAAGGATAAGCCTTTCCAGGGACTGCACCATTACTGACAGCCAGAAGTTGAATAATATAAGAAGACAGAAACAGCAACCAGAAATCCTCAGTCTAGAAAGGGAATGCTCCCTGCATGAAGGGACTTCTAGGCCCTTCACCAGCAGCTGCTGTTAATTCAAGTCTGACAGTGAAGGTCAAATTTTTAAATAAATACCTGAGCACATTGTAGAATAAATCATGAGAAGACTTATGCTAACTTGAGATTTAACGCAGTACGGATTTGAACTGAATCTTTTCAATATGTGTTGAAGCATTAAGAGCCGGCAGCTCTTGCTCCCCTTCACCCACAGATCAGGTTCTACCCCCATTTTTGTGTTTCAAGTGGCAACACGAGCCCATTCCAACACCCTCTTCCCATGGGATAACCAGTCTGTACTGTGAAAGCAATGGAAAACCACACAGGAGGGAAGCCCTTTTTGTTGTGTCAGCAGTTTTAATCTGCTTTCCTTGCAGCAAGATAAGCACCAGTTAATTCCACAGGACAGGAGAACACAGGGAGCACTGCAAAGCTGGAAGAGGGGCAAGAGACTCCCCTCCGCAGACATTTTTTAAACTGCCAGGTCATCTCAGTTGTAGTGCAAATTCTGCCATTAAATACACATTCCCTCCTGGCTCTGTCAGAACTTGCTGAGCACAATCTCAAGAGAAGTTTCCTGTTCTGGTAAACAACACTCAAACAGCTGAACTGTCTCTGGTCACTGTGTCTAAGTTATAAAACCACGTAACACACATTTTCAGAATTATTTGAATAGAAGGCAACTTTGCTTGCCTTTGCCCTCTACAAAGTTCAAGCCCTACAAACAGAACACACCGATATGCTGACGAGAGCAAGTTGCACAGCACAACTACAATATTTAGTAAGCAAAGGAAGAAACACTGAGATTTTCCCACTTTTAAGAGGGAAAAGTTAAAATTTCTTTCATTTTAACCAAATCTACCCTTTATTGCCATTTATTTATGATACAAATCCTTCCTGCTGCTGAGATTAGGACATTTCTATATATTGTAATGATTTCAAGGACAGACACTTACAAGATTGGGGGTTTGGGGTTTTTTTTAATTCTCTGAGGTGTATTTGTTGCCTGAAGAGAAGGCACCACAGTAAGATATCAAACAGAGAAACATTCTCAGCACACCATGATGGCAAGTTACCCCACTTCTATTTGGCATAAAGCAGAATTGACAAGTTTGGCAAGCGGCTACTGATTTTGTATCATTGTCCCACATCCTCTAACCTGTCTGCAACACTCACAGTCTACACCTTTCAGGATACTCTAGCAGTGCCTGGGGCAATGCTGATTCAGAGCCATTGGAAGGTGGGAAGGAAGCTTCCACCTGCTTTTCTTCATGCTTTTAGAAAGCAAACATAGGAAGCCCTTGCACACAGGCCTGGCAAAGGTTTCCATGGGATACCAGGAACAAAGCACGCAGGAGCAATAAAGGCACAGGAGAGCTAAAGGAGCAGAGCAGAGAGAGAAGATGCTTCTTTCTTCCTAATCTCTTGCTGAGCACTTGTGCAGCCAGCCTGGAAGTTAGTAGGAAACCACTTCCTCTGCTAGTGAGGCGTTAAGGAAACTCTTCCATTCCACGAGTCTGATGCCACTCTGGGGGTCCCACTGGCACGACCCCAGCTCACTGCTGGGATCAGGGCCCCTTTGCAGAGGTGGCTCCAGTGACCCCACAAGCCCTGTGTGACTCCCTGCACACCCCACATTTCCCAGTCAGACCAGCTCCTCCCACTGACTCGGCCCCAGGTTTCCCACAGCACAGTCCCAGACTGCTGTTCCTTTGTGGTGCAGAGACACAGAACAGCTCGAGCTGGTGTCCCTGGGGAGGGACCCCGGACAAAGCCCCCCTGGGCTGTGCCCATCCTGATGCTGATGTTTAGTCCAGGGTCTTCTCAATGTGTCAGGGGAGGTTTAGGTGGGATATTAGGAAAAGGTTCTGGAAGAGGCTCCCTAGGGAAATGGTCATGGCCCCAAGTCTGTCAGAGTTGAAGAACTCCCTCCCAAAACAACCTGCAAGTCACACTGCTGCTGCCCACCCTGCACCTGCAGGTGTACTCCTCAACAGGTGAACAGTTCTCATGCCCGCAAAGTTAAAAAGAATCCCTGAAGAATTGTAACCACTGCATACTGAAAAGATTTCCAAAAAGAAAAGGAGTTAAAAGATAGGATGGCTGAAACAAGCAGTACTGCACTGGAAAACAAGTTTTTATTCTGCTCACACTGAACTGACTGCACTGACATTGCTGAGGCAATGTCCTGATATTTCTTTACCAACGTGGTAGCAATCCATTTCCATGAGTAAATATTCCAGATTTGAGAGCCAGGCCGAGACACTAATTTGCATCTAGAACTTCATTAAATGATGTTTGTCAGCTCACAATGACATAAATCAAAAGACTGAATGCTTTTATATTCTCAGTGGACAGGCCAATGATGGCAAGAAGGCCCAACAGCTCCATTTGGGAAAGCTGACTGAAAAGAGACTGGTAGTTTACAACCTTTCCAAAACAGGCCTTCATTTTTATGTTCCAAAAAACTAAAACTTTAAGACTAGGTTCCACTGCACCGCAAGTCCTGAAATGACAATTTTAACAAAATAACCAAATGCTTCAGAAGCTTGCTTAAAAAGGCAGCAGCCACCTTCTTCCTTGGGTAAGATGCCCTAAAACTTACAATGCCAAGGGTGCACATAGCAATGGGAACTGTATGTGCCATGCCCGAATCCTCCACTAATTCTGGAGGTGCTTGAATCCACGCAGCCCAACACTTCACCACCTGTGCCCACGACAGCTCAGGCACCCTCAGCCAGGCCAGAACTCCCAGGACTGGACTGAAAAGCTCTCATGGGCAATATCTGCAGAAATGTTGCACTGACCATGACAATCACCCTCTCACAAAAGTGTATAAGATCCCACAGGTTTAACAGTTCTCAGAACAGACCAATAAAAGTTTTTTTCCCAATGATACTCTGTATCTCCATCCAGAATGCTAGGAATCACTGCTATGAATTATTTCACTGCAAGATGTTTGCTAAGAAGGAAGATCTGTATGGATCTGTGGAGATCGTGTGAAACAAGAGCACTGGCAAGAAGAACTGTCCATGTCCAATGTGAGACAAGAAGCTTTGTCTACCTTTACCTTGTTCACAGGACTAAAAAGGCACCAGACCACTACTGGGGTCACAAATTAGTACACAGACACCTAGAGATGCTCACAGAATCCCAAGATAATTGATATCATAGGATAGTTGAGTTGGACAGAACCTTAGAGACCATTTCATTCCACCCCCTGCCACGGACAGGGACACCTCCCACTATCCCAGAGTGCTCCAAGTCCCAATGTCACAGACAGGGACACCTTTCACCAGCCCAGGCTGCTCCAAGCCCTGTCCAGCCTGGCCTTGGACACTGCCAGGGATCCAGGGGCAGCCACAGCTGCTCTGGGCACCCTGTGCCAGGGCCTGCCCACCCTCCCAGGGAACAATTCCTTCCCAATATCGCAACCATTCCTGCCCTCTGGCAGTGGGAAGTCATTCCCTGTGTCCTGTCCCTCCTTCTCTTGTCCCCAGTCCCTCTCCTGGAGCCCCTTTAGGCCCTGCAAGGGGCCCTCAGGTGTCCCTGGAGCCTTCTCTTCTCCAGGTGAACAGTCCCAGCTCTCCCAGCCTGCCTCCAAGCCTCAGAGCATCTCCATGGCCTCCTCTGGTCTCATTCTAACACGTCCATGTTTTTCTTGCGGTGGGTTCCCCAGAGATGGAGGCAGCTCTTCAGGTGGGATGGATGATGGTGCAACTAGTGCAGAACTTAAAATGAGAAATTCTTCCTGGATCAACGAGCTCTGTAGCACAGAGCTCATGGCACCTTGACTGGAGCACTGGGAATGGGCCACAGTGAGCCTTAAACCACAGCAGACCTGAGGCTGCTGACCCAGCTACTCACCCCGAACCTCCATCTTTCTTTGCAATGAAGCGCAAGTCAGCATCACCCAGGACACTCTATGGCTTCAGTGGACAGTGCCTGACAAAGTCCCTGAACTGGTGAAATCTCCTTGTTGGTGTTGTCAGTGATAAATGAACAGGAACCTGAAACCAGTGATGCTGCAGAGTTCTGCCCAGGAGCTGTTTCATCAACTCACTTCAGTCTCATAAGTTTATTCTTGAGCTCTGCCTGTGTATTTAAGAATCTAAATGGGGTGTTTCAAGTAGAATCTCAGGGCTGTTAGAGCCCTTTCTGTTTCTCCAGCACATGGATATTTGTTGATGTGCCTCCCCCATAGAGTCATGGCTGACTAAGAGGCACAATCTTGTCTTACTTAAGCTGCTGAGCCTTGCAGATCACACCTGAAACAGAACAAAAAGGACACTACTACATTCAGGCAAGTGCCAAACCAATCCAGAAGGCCACACATGTAGAACGGCCTGAAGAGCCTCCATGAATTTAAACTGCTACAGCAAAACAGATTTCAAGAATTACCCAAGACAGTGCTGTCATGCAAAAGCTTGCTTTGCAGGCAGCTGTCATGCCACGACTGAGAAGCAAGAGTTTAATCACAATAGACAAGGATAGACACCGGGGGAAGAAAAAGTAACATACTTTCTTCTCTGAAATCACTGTAAAGAACAGAATAGGTTTCACCTGAATAGCCACACAAGAAGAAAACCCTCCCCTAGAAAAAGAAGTTTCCTATCACTCCACAGTCAGAACACATCTCTCTCAATAACTTAATCCAGACCTCTCTACATCAAACTCTTTTTATGTCCCCAACAGCTCTGCATACTGCACTCCACGAGCACAGACCTCTCCACGAACAGGACAAGGACAGTGCAGTGCAAGTCCTGTTGGTATGTGATTTACTGTGCATTCATGCATTATTCCTTCAATTCCCCATCAAATCTTGACCAAACATTGAAAGCCATTTGGGGGGAGGGAAAAATTGCAAAATCCAGATTGTCTATTAAACTCAAGAACAGCATTTATATAGTGTATGAGGGAAAATGGCATGAAGTTGAGAATCAAAGGTCATCCCAGCGTTTACAGGCCACACACTCAGATCCAAGCAACATATCCAAGTCTGCAACAGATTATTTCTGTACATTTGTGAGGGCAGAGGGTAATGCTTTTCTTATGAATAAAACCAAATCAGGTACGAGGGAGCATGCCCGTGTCTGAGAGGTGCCTGATGCTGTTTCCAAAAGTCTGTTACCACATCAAGTCTTGTCCTCACCTTTCCTTTCTCAGGCTGAGTGGCAGCTATGTTTCATGAGTATGAATCCTAAATTCTGCTGGAAAAGCCATCTTCTTGAGCTGTGAACATGATGATTGGATACACATGGAAATTTAAAGGCAGAAAGTGAGGTGCCACAGATTCTTTCCCCAAACTACTTACCCTAGTTCTCCTTCTACTGTCCCAGAGCAATCAATCAGGTCAATATTCTCTGGCTCATCTGAATTCCTCTGCTCTGCAGCCACAATATTTTAAATCAGCAAACAGGAAAACTCTAAATTTAATATTCAGTTTGATTCAACTGGCATTTTAACTCTCCCCTCCCCACAAAAATAAAACTAACTCAATGCTGACATATGCTATTGAAGGTCACTAAAAAAATCACTTGTCTTTAGACAGGAAGATTCTTTTACCTTGAAACTCTGAATGTTGTCATAGATGCTGTACATATATGACCCTTCCACACTGATATGTAAATTATGTTTGCAAATTTGGCAACCAAGTAAACTCTTTCTACTTGAAGACCCTTTGGGTTTTCCAGAGGTAAGAGATCTCATTTCTTTGATTCTTTTCCCCTCTGCACACCTGAAACAAGGACACTACCCTTCTTCTCCTCAGCTTCACTGCACCTAAGATAATGGCAACACTTTTGCCATTAAAAATAGCTCAGCACCAGAAGCAGCCATTACTAAAATCTGCCGCTGCATTTCCACAAATTCTATTTCCATATGCTGAATCACTGATTTCAGTACAACATATTTTAAGGGGTTTTTTTTAGCGTTGTTTTATAAACACTGGGCATAAACTTAGTTTTGAGCACATTTTTGGTCTAACAAATCTCAACTGTCATATTTTTAATATTTCAGAAAAGCAGTTTAAGATGTTCCTTAGCAATCACATTTGTCTGGAAGGGTTTTAAATGCCTCCCTTAGTTGTTTTTATTCATGTCCATATAATAATATCATCACGGTGTTTTTGTCAACACTTATATAGCCATTCAGTGACAAAAGCATTTGAGGCCAAAAAATAAGCTGCATTCTTCAGACTAATGACCTTACTTTACCAATCTGATGAACTACACTCGACTCCTAGGAACAAAATTAATCATCAGTGGGATGCTGTCAGAAATCAGATACAGGCTGGCCATAATTAGCATCCGCTGCTGCTCCAACACACGGCAGGGATCGGGGCCCCTCTCAGCTCGAGCCATAGGAACAAGGGCAACCAGAAACCTGTGGCTGAGACACTGAACATCTGCTGCCAGATGCAGATTTCCCCATCTTCCGAGGTTAACAGCCAGCCCTGACAGAGCATACCAGGCTCTGCTCAGTTTCAAATCAACACCCTCCAAGCAGCACAATACAGTTCCCAGCACAAGAGCTGCTAGAGCCAGGCCAGAGGAACCATGGAGATGCTCCAAGGGCTGGAGCCCCTCTGCTCTGGGGACAGGCTGGGAGAGCTGGGGGTGCTCAGCTGCAGAAGGCTCCAGGGAGAGCTCAGAGCCCCCTGCAGGGCCTAAAGGGGCTCCAGGAGAGCTGGAGAGGGACTGGGGGCAAGGGATGGAGGGATAGGACACAGGGAATGGCTTCCACTGCCAGAGGGCAGGGCTGGATGGGATGGATATTGGGAAGGAATTGTTCCCTGGGAGGGTTGGCAGGCCCTGGCACAGGGTGCCCAGTGTCCAAGGCCAAGCAGGATGAGGCTTGGAGCACCCTGGGATAGTGGAAAGTGTCCTTGCCTATGGCAGAGGGTGGGACAAGGTGGTCTCTAAGGTCCCTCAAAGCTCCGGCAGTTCTGGTATTCTGTGATTTCACAGTTGTTTGCCCCTAGGTCAAAGATTCTGCCAGTTAACACCACCAAGTTCTTACACAGGGAAGAGACATCAAAGAACTTTGTGCAGCCTGGACTATCTCACCTTCTGCACTGGTATTTTTTAAAAAACTGATATTAAAAGAAATAATCTATTATCTTACTTTTTTTAGACAGTGTTAGATTGTCCATAAATTGCCTTTGGCAATTTTTTCACCTATTCAAAATACATCTGGAAACAACTGTGCTGTGAGGGAATGATTCTGAGGGAGAGGGCAGGAGATGAGAAAAACTGTATGTAAGAACTGTAGATTCCAGACACTTTCTAACAACAGCTGCTCCACACATTAATCCAACCTTGAATAATACTAACCCATCTTCAGATACTGTCACCTTGATGGGGCAGGAAGGCAAGTGAATAGCAGGAGGAAAAGACAGCATCCAAAGTGTTCACCAGCACAAAACAACTAGCTGGAAATCC
This sequence comes from Sturnus vulgaris, assembly GCF_052056855.1. Taxonomy (NCBI): domain Eukaryota; kingdom Metazoa; phylum Chordata; class Aves; order Passeriformes; family Sturnidae; genus Sturnus; species Sturnus vulgaris. Next base: position 5,064,174 of record NC_142268.1, on the reverse strand, counting down.
ACCTCTGGGCCTGGTGAGACACCATGGTTTGCTGCTGTGTTCCTACATGGAGGCCATGGAAGTAATACGAGATAGGAAAATCACACTTTTGTAATACTATGCCACTGCAACTAATATTACAAACTAAACAAACAAAAAAACCCCAAAGGCAGCAAACCCACACACATGAAGAACGTCTCTGCTGTCTCAGTACAGCTTATTTCCACCCCATCCCCTCAGAAAAAAAAAGATTAAAATCTATTTTTGCATACATCACCTACATATACCAAGGTTGTATAACAAATGGATCATTTAGGGCAGCAGTTTGAAGCTTGCAGGTGCCTGAATATAAAACTGCACATCAGACAGGAGAAGTGCCCTGATGATTTTCAGCACAAATCAAAATTTATCACCTCTCCTTTCCTGAAATCTTTCATTCTCCCTAAATGCTTAAATTGGCAGGACTTTCTTGCTGCTGCCTTCCAGGCTGCTTCTAAATTACCTGGAAGTGCAAAAAGAACAGTTTCTCTCAACTTCTTGTTGAAGTCTGAAAACATAGCAAGTTTGAGCTTTCTAAAGTTGGTGACTAAAAGCCTATCAGCTTCACAGGCAGCTTACCCACGTGTGGTCAGAGTGACAGCCACTAAGTTTGGGAATCAATTCAGAGAGCTCACAACAAATAAGCAAAAAACAAGACAGAGATCAGAGCTTCAGGAGAGAAAGTAGGCTGGTACAACAGCTGAAAGAGATGGATTCTGAAAATAAAATGGCACGTCTCAGGTCAAGACAAGGAGGGCTTTTTCCAGGAAAAAAAAAAAAAAAAGAAGTGATAGAACATGTAAGAAACAAAAAGAAAACAGTGATTGAATTCAGAGCATAGAGCACATTTCACATTAAGTTCATGTCAACACCAGACACTGTTCAACAAATCAATAACAGATAAATAAGCTGCTACACACAACATACACATTTCTGTTCAGACTGTGCTTACTGCTGCTGCTGTTTTCACAAACTTGGTAATGCTCAGGACAACTCCCTAAGGAGTTCATCTGGTCCTGCAGAGCCAACCACAGAAGGGCTAAAAACTCACTGTACAAGACATTTAACAATCACACCAGCTTAAGATGCTCCTGTTCATATTCCAATCAGGCCTGGGGAGAGCCTACTGCAATCACAGCTGTAACTCCAGACCGCTGAATGCCTTGAATCATGGAAACCACAGGAACACTAGGATCATTATACACACAGTTACTCTGCTTCAGAACAAAAACCAGGACACTCACAGTAACATCTCAGGCAGCACAGACTTGCAGGCTCAGGACTCTTGATTTTATTATTCATCACAGACACAGACATAACACAGGACTCAACAGGAATCTAAGCAATCCCATCAACTCTACAGGTTTGATAAAGACTATTGAACATGGGCATCGTCCTTAGTGTAATGGGGAATACACAAGTCACAGAACTGTTCACACAGTTCCAGAAAAAAAAAAAAAAGTGGTTAAAACATGAGTACAGGGAAACAACAGCTCGTAAAGAGGTGAGAGCCGAGCAATATGAGCAGTCAACACCCACAATCAGGGAGTAAAATGAACAAAAATACAAACACCTCAAAAAGTGATCAAATATAACAATATGCGTTAACAAAAGGAATTAATCCCTACCCCTCCCAACACTTTCCTCTTTTGTTTTCCGCAGATGCTTCATTAAGTGATTACAGGATCCCAGTGCAAGTCGTCATGCAATAAACTGTGTTTCCTTTCTCAGCAAGTCTTGGACACAGCACTGTACCCAGCAAACGCGCCTGCACTGCCAGCAGCGCAGAACCCGGCAGGAGCCCTCTCCTCCCCACGCTGTCCCACCCCAGCTCTCACGCGTGCTGCCGTGAAACGGCCCCTAGGGCAGACCTGCCTCTTCCAACCGCTAACGCAGAGCAAACGCTCAAAATTGTCCCCACGAACACAAACAAGAGTGGCTGCTGCTTTAGCCATGATTCCTGCGGCCCCAAGCACTCGCCACACCATCACCGGACCCGCTGCCAGCATTGATACCAACCGGCACTGACCCCGCTGGCATGGACCCTCGGATATCGCCAGTCAACGAGGACGTACCAGTCCTACCCAACGTGGGAGATTTAAAAGCTGTGTCCTCACAAACACGGGAAAAATAAACATGAAAGGTGAGGCCATTAACCGAACGGAGAAAGGCCCTGAGATGCGGTACGGACCCGCAGCGCATCGCGGCACCGAGACCCGCGGCCTTCCTGCCGCAAGCATGGTGGACTCGGGATCCGCTCCCCGCCCGTGCCCCATCCGGGCCCTGCGGGCCCCGCAGGCCGCGACCCCGCCGCCCGCCCGCCGGCCGGCCTGGGCCCGCGCTGCCCAGAGGCCCCTCCCCCCACAGGCCCAGGCTACCCCGCCAGGCCCAGGCCTCGACCCGGCCGCCCGGGCCCCGGCGCCCGCTCCCTCCCCCGCTGGCCCCGCAGATGCTGCCGGGGCTGTTCGGGTGCGGCTCGGCGGCCCCACGCGCGGCCTCACCTGCGGCGGCGGCGGCCGGGCCCGGGCAGCGGGAGGCGATCGGTCCGCAGCGCACAACGAGCCGCTCCAGCGCCACGGCCCCGCCCCCGCACCGCCCGCCGACACCCATTGGCTGCCGTGCGCACGTGCCCCCCGCGCCATTGGCTCCTTCGCTCGTCCGTCAAATGCCGGCCGGGGGCGGAGCCTACCGCGCGCCGGGGGGAGCGGGGCCGGGGCCGGGGCCGCGGTCGCTCCGCGGAGGCGGCAGCGGCAGCGCCTGAGGCCGGAGGGGCCCGGCAGCGTGACCAGAGCGATCTCCCCGGGACGGCTTGGGGCTTCGGGAAGGGCCAGTGCGCCCCAGCCGCGGGTCCGGCTGCTCTCGTGGGAAAGGAGCCTGGAGGAGAACGTGCCTCCTGCGGCCGGCTGGGCGCTTGGAGAAGGAGAAACGCGAGTGGTGCCCTGTGCCAGAGAGCCAGGCTCCGGTGAAAGATGGAGCACGGCAGCCCTGGGCTCGCCGGCTGCGGGCAGCGCTCCCGGTAGCCGAGACTCTCCTCGCCTGAGGGCCAGTGTCAGCCGGAGCCCGGCACATGGGATCTCCCGAGGCACAACCCACGGGAATGCTGATGACTGGTTAAGAGATTAAATGCTTCCTGTGTAAATGAGATGCAAATAATAATCTGTCAAACAAACTGGTGGCCACCACTTCCCTGTGCTCTGAGAAAATCCGCAGCGCCCTGAAGGGACCAGATGCCCAAAAGTTTTCCCTCTTCCGTTTCCACTTTTCTGGAAGATCTTTGTATCTGCATCCTACTGCACAGGAATCATCTGTGAAAGTAAAATTCCACTATTCTGCAGAAAAAGAAGTCTTTTTGTCATTGCTAACAGTACTCTGCAATAATACCCTGGTACAAAGCAGCATGCTTCATGTGTGACATGTAAGCCTCAGGTCTTTAAATCTTATTTTAAGATACTCATCTTCGAAGGAAAAAAAATCAGAATACTTCCGCATTACAATATGTGATGCTAATTTTCACTCACAGACAACTCATGATTTGAATTTTACTTAGTTGAGTAACATACTTGAAAATCAAATTTCCCCTCTAGCTCCTTTCTCGAGTCTAGAAGAGTGAGATCTCACCTGAAGGATGAGAATTGCAGCAAGACAGGAGTTTGTGTTCTTTGGTATTTCTGTGCACACATGTGGAAATGGTCTGTCTACTGGAATACGTGGCAAATGACACAATGAAAATACAAATATCTTTTCACTGCCTTTTCACTGATGTGGTCTCCAGCAAGACCTTGTCTGGTAAATTCCCAACATGGTTGCAACTGATGTTTTCTGGTTTACCTGCCCAGAAATCTGTTCCAGAAACCCCTTCAAATGACCATGTCCTGATCTTCCACATGTGACAGCCAGGGACAGCCCAGCCTCTGCCATATCCAATGGGCACAGCATGACAGAAATCCTAACATTCAGCTCCATGAAGAACTCACTGAGGATGTCAGATTAAGAGTGATGTTAAAAACATGGCCATTTTCTTTTCCTCTCTACAATAGCTCTTGGTGCCAGATGGGGAATCCTCACATGAAAATTCCAAGCCTGACAGGTTTGGAAATATCCTTCAAGGCCTCATAAAACATTAAAGACGTTTGTGCATCTGTTATTTGCTCATCCTGCCAGCCCCCAAATCACAATACTGTCATTCACATCAGTGGCAGCTTTCTTTTACTGTAAATCCAATATTTTCCTTCTATCATCCAGATTTTAATAAACAGTCCCATTCTTGGACATGAGGTGGGTCTCAAATTTTAAAAATTGAGGTAATGAGCACAACACTGCACAGAGCATTGATGCCTTTATCTTTTGATGGCATATTCGCAATCTCATAATTTCATCTATCACCATAAACACTTATTTATGATGTACTGGCAATTAAATGGTGTTGTTTGAAACAGAGTGTCAGTTTTTAAAGGAACTATCCTTTTTTTGCTATTAATGGTCTGTTACAGTGTTTCAGTTCAATATGAAAACATCAGCCTGAAGGTTTCATGATAATGTAGAATTTCAGCAACATAAAGCCAGGTGTCATGTCTGAAATCATCTCAAGATGATGCAACATTAATGCCACGGGTATGTTTGGTCATGTCATTTCTTGGGATATCTTGAAAGATAAAAAAAGCTCAGTGCAAACAGGGTGACCCAGGAAGCCCTTGGTGAACGTGGTTCTGACACAGGAGGGAAACACACAGCAGGAACTGAGGGATGGAAGCAGCAGCACCAAGGACAAATGTTTGTAACTGGCTGTGAATAAACATTGATAAAGTCACAATGTCCCGAGTTGGAAGGGGTCCCCAAGGATGATCAGTGCAGCCCCTGTCCCTGCAGAGACCACCCCAACAATCCCACCCTGAGCATCCCTGAGAGCGCTGTCCAAACGCTCCTGGAGCTCTGGCAGCCTTGGGGCCGGGACCATTCCCTGGGGAGCCTGGGCAGTGCCCAGCACCCTCGGGGGGAAGAACCTTTCCCTGAGCTCCATGCCAAGCCCTGGCACAGCTCCAGCCCTTCCTGGGCTCCTGGCCCTGGCCCAGAGCAGAGCTCAGCCCCTGCCCCTCTGCCTCCCCTCGGGAGGAGCTGCAGCCCCCGAGGAGTCTCCCCTCAGTCTCCTCTGCTCCAGCTGAACGAGCCAAGTGCCCTCAGCTGAGCACTCCAGGTTACAGATGGATGGATGGATGGATGGATGGATGGATGGGTACAGAGCTCCCTAACAGCGCAGACGCCACACAGAGAGCAGCAGGGAGGCCCCAAGAGCCGCCCCACCTCGGGGGCGCTCTCCCGGTTCACAGCCGTGAGCCACTACCCCCGACACGGTCGTAGTGGGCAGTGCTGGCTCCGCAGCCCCTACGGGCCCAAGCTCTACTTCTCTGTGAGCGCTGCACAGCCCCGGAGAGCGGCGCCCTTAAACCCCGGTTACGCCGCTCCCGGATGGCCGAAGCCGCTGCCACGGCGCAGCTCTGAAATGGCGGCCGGGAACGCCGGGACCGGGCGGGGTCTTATGTGGCCCCGCCCGCCCCCGCCCCCCGAGCCCTCAGGGGGTGAAATGGCGGCGGCTGGCCCGCGTGCGGCGTGTTTTGAGTGTTTTTCGTCTGCTCCTGCACAGGCTGCTAAACTCAGGGCAACAGGGGCGCTGCGGGTGCTGGAGCGGCCTAGGCAGCTGCCACTTGCTCTGATCTCCCGCCATTAAGCAGTGTGAGGGGTAGCTGGGGATGTTCAGCCTGGAGAAGAGGAGACCTCAAAGCTCCTTCCAGTGCTTAAAGGGGCTCTAAGAGAGCTGGAGAAGGATTTTGAACAAGGGCCTGGTGTGCTAGTACAAGGGGGAATGGCTTCCCACTGCCACATGGCAGGGTTAGGTGAGATATTGGGAAGAAATTATTCTCTGTGAGAGTGGTGAGGCCCTTGCACAGGGTGCCCAGGGCAGCTGTGTCTGCCTCATCCGTGGAAGTGTCCAAGGCCAGGTTGGATGGGGCTTGGAGCAACCTGAAACAGTGGAAGGTGTCCCTGCCCGTGGCAGGGAGTGGAATGGGATGGGCTTTAAGGTGCCTTCCAGCCCAAACCATTCCTTCATTCTATGATCCTGCTTTGGAAAGGTGCCCTGGCACCTTCCAGCCATCCTTCTTTGGCTCCTCAGTGTCTGGATTTCTTCCTTTCTTCAGGGTTTCACATGTTGTTCTCTGATTTCTCACCACTTTCACTCTCCTGTGTCTTCCTCTCCACAGGCTTTCAGCCTCTATTCTCCATTATCCTGCTTCTCTCAACACATGCCCCAGCTCTGTTCCAAGGCTTTGCTTATTGACGCTTTCTGATCCCTCACCTTTGGGTTTGTGGGTTCATCACCCAGGCTTGAGGGCTCCTGTATTGCTCTGCTGACAGCATCCTTCTAGATAACTCTGCTTTTTCTTTCCTTAGTGTTCTCCTGTGTTCTCCTCAATCTTCCTGGTGTCCTGCTCCTTGATGCTTTTGTCTGTGTTCCAAGTGTCATTTCCTCCCCTGAGGAGGACTAATATCCACTGTCTGGAGCAGTTTGCCCTCTTTGGAATTCTCTTCTAGCTATTTGCAGAAGGATGGACTCACCCTTGCCACTTCACTCCCACAGGAGTCACCTTCCCTGATGTTACCTGTGACTGCTGTTCTTGTTCTGCCTCTGTTGTCATTTCACTTGTGAGGTGAATTATGTCACCTGGAGCATGTTTGTCTCTAGTTGTGCTGCAGAAAGATCACCACCATTTACATTCCCAGTGATTTGTAGGAGAACTTTTTCTGGATTTGCTGAGGTCAATGCAGAAAACGCCAGGTGTGGCTGTGTGAGCTCTGAAGCAGCACTGCCGCCAGCAGCACATTGGCCAAGGGACATGTCAGTTCACATTTCTCTCCACTCAGCTGCTCTAATTAAACCAGCCACACTTAATCATTTGTGGATAGATGTGGAAAAGTTTTAATTCTATTTAAATGTGCAATTATTATAAGCTGCTATTGAAGCTGATTTTTCCCTTATGCTTTCTTTGGTTTCTCTTTTCCTTCATGTATTAATGACTTCTGTATATGTTCCCCCTTCAATGTTTGTTGTGCAGCAGCCGCTATCTGTTAACCTAGTTTCTGAAATCATCTCCTTTAAAATTTATCAATAGGTAAAAGATTTAACAGAAAAACAACAAAATATAAGGAAGCAAGCCAGAAGCTTTCCTGGTTGCCAGGAGTCATCTTTATTCCAAGCTCTTATTTTATGAAGCTTATGGTTGTATGTGGTTTATTCTGGTTGTAAATGAATTTGTAATATAGTTGTATCTGTCCAGTGAGCTGTTGGTGTGAAAACCACTTTGTCAGACTGACAGTTAGGCAATATTAATTACATTTATCATCATTTTCCAGTCCTCATTTTCCAGGAAGATATTAAGCAGTAGTGAAATGCACAGTAAACACACTGATTAATTTACTTTTTTTTTGTTTCCCCAACGGCTTAGGGAAAGCGCCTGTTTTTTCAGTACATTTGAATGTTTGACAAAACCTGCCACTCACTATGGTACTCTGTGTGGTAGTATGAACTAGCAGTAGGGAGTTTTGAAGAGCCTGATGTGTACTTCAATAACGTTATTCAAGAATGTTAGTCTTGAGATCAAGCATACCAATCACAGACCCAAAGAATGGATCAGGACCAACCCTGGGGAGAAGGATTTGGGGTGTTGGTGGTGAGAGGCTCAACCTGCCCTGGCCATGGGCACTGACCCCAGAAACCCCCCCTGTGCTGGGCTGAGCCCCCAGCGTGGGCAGCAGGGCAGGGGGGGATTCTGCCCCTCTGCCCCGCTCAGGTGAGACCCCACCTGCAGAGCTGCCCCAGCCCTGGGGAACAGCAGCAGCAGGAGGCAGTGCCGGTGGGTGCACGTGGCAGTACCGGTTGGTGTGTGGCTGTGCCTGGCAGTGTGTGGCTGTCCAGTGGTACTGCTGATGGTTGGGATATTTTGTTACTGTTTCCAGCAATATGCTTTGTGTTTACATGCTGCACACTTTTCTGAATAGGTGGGGTGTCTTAAGGATGTCTGCTCGCACAACTATTTATGTTTTGCCCCTCAAATGGGTTAACTTCAGAAATTCTAATCATCAGTCATGAGCTTGCTAGGTGTTAGAGCAAGCAGGAGATACATATCCTCAGCACCTATACAGTTGCTGGCCCCAGCAGGGACCTTCGATTGGCCTGAGCTTTGGCTGGCTCCAGGGATGAATCACTGACCACTGTGCAGGCTGGGCCCCCTCACATTTCAGAGTGGCTGTGGTGGGCAGCAGGTCAGAGCCCACCAGGGAGGGTGAGCATGACCATAGGTCGGATTTGACTGGGCTATGGTGGAGCCCTGCCAGGGCTGCCAGTGGGGTTAGCCCTCCTTGGAGTAGTAAAGTCTGCAGCTGAGGACTCTTTCTGTGGGTTGGGATGCCCAGTGGAACTCCTGGAGGCTGAGAGTCCTTGCCTCAGTGTGTGAGGGATTCCATATCTGGACTACGTGTTCCAAAATCTTCAGAGTTCTCAAGTCAGTTGGGCAGCACCAGCTCCATCTGACATGAATTTGTATTCAAAGGCTGGCCAAGCCTTAATTGATTTATCTGCTTTAAATGGTTTACAAAATAAATATCATTTGAATATATTATTTCATAGCAGCATAGATTCATAGAATTGCCTGAGTAGGAAGGGATCAAAAGAATCATCAAGTTCAACTCCTGGCACGTCAACAATCCTTCCCCCTGGGGATTGTTGTCCAAATACTCCTGGAGATCTAGCAGCCTGTGACCATTCCCTGGGGAGCCTGGGCAGTGCCTGACCACCTGCTGGGGGAAGAACCTTTCCCTAATATCCAGTCTAAACCTCCTCTGGCAAAATTTTATAAGATTCCGTGACAGAAGCCAAGCACAATCTCTCAAAAATCCCTCACAAGAACAGGTTGGAGATGCTGCAAAGCACTGGAGCTCCTTGGGAAAATTCATCCCCAGCTGAAGCTGCGGCATATCAGCCACCTTGGTCATGTGTGAGCACTCAGCTATGGCCCGGACTAATTCCAAATGGCCCCAGGCACCTCCAGCATGGCCTTCAGATGGTGTCACATCCCAGTGTTGATGCTGACCAGCCCTTCCCATCCTTCCTCTGCAGCTTGCTGAGCTGGCTGTCATGTGGGTAACTGTAACCTGTCTTATATGACAATTATATGCCAATTAATTGTCCTGTACTATTGGTCTGCTGTGTCCCAACATGACCTCTTGTGTTTCAGTCAGAGTTCGGCAGTGGATGTGGGTGTTGCTGCTACTGCCTGGATGATGTGGTGTGAGAAAAGGTGCAATGCAGTTCGAACCAGGTGAGCACTGGGCTGCTGAAGAAAGTCAGACTCTCTCCTTTGACATCACAGTGCCTCAGTATCTGCCTGAGAGCAATAAAGAATCATTTCCCTCTACTTTATAGGTTAAGCTCACGCATTTGTTGTTTGTGTCTTTGCTACTTACCTAGATATTAGATAAATCTCTAAAACAGCTTTTAATAACAGTGGTGTGTAAAAAGGGGGGGGGGGGAAGCCAATGTGACTAAATAATTTCTCTTTATAATAAAGTGAAAAGATCTTCACCTCTGCATTGCTTTATTTTTTTAAGGTGTTACCCTGCTCATTAGAAGATACCTACACTTCAAGGTTTGGTTTATTTGAAGAGCTAAATCTGATAATAAACTGAAACCAAGGCCACAATGTTGTCCCAGATTTCTTTTCAAATGACAGAATCCTGTATCTGGGGAGAATGAAAAGCTGTCAGGGTTTAAAGACTTACAGCACAGTGCTTCTTGAGTTTATGGATTTTTGGGTGTACAAATTCTTCTGTACCTTTTAAAGTCTCTTTACAAGTCATGATGATTCTTATTTCTGTTTTCAAGGCTCTTCTCATTAATGGAAACTAATGCTTGCAATTATTACAGTAACACTAGTATCAGGGTGTTTTTTAAAATGTAAGTTTTTGCTAGTGACCCAATTTCAATAATTTCTGAAGCTGGAAGAAGTAACTTTTGCCATAACTTCACCTTTGCAGTTAAATAACTAAGCATGGAAACAAATGGCATTATAAAATATTTGTAAAATCTTTGCAAATGTTGACTTTTTAAAAATAAAAGCTCTATTATTTGAATGTTGAGGTGAACTATGGCCTCAGAATTAGAATATGCACGAGAGATGGAGGTATAGCAAGAGGAGGAATGCTCTGACAGTTTTCTGCCTTCCTCAGTAATGATGTAATGAAGGCTTTTACAGCAGGTTCTTAAATCAGTTTTCCTCATGCAATTTAACAATATCATTTTGGGGACCTTGTTCTGTTGGCTGTTACAACTAATGGACCTTAATGTTTTTCCTTCCTTCAGTTTTGTGCTTCCACATGAGCTTCCCCAGTGCCGTGACCCAGGTGATCTGCATGGTATGGCTTTAATTTCTATCTAACAGCAACTAGAGATGCTGAATGCAGAAGTAAGGTTCTAAGTTAATGACTTAGATACACATGAAAAGATCATTTATTTGCTTTCTAAATCAGCTCTGCTACAAAATTTCCAAGGTAGCAACTGCAGGGTTATATTTTCTTTCAGGAATGCTCAGCATAGCTGTGGTAACTCCCGGGGTCTGAGCTGCTGCCGATTTGTCCGCATAGACAAAGTGGCAGATTTTTCTGTAATCGTGGTGGGGTGATTTTATGATGATACTTTATTCCTGAATTGTCTGTGCCCAAAAACTGCTGCTGTAGCTCTAAGATGGACCTGAGGTGGGGAGCCTTGGGCTCCTGCATGGTTTGGTTCAAACTGTCTCTGGGTGCTTGGGCTGCAACATGGACTGGGACTCTACATTATTCCTTTTGTTGGATTAGTTTTTTGCCATCTTGAAGCAAGAAGGGATTTTTTTTCCTTTCCCTAGCCTGGATGCTGTACCAGGAATCCTCTTGGCAGCTTTTTTTTTTTGGAGTTTTTTTCCTTGAACTGTTTCAATTTTGGGGTTTTTTTTGGCCCGTTCAGGGAGCTGGTGGAGAGCTGCCCCAAACCAATCTCAGAGAAGCTGAACCAACACAAGAAAGGAACCTAAAAACCACCAGTTTTTCTTGCTGTGAGGAAGAGACTAATGCCAGAAAGGTTCTCATCTATTCCACTCGAGTGGCTGCGTGAGTTCCTGTTCTTCCCATTCCCTGAGACGAAGGGGGCAGCTGCCATCTCTGCCTCCCAGCCAGCGCTCTGGTGCAAGGTGGGGGTAAAGGTTTTGAGACTTCCATATCTACCATTTTCACAATCCTTTCCTGTGCCTTGCAGGCACCCTTTTGAGTTTTTTCTTCATTAATAAACACTTCGGTTTTTGGGTTTTTTTTTCACTTTCACTCACTGGTATTCATTTCTCATTGGCAAAAGGGATTACTGGAGCTCTACACCTGGGATGATGTTTGTTGGCAACCAGTATTGATGGTATTTGCTTATCATAGAATCATTAGCACTGTAAAAGGCCTTCACAACCATCAAGTCCAACCTTTAAGCTAATCCCCCCATGCCCACTAAACCATATCTCCAAGTGCCATGTCAACTCATTTTTTGAACATTTCCAGGGTTGGTGTCTCCACCACTGCCCTGGGCAGCCTGTTCTAACCCTTCACCACTCTTGCAGGGAAGAAATTCTTCCTGATGTCCAACCTAAACCTTCCCTAGCACAGCTTCCTCTTGTCCTATCACTTGTTCCTGGGAGCAGATCCCAAAACCCCCCCAGCTTCCTCCTCCTGTCAGGGAGTTGTACAGAGCCAGAAGGGCCCCCCTGAGCCTCCTTTTCTCCAGGATGAGCTTCCCCCAGCTGCTCCTGGTGCTCCAGACCCTTCTCAAGCTCTGTTCCCTTCTCTGGATACACTCCAGCCCCTCAGTGTTTCTTGTATGCCAATTACACAGTCAAGATGGTAAAGACTGAGATTCTGTACAACTTGTGTGGCAAATGTTTAATTGAAAAGAATCAGTTGTTACTAACTTCAGTGCTCTCCATGCCTTCATAGTTCGTCCTAGCATTCTAATGTGGATTTTAGATGATGGGATAATGAAAAGAAAACCTCATTTGGGAATGTCCTTTGCCACACCGTGGCTTCATGCAGTTTGAATTTTACTGCTGCATATTTGTCCTCATGTAACTCTGGAACTAATTGTGCATCAGGATTAATAAATCTCAGCGTTTGGTCTAGGTTATTCCAAGTAATTCCCTGGGACTCCTGACAGGAATGCCTCACCAACAGCACTGCATCATTGGGCATGGGCTCTGTGGCATCATGATTGTGTTTCTGAGCTTTCATCAACTATGCTTATTTCCTGGATTAGAGTTAGGATTTTTGACCCTTTTAGGAGAAATTGGTTCCTGTCACCTCTGGCTGTCTGATAGAGCAGATAAAACAGACCTGTCCAACATAAATACTCAGGCAGCTTCAAGAAGGAAGGGATGTGGCTTGTGGGCAGTACGGGCTCTGGGTAAATTAAATTAGCAATTTCCTGATATGGCATAATGTCAAGTTACGAAGATTTTGGAGGTTTTTATTGCTTGTAGTAGAAGTGTCAGTTTTGGAATGTATTGAACTAATCCTTGTGATCATCCACAGAAACGATTACCACGTCCCACTGGGTTTCTTTCCTCTGGCCACCAGAACTTTTACTGTTGGCATGTTTGCTCCTCAACTCTGCACATATTTAGTTTTGCTACTTTAGGTTTTATTTGTGGGACTGTTCCTCAAAGGGAGCCTTTTTGGAGCTGTAAGATGAGCATATATAGCACAGAAATCCAGACTAAAATCCTGTAATCTCTGCAGTTCTGGTTTTTTTTGTGGAGGTTTATTGGAATTGTTTTATTGTTCCTTGCTGCCACCAGAGAGCAAAGTGCAGTGGGTATCAGCATTTCTGAGGGACTTTTGTCTCAGCAGAATATTTTGTTCTCCTACTTTGAAGATAATGAAGTGAGTCATTGTCTTTACATCTCATGTGATTTATTACAGACATACATTGCTAATGTTTTCCAAGGAAAAAAACAGACCTTTTGTTCAGACTTGTGGCTTTGAACTAGTGGGCTGGTTGGGAGTTTGCTTAACTAGGGAGTTGCTTTGATTTGCTCTTTTAATCTATGTACTGAGAGCTCTTCAGAAGACAATGGAGCTCATAGAATGTTTTTGATCAGTTTCATAGGAATATCTCTGCTTTGGCATCAAGGATGAATAAATTCACCAGCAGCTTTTAGTCTATAAGTCTATATATCAATGTTTTGTTCTCTTTCTGAATGCATGAAGCTTATCTGCACTGGGTGCAGCTTGGGAGCTTTGATAAAGGAGTAGATGTTTTTCTTCAAGATTTGACATCTTGAAGAAAAAATTGTCAGTTTGTGAAGCTTTGGGAGACTAGAATACTGCCTGGCCTGACCATCAGTACACACGGTGCTGTAACATCTCCAACCCACTCTGTCATTAGCATTTCCTAGAATCACAGAATTGATGAGGCTGAAAAAGACCTCAGATCATCAAGTCTGTGTCCCCAAGTACCACATTCACATGTTTTTCAGACTTTTCCAGGGATGCTGATTCCATCAATGCATTGGGCAGCCTGTGTCAGGGCTTGACAACCCTTTCTAGGCAGGATTTCCCACTAATATCCAACATGAACCTCCCCTGGAACAAGTTGAAGCTGTTTCTCTCCTCCTGTCCCTTGTTCCCTGGGAACAGAGCCTGATCCCCACCTGGCTGCACTCTCCTGTCAGGGAGTTGTGGAGAGCCACAATGTCCTCCCTGAGCCTCCCTTTTCCCAGACTAATTTCCCCAGGCTAATTTGATGTATCTACTAATGATCTACTTCATCTTTTGTCATGAAGATCACAAAGTGGAGTTATAACAAGAAGTAAAACAAACAGGTTAGATATCTGTCTTAAGCCAAAGGATTTACTTCTAAGGGCAAGGACCAAATTACTGCCAAGCATAGGATCGGGTATTTGGAGGAGGAAGGAGGCCTGTGAGCTGTCAAGGAGCTCCAGTCAAAGGTAGAGATACTTATGCTGTAACAGAAAATGCTTGTAACCTTTGTTGGATGCTCCACAGTCACAGCAGTGAGGAGTTGTTCTGCAAAGGGCAGGGAGGAACAGGACCATTATCCAGCTCCCACAATAAGCACACATCTTAATGATAAGCCCTCCTTGCCCACAGAGGCAATTCCTGGTCCATGTTTAATGCCACTGATAGCAAGTCTGTAGATTTGGTGTGCCAAACATAATGGTTTTTGTTATTCTTGCTCCACATCAAGATTGTCAGCAAGGGTTTTAAGCTAGGAAAGCTTGTTTGAGATGCTGCCTGTGCCTGGTGTAGTGTAGAGAAGGGTGAGAACCATGGGGCCACCAGATTACCTCTTGGAATAAATTGTGTGGTTCATACAGGGAGAAATCCCTTCTAGAACTGAAGTCTGAAATTCCCATAGTTTTCATGGACCACTAGGAAAACAGAATTGTGCATATTTTGTTCTTGGAATACATGTATCACTTACAGCTCTGCACTAGTATGATATTAATTGAATCCTAATTTCTTGGCTCTAAGAGGTGCTGGGATCCAGCACACAATTGGCTCTATGTATTAATTTCTGTTAGAATCACACTGAAATTTGTAATTAATTGATTGGAGATTAGGATATTTGAATTGTTTCTGGTAGGTTTTATGTTGTATTCTCCCTCTTGTGTGAGGACGTATTTCTGCCAGATTATAGGAAGTGATGCTGGTGACATGGTGTGGCATAAGTCACACCGTGAGTTTTAAACTTCACGGTGAGGTCTGGGTCAGTATATTCATGATCTGAAAAATAGATGAGCAGGGAGGTGACATAATCCACAGTTCTGTAGGGCAGATGTGAGGAGTTACAGGAAGCCATCATGCAGGACTGAATAGTTAACATAAAGAAGTAAAGCCTGGGGGAACTCTTCTGGTTTTCTACAAGATGAGAAGCTATGCTGGCCATCACCACTCAGAAGCAAAATATTGGAGTTTTTGACGTTGCAGAGCATTAGCTTATAAAATATCAGACATTAAGAACAAAAAGAGAGGACAGAGAACACGGTGCTGTGATAGTGTTCACCTGTGCTCAGGATACAGATGGCAGGCAGTTCTGTTCTTGTCTTCAAGACATTTCCTCACAGAAGGGAAGGCTCTGGCACAGGCTGTCCAGGGCAGAGGTGGAGTCTCTATCCCTGGAAGTGGTCAGAAACTTTGTGGATGTGGCACCTGAGGACATGGGTTAGTGTTGAACATGGTGATGGTCCTGGGTAGGTGGTTGGACTTAATGGTCTTAAATGTCTTTTCCAGCCTCAACAATTCTTTGATTCTTTGAGAAGATATGTAGGAAGTGGGGAGAGCCTGGGACTGCTGACAATAACAAAAAATGTTTTTGATAATCAAAAGCAGAGCAGAGCTGCCATTGCACAAATGACTGAGCAGGCTGGAACTCTTCAGCCTGGAGAGATGATTTAAAGCAAATACTGGATCTGAAGTGGCACAAAGCCGCTGAATAGGAACTGATTGTTTGCTGTCTCTTCCTGTGCTGCATGAGCCTGGGTTACCAATGAGGCTGTGAGGAGGTGAGTGAGGCTTCAACGCAGGTGGAGGAGGTGAGGATCCTGGGAATAGGCTCTGCATCCGTGGGATGCTCAAGGATGTTGCACCTACAGAAAGTTAAACAGGGAAAAAAACCTGGCTGAGCAAGTACCTCAGAGATGTTCTGAGCTTTACCAAAGGACAAATTATGACAGGCTTGGCTTATTCTGGGGGCTGACAGTTGAAGCAGAGGAACTTGTGAGGGAGGATTCTGTGCTGCCTCTTTCCTCAGCATTTTTTACAGGCACCATCGGAGACAGGATATCCTGCTGGACAGACCTGAATGTGTGTCTTGGTTTGAAAGACAGGTGTCTGCCAAGAAAGCACACAAGCAGCTGCCACAGGCAGCCGGGAGACGCTCCCTCCTGGGGGAAGGGCTCAGGGTCCCTTCCAGTGAGGTCGGGTGTTGGAAAGGTCCCAATTCAACAGCTGCTCTTGCTAGCAGAAGCTCACCCACAGTAAGGAGAAAGCAGTGCGGGACAGAACTCGGCGATGGCAGCGAATTCTCCCCACAGCCACAAGGTGACACGGGTTCACCCCCGGTCCCGACAGCGAGCGGGGAGCTCAGCCCAGCCCCTCACCCCCAGCCAAAGTCCCGCAGTGTCTCTGCCCTTCCCAAGAGAAAGGGATGCTGAGCTAAGGGATGCCCCCAGCTAAGGGATGGTAGCAAACTGCACCCTTCCCCTCCTCCCCCCCCCAGCACATCTTTTGTCTCTAAAGTATTGTCACTAAACATCAGGCAA
Organism: Sturnus vulgaris; assembly: GCF_052056855.1. Taxonomy (NCBI): domain Eukaryota; kingdom Metazoa; phylum Chordata; class Aves; order Passeriformes; family Sturnidae; genus Sturnus; species Sturnus vulgaris. The sequence continues at coordinate 5,047,756 of NC_142268.1, read as the reverse complement.
CAAATGGGAGAAAATTCACTGGGAAAAGAAAAACAAAAGGAGAAATCCTAACCTCCAACAATGTGCTTGTTTTCAGGTACCTCTGTGACAGACTTCACACAGTCTCTTTATCACCACTGCATGGTTTTCTCCTCCGTGTGGGCGTTGCTGCGGTTTCCTGGCTCCGGTGTCAGCCAGTCCTGACAGCCCCTGCAGGGCCCGGGGAGGTACCTGTCAGGTGTCTGTGGCTTCCGGACCTGTGCGGACACGCCGGTGTTATTGGCGACTCTGATGTTTCCAGGTTGGTGGCCAGCAGACAGTCAGGGTGCCAGGGCTTTGTTTGCCTCGGCACTGCAGCCTGTGTGAAGCCTCTGGCTCCATGTCAGCTATCAGGGTACCTAAGTCACAGAGCCACAGCATTTCCTGAGCTGGTTGAGACCCGCAAGGGTCCCAGTGCAGCCCCTGTCCCTGCAGAGACCCCCCAACAATCCCACCCTGAGCATCCCTGAGAGCGCTGTCCAAACGCTCCTGGAGCTCTGGCAGCCTTGGGGCCGGGACCATTCCCTGGGGAGCCTGGGCAGTGCCCAGCACCCTCGGGGGGAAGAACCTTTCCCTGAGCTCCATGCCAAGCCCTGGCACAGCTCCAGCCCTTCCTGGGCTCCTGGCCCTGGCCCAGAGCAGAGCTCAGCCCCTGCCCCTCTGCCTCCCCTCGGGAGGAGCTGCAGCCCCCGAGGAGTCTCCCCTCAGTCTCCTCTGCTCCAGCTGAACGAGCCAAGTGCCCTCAGCTGCTCCTCAGAGCTTCCCCAGCTCCGTGTCCCTCCTTTGGACACTCTCCAACACCTCTGGGTCCTTCTGATCTTGTGGTGTCCAAGGTACCCCCAGCCCTGGAGGTGAGGTTGCCCCAGTGCAGAGCAGTGCAGGGCAATTCTCACCCTTGACTGAAGTGATGAAAAGAGTTGTTGTGTATGGGACTGATCTCAGACCTCCTTTTTTTGAAGGATGAGCTTTTTTCAGTAATGCAATAGGTTTCAATCCTTAATAAATCTCTTGGCATTGCCAGAAGTAGTGAGTGATAATGAGTTAATGAGAGTCAGCTTTGACTCTAGTAAATGTCAGAAGTGCTTCTAGACTTCAGCACCTCACCTGCTTCCTTTGAATGGTGAGATGATGTGTTTCTTTTTCATCAGTGTTCCAGACCTCTTTATTTCTAGAGAATCAAAATTAACAAATCTTTCTCTTTTTTTAAACCCCATTGCAAAATTACCTATTTTGAATTGGTACCTGTCATGCTGGCAAGAACATTGGATTGTGTAAGTTTTAATGAGGTGGTGTATCTTGCTTTAGAAGTTTGTAACATAACTAATTTTGGATTAATTCAAACTGGAAACCATTTGGAAATGGAATGGGCCTCTTATGGGAATGAATTAAAACTACCTTCTTGTTCAGAGCTGCTGTCAGTGATTCCTCCTGTTTCCCTGCTCCCCTGGAGTGAGCACAATTACCTTGTTCCAGCTCCCCACCTATTCCCTTCTAACACCACAAAGATATCCCTAGGTATTTTTCTAGAAACAATTATGCAGTATTTGAGGCAGAATAAGAAATTCAATCTATGAATTGTCTGCCATGGCAATCAAAAACAACTATTTTTTACTACAGTTGGCTTAATTCCTCTTTTTAATGTTTTTCTGTTGGAGTTCTGTATACAGGTAATTAGTTATGAACAACAAACATCTGTGAGCAACTGTGAAGAGCAAGCAGGACCACTGCTGCTAGAATCCAGCATCCATGGCTTCTGTACGTCCATACTTTATCTGAAAGTTCTTGCAGTACAGGTAGTTGGTTCTTAAATTAGACACTTCAAACAACTTCATTCACGGAAGGAGATGAGCTTCCTGCCCAGAGGCTCTTTCTGGAGGAGCCTCTTTCTATGTAAAGAGAAAAATAATTTATTCAGTGTGAAGTTACAACCTTCTTGCTCAAACATCTGCTTCTTGTGAGAAATTCAGTTCTCATAAATAGGTTGTGTTTAATGCATGCTGTGCAGTAAATATGCTGGACAGGACTTGTAGCGATCTGGTCTAGTGGAAGGTGACCCTGCCCACCTGGGAACTGGATGGACTTGAAGGGCCCTTCCAATCCAAACCATCCCGTGATTCTATGATTTTGTGATCATCGTGTCTCCAAATAGGATTAGAAGTACCTTGAGTGCATAAGCGATATCTTTCCATATCTATTTGTTGAGAGAATATGATGAGATGAACTGTGAACTGTAAGTATTCATTAATTTATTGAAATTATACTAGAAGGTGATATTCCTGTAGCACTGAATTTGAGAAATTAAAGCGTTATAGAATTAGTATTTCACCTTTTTAAGGTGTGATGTATTTTATCTGACTCCATCATTGATTTGTTTTTGATATGGGGTGGGCAGGGAAGGGAAGGTTTCAAAAGGTACAATCTTTGAGGGACTATAAAAATACTATACCTTCCTCAATGCATATATATTGAAAAAACAGGAGACAGTGAGCACTATATTTGTAACTAAAATTGCTGTATTTGTGCTGTTGAGGAAGAAAGAAGTGCTAAAAACTGGCTCACGTTTCTCTTTTCCCCTGAGATTTATTTTTAGTAAATTAAAAAACAAAAACAAACTTTCTTCTCCAGGTAAAATGCAAATATTTCTATGATAAGTGTAGTTTTGTGGAATGATTATGTGCTGTTTTAGAATTTACAGTTAAATAGCTTTTCTTTTTTCAAGTGAATTCTTATGATTTTTGTTAAATAACCTCCTTTCGTTTTAAGAAGCAATGCATATTGATATGCTAAACATCTCTTTCTTAATTTATATGAAAGTATGGGAATACATCTTCTGGGACGCCTTCAGTCCAGCAGCTGGTTTTTAATGTGTCCACTGATACCTGGAACTAGGGCCAGCCTCCCCTGGTGTGTGGAGCTCAGCCAACTGAGAGACACAAAACTCGAGGGTGGATTTTCCCCTGACCTGTGTGACTGTCCCTGTGTTCCATCTGAGTGACAGCTGGTTGTGGTGGGACAAAAGAGATCTATTCCTCAAAGGGCTGTTCGGAAAGAGCTCCAACATCTCACAAGTGTTTAACTCCCAAGTTACCACATCTAAAACTGCACATTTTTCAGAGCTAGTGCTCTTTCAGTGCTTTCCTGGCCTCTTTGATCTTTGCTCTATGCTTGTTGTAGTGCTCAGTCTGTCCTTTACTGAAGACTTCAGCTTGGGGTAAAAGGGTCTTTATTTCTTCATACTTGGTAAGGTCAGTGCATCCAGCTAAGCCAACAATGTTGTCACCTGGATCTAACCCAGCTACTTCAGGTGTGCTCTGCAGGCAGCAAGAGCTGATGTCACAGGTATGTTTGGATATGGGGAATCATAGATTCCATAGATCCCATCGATCCCTGGGATATCCTGGATGGGAAGGGACCCACTCAGTCCATGCCACGTGCAAGTCTTGCAGCCAAGACTGGACTGGTTGCATAAGAAGCTTAAAATGGATGGGTTCTGTGTGGATTCTTGCAGTGGTGATGTCAGATGAAGTTTTAAAAAGTCACAGGAAGTTCGCAGCAACTAGACACTATGAGAACAGCATGCAGAGCAATGGAGCCCCCAGGAGCACACCACCAGAAATCCCTGTTTTGTTGACAATTGTTCAAACAGATTCATGCAGAAACTAATCAAGTGTAAGGTTAAATATTAACTTGGTGGTAGCTGATAGGATGAAAATACAGCCTAAAGTTACCTTAGATTATTATAATACTAAAAAACAGCCCCTCAGGGAAATTTGTCTGTGTGAATGAGGGTGTAATGAGCTGGATTAAGACATCAGATGCACATTAAGAATTACGTGATGGAAGCGTGAGTGACCAATCACACATTTCTGTTTCATTTTTCTGTGCTACCTTTTTGTATACAAGCCTATGCTTCTTTCCTAGGTGTGCCAACTTTGTGAGGGGCCTGGCACCTTGTTCTGCAGAATGGTGATAAAGCCCAGTGTCCTGACTCGGTTGGCTCTTGCATACGGGGTGGCAGAACTCTGCTTTAGGGACACCAGCAGTGTGAGGCAGTGAAGGAGAAACTCATCAAACCGCCAGTGCTTGGGAGCTTTTTATACATTACAGGTTTGAATGTGACTCCACTCTGGTTTTTTTTTTTTTGTTTTTAATCTGAGTGTTTAAAGAAGAAAATTTTCCATTTATATTCAAAGGACACAATGTTTAATAGAAAAACAGTACTTTCATTGAAAGGGAGATGAATATGTTGCCCTGTCATACCAGGGACACTTAGAATGACAAAAGAGCAACAAGAAAGGCGTTGTTCAGCAGGCAGGAAGCTGAGGAAACAGGTTTGCAGGATGCAAATCACATCAATGTGGGCTCTGTGGTGTCTGCTCTGTGGCTCACAGGAGCAGGTGCTACATGTATCCAGGGAGCCTTGGGAGGTGGGATGAGTATGTGGGGTTATAAACACCACAGAAGGGTGCACATCAAGGAAAAGCTCTTTCAGAAACATTTCTGAAATAAAAACTCTGATAGAAGTGTATGCTTTAAGTCAGTTCACAGCAGTAAACGAGCTCTTGGGACAACCTGGCGTGGTCTGTGTTGTTTAGCTTTGCCAAAAGTTCCTAGCTTAAAGTTGTCATCTATGCTATGAAACCAAACCATTTCACAAAGGTTTTCTACCACATTTTTCTCAAAAGTTAGCCTGATGTTACAGTTAACAGGGAAAACCCAAGAAATTAAGCAGATCACAATCAAACCTCAAGTGTTATTTCTTAAAACATTCCTAAAAATTATTTCACAATTAGTTTTGGCTGTTCAAGTTGATGTCTCTAAAAACCTTTTGCTCCAAGTGTTAACTCGTCTCTGGACATTGTACTTCATATCTTCTCTAGTTATGGCTTTGAAAATGTCTGAGTGCAAGAATTGTAAAATTTTTCATGTGGCCTGGAAGAAGATCATGCACATGATCACAATGTGATCAGAGTTTTTCCTGGAGTTTTTCTCAATGTCTACTTCTATCCCAAAGTACTTACAACAGAGTGCTTACTCCTCACTCTCAGAGACGCTGTGACAGGTCTGTTTGTCTGTGGGACCAGCCAAGCATCTGAAGTTACTCAGCAGTTACTGTTCTTCACTGAGGCTGGAAATGTGGCATGAATAGAAGTTTAGCAGCAGCTGATCCTGAGAACTGCAGAGAGAAGGGATGCTAAGGGTGGAGAAAATAGGTTATAGCTCACACCACTCAGAAATACTCTATGATATTGAAAGCATCTAAAGTAAAACATCATGGAGACATTCATATCCCCTTGTGATAAAAAGCTTAGAATCTCTCAGGCCTAACTACAGCATGGTAGTTGATATAAATATCATCAAAGAAATAATTACAATTAAATAAGTATTTGCAGAGCACAAAGATTCTAGGAGAGTCTTGAATTGCCTTTTGTTTTAAAAGACTTCTTACCATTGGAAAAATTTGGAATCATGGAATGGTTGGAAGGGATCTTAAAACATCATATTGTTCCACACCCCTGGCTAGGGACACTGCCCCCACCGTCCCAGGCTGCTCCAATCCCTGTCCAACCTGGCACTGGACACTGCCAGGGATCCAGGGGCAGCCACAGCTGCTCTGGGCACCCTGTGCCAGCCTGCCCACCCTCCCAGGGAACAATTCCTGCCCAATATCCCATCCAGTCCTGCCCTCTGGCAGTCGAAGCCATTCCCTGTGTCCTGTCCCTCCATGCCTTGTCCCCAGTCCCTCTCCAGCTCTCCTGGAGCCCCTTTAGGCCCTGCAAGGGGCTCTCAGCTCTCCCTGGATCCTTCTCTTCTCCAGCTGAGCCCCCCCAGCTCTCCCAGCCTGTCCCCAGAGCAGAGGGGCTCCAGCCCTTGGAGCATCTCCGTGGTTCCTCTGGGCTGGCTCCAGCAGCTCCACGTCCTCCTGCTGCTGTTCCCCAGGGCTGGGGCAGCTCTGCAGGTGGGGTCTCACCTGAGTGGGGCAGAGGGGCAGAATCCCCCCCTGCCCTGCTGCCCACGCTGGGGGCTCAGCCCAGCACAGGGGGGGTTTCTGGGGTCAGTGCCCATGGCCAGGGCAGGTTGAGCCTCTCACCACCAACACCCCAAATCCTTCTCCCCAGGGTTGGTCCTGATCCATTCTCAGCCCAGACTGGGTTTGTGCTGGGTTGCCCTGACCCAGGTGCAGGAGCAGTGCTTGGCCCTGGTGAACTCGGTGAGATTGGCACAGAGCCACAGCTCCAGCCCCTCTGTGCAGAGGTTCTGCCTTTGCCAGCTGTGCCTTTTGAGCATTACCAGCTGGACACTGGGGAGGCTGAGTGCCAGCCAGGTGCTCAAGCAGAAGCTTTTGCTTAACAAAGTAAAGCTGTTAGCAAAGGCATTGCTGCAGTGTTGGGTTAGAGTATGTCAGTAATAAATTTGATCCACCACTGCCTGCTGCTCTAATAATTGCTCTAATGAGAAGGAATAGAACAAATCAGGGAAGATTTCATAGGAACAAACAGCTAGCAATAGTATGAAAAATTTTTAATTTAAATGCTGTTAAGGATGCCTTCCTAAATAGCTATGAATTGGGCTACTAAGCCAGTTTTCTTCATTCACAAACTGCTAAAAATAGAGGAAAGAAGCAGCAAACTTGTGAAATAGAAGGTGCCAAAACTGAAGCAGACAACTGTCTCTGAAAGTGTACCTTGAGGGCTGCTGGGTGTGCATCCTGTTTGACATGACTGAGTAGGAGAGGTTGACACTTTCCTTGTGGGACAAATTGTCGTGTGAGGCTTTTGAGTTCAGATATATTAATCGTAATTTTTAACTTTTTTGCAACATTATTTTTCAACAATGCTTGATCAAGCTGTTGAACTTATGCCATGCTGGTTTATTTTGCGCATAATCACCTTACTCTGAATTTTCAAATATATATTTATGGGCTTTCATGTAGGGTTTTGTATTAGTCAGGCTCTTTTTCTTTCTGTGTGCAAATACTGTTTTCAATGCCAGGGCAGATGATAACACATTTAAATTATTTGCATTGCTATTGTGAATTCCTGAAAATGTTACTTTGCTTTTACTTATGAAATCATACATTAATATTCAAAAATTAAATCTTCATTTCCAGTGAGATCAGGTTTTGTTCTTTCCATTCTTGCTATAAGCAGGAGCAGATAAAAAGAAAAAAAATGCCAAATGTAAATATTATCTATACCTGGAAAATGCCTATAACACAGGCAGGTGATTGACTGGCACCAGGAAGGGGTGATAAATCTTCAAGAGAACATACCTGAGTGCACAGTGAACTAAAAAAAATCTGCTGTAAGAAATTATTTGCTAAATGATTGCTACTTCCCATAAGCTTTAAAATTAAGACATGTCCAACGTGATGACAAACCCTGTCAATGTATGTGAATGAACTGTGCTCCAGTTAAAATTCTTTGTGGGATTTTCAATTGGCTCTTTCTAGAGCCCTTTGCAGATTCAATGGATGCTGCTTTTCCTTCCTGTCTTGAATTGCAGTGTAGGGTGGCTGGAAGCTTTTAAAGTCAATGTTACTCAAAAGGGTGGCAACATTTTATTAAGGAATAAGTATGTACACCTTGAGAAAATACATTCTGGAGCGAAATTCCTGCTGTTACTGTCATGGTTAGTTATTCTGAAGGATGTGCTTTGTGTCTCAGACAGGAAATGGTGAAGGTTAAAATATCCAACTTCCCAGTGAGCTCTGTGTGCAGCTGCAATGGGTTTGTGTTTAGTATTCAGAGAGTAATGCCAAAATCCTACATCCAGATAAAAGATGTGACAGGAGGTGGGGAAAAATCTTCTCTTGCACACAGCCATCAAACTGCAGCAGGTGAGTGATGGGAAAATGCCAGTAAAGAACAGAAATATCCATGGAGACCCCAAAGACTCAGTCTCAGTGACAGAGGTGATATATGCAGCTCTTGGTGTGCATTTGAGGTAGAATTTCTTGTATGATTACTGCAGTTAAGAAGATTACCAGGCATCTGTAAAATCCTGCAAGCACTCGGTTGTCTGAGATCATTAACATTTTTAGAAAGGAGCTCTGAAATCAGCTCTTCGTTCTCCTGACATTCATCACAAGGAAGCTTTGCCACCAAGGTCAGGTGGAAGAGTTGATTTGTTGGGGATGTGTGCATTTTGGTGATAAAAGAGCAAATCTAATTTCTTATTTGGCTATTATGTAATCAAAATTCCCACAGAAGTGGATACATTCCTGGTAGTTTGACAACCTGTGACCAAGCTGTCTGGTAATTAATTTCAGAGCACTGCAAACCCCAAGGCAGAGTTCCAGGAATGGGCAAATATCCAGAGAAGTAGAGAGCTTTGGTTAAAGGGAAAGTGTGTTTGTCTGTTTTTCTACTTCTAACGTGTCACTTTAATCCTCTCCAGAGACAATGGGACTTTTTGTAAACAAGGATTTAAAGAAGGATCCAGGGAGAGCTCAGAGCAGGGTCTAAAAGGGCTCCAGGAGAGCTGGAGAGGGACTGGGGACAAGGGATGGAGGGACAGGACACAGGGAATGGCTCCCACTGCCAGAGGGCAGGGCTGGATGGGATATTGGGAAGGAATTGTTCCCTGGGAGGGTGGGCAGGCCCTGGCACAGGGTGCCCAGAGCAGCTGTGGCTGTCCCTGGATCCCTGGCAGTGTCCCAGGCCAAGTTGGACAGGGCTTGGAGCAGCCTGGGACAGTGGCAGGGGTGGAATGAGATGAGCTTTAAGATTCCTTCCAACCCCAACCTTTCTGAGATTCTATGATTCCACGGATTTTTCAGAACTGTATTTCCAGCCCTAGGCACTCCCACTTGACTTCCACAAAGCTCATGTTGCTTTTCAGAACACTCACAGTTGTTATTTATAGAAAAGCTTTTAAGGGAAGTCTCGGATGCTGTACTGTTGGCTCATTCCAGAGAATCTAAAGCTCATTTGATCGGCTTCTCACATTTTCTTACTTCAGGTAAAGCAAGATTTCAGAATTATTTAAATAGTTTTAAAACATGTTTTTAATTCTTTGCCTGCTGATGTTTGCTGTTAAAAATCTAACTGCAATATATTCACTCTTGCGCTGGGTTTTCTTTCTCATCTCTTGCATTGACAGATGAACCTGGACTGCAAGATCCCTGTTAGGAAGGTAAGATGTTGGATGCTTGAGAGACTGTAAGCTGCCAGGAACTCTTGAGTGTAGAAGAAGAAATTCTTCCCTGGGAGGGTGGGCAGGCCCTGGCACAGGGTGCCCAGAGCAGCTGTGGCTGCCCCTGGATCCCTGGAGTGTTCCAGGCCAGGTTGGACATTGGGGCTTGGGACAGTGGAAGGTGTCCCTGGCCATGGCAGGGGTGGAATGAGATGAGTTTTAAGGTTCCTCCCAACACAAAACATTCTGGGATTCAGTGAATCTGTAATGAAATGATGCTTAGGTAGAGAAGTGCAGTTAATTCCAGTCTGGTGAATGTCCCTGACAGTGGGATACTGAAGATTCTCACTGCAATTAACACTTTTAAACTACTGAGAGATGTGGAGATTTCATTTATGTGTATCTCTTTTATTATTGTACTTCTGTCATTAGTAATACCAGAAATTGTGTTGATGTTGCTCAGGTGTAAGTAAAGGGATTCATTAAAGTGAGAGGAGCATAGAACAACAGAAAATTCTGAGTGGGAAGGGACCCTCAGGGATGATGAGTGCAGCCCCTGTCCCTGCACAGACCCCCCAACAATCCCACCCTGAGCATCCCTGAGAGCGCTGTCCAAACGCTCCTGGAGCTCTGGCAGCCTTGGGGCCGGGACCATTCCCTGGGGAGCCTGGGCAGTGCCCAGCACCCTCGGGGGGAAGAACCTTTCCCTGAGCTCCATGCCAAGCCCTGACATGAAGCTCCTGGTTAATTTGGTTCTCCACACTGGCAGTGAGAGGTTGGTGTGTCCCACTGTCTAGAAAGGAAATGCTTCATCTCCTAAGTGTTTCTCTGTGCCATTGACTCCTCTGTTCCATTTTTTATTGCCTATGTGGAAAACCACAGAATTTATTGTAGCACATAAATTTGTACAGTGCATGACTCAAGCCCTCTCCCATCCTGTTTGCTCAGTTGTTCTTGGTTTGATACACATCAAGAAAGGTCATTTACATGTAATTACTTTTTTTTTATTAACAGTTGCAATTTTCTTGACTGTGCAATGAGAGCACTGACTTTCTTGATCAATATCAAATAAGCAAACATGAAAATCCTACATTTACTCATGTTAAATATGATGAAAGGGAACCCAGTTTGAGATTAAATTAAAATTGCAGTAGCCAGTCTTGCCTGTAACCTCTGTGGCTCAGGCCAGAAGGGAGATGAAGAAGGCTTCAGCTTGGACACCAAAATCTTGGTTTCGTATTTTCAAAGGCGCTGGCTACTGTAGCTTTAGGTGAGGTTTTGCAATATAAGCTTAATTTCTGAGTATGGTGTGTGGTGGTGGTGAACTTCTAAATAACTTAAAATTCCATCTTCCATAGCATGTGGGAAGAACTGCAGATTCCTGTGCATTTCCTCCATATAGCTGCCTTCATTTCAGTCGCGTTGTTACCATTTTATCTCCTTCTTCTCCTGGCGTGGTTTAAAAAAATGGCTTTGAGGGGAAGAAACCATAATCAGGGCACTTGAAACCTTGAAAGAATACATTTGTTGCACACAGTAAAAAGAAGAAAGACAGGTAGAGAGCAGAGGGTGGAGGAGATGGAAAAAATTACAAACAATAGATGCTGAGTAGTAATCATATTGCATGTATGAAATAATGCTCATATGATTGCAATTTTTACCTGTAGTAAGTCCTGGGTTAGTCTGATAGCTTGCATTTTAAATAGTCCATTGTAGGTAGTTTTGTTGTACTTAAATTCTCCAAAATTTTACAACCCCTGATGGATCAGGGGAACCAGGTGGGGGTCAGTCTCTTTCCCAGGTACCAAATGACAGGACGAGAGGAAATGGCCTCAGATTGCAGCAAGAGAGGTCTGGGTTGGATATAGGAGAAAATTTCTTCATGGAAATGGTGCTCAGGCACTGGCACAAGCTGATCACCATGGAGTCACTGTCCCTGGGAGTGTTCAAACAGCATGTGGCACTTGGGGACAGGGTTAGTGGTGAGCATGGAGGTGGTGCTAGGCTGATGGCTGGACTCGATGATCCTGGAGGTCTTTTCCCACCTTAATGATTCTGTGATTCCATAATCATTACAGAAATTGCACCGTTGTGTAAGAGTTGAGTTGCCTGTAGCAACAGTTCCTTTCCTTCTGTTATGTTTCCTTCCCTCCCACTCCTTGCTCTAGAAGAAACTCTTTCCACAGCAAAATATATAGAGAGATATATTAAAGAAAAAAGAAATCGTAACACACTTTGGTATCATGTGTATCCTTTAAACATTTTATCTCTTTAGATTTCTGCCCTCTGGCCTGAAGTGCCTGAAGCTGCCAGGTTTTGTTGTGTGGGTTTGGGGTTTTCCCCCACCCTTTGGAGCAGGGATCCTGGGCTCCAGGGGCTGCTGTTTGGGAGCAGCAGTGCAGTGAGCTACAGACATGGAGACACTTCCATCTCAGTGGTTTTGAACAAAGCTGACCAAGCTGTAACATGGCTTTGGTGCTGTCATAGTGGTACCTAGAAAAAGAGTGCAATGAGAGAACCAGAGCTAGACATTTTGGTTTTTGGATGAGACATCACCAGACAGCAAGAGAATTGTCACAGGCTTTAGCTGCACATATTTGTTGAAGGCTTGGAAAGCTGGGACTGTTCAGCCTGGGGAGGGGAAGGCTCTGGGGAGAGCTCAGAGTGCCTTGTAGGGCCTGAAGGGCTCCAGGAGAGCTGGAGAGGGACTGGAGACAAGGGATGGAGGGACAGGACACAGGGAATGGCTTCCACTGCCAGAGGGCAGGGCTGGATGGGATATTGGGAAGGAATTCTTGGCTCCCAGGTTGCCCAGAGCAGCTGTGGCTGTCCCAACCCTGGAAGTGCTCAAGGAAGGCCATGTTGGACAGGGTTTAGAGCAATGTGGTTTGGTGGAAGGTGTCCCTGCCCATGGCAGGGGGTGGGACTGGATAATCTCTAAGGTCCCTCCCAACCAAAACCTTTGTGGAATACTGTGATTCTTCATTTAAAGTTCTGTTTCAAATCACACTTCACATTCCTTCAGGCTTTTTGGAGTATTTTGAATGGCTTTTTAGAACTTACTGAAAAACATTGTTTCTGCATTGTTTATTGTGAAATGAGGCTGTTTCTTCTTTAAGTGCATTTCTGGGAGGTGTAAAAAAGGTTCTGCTTAGATATTCTGGGATAAGGATCATAGGCCATACAAAAATATATTAGAGAGGGATGTATTTCAAAGCTTCCATAGATATTTACATAGATGCAATGTTTTATAGAATCAGAATCCCAGAATGACTGAGCTGGAAGGGACCTTAAAGCTCATCCAGTTCCACCCCCTGGACAGGAACACCTTCCACCATTCCAGAGTGCTCCAAGCCCCATCCAACCTGGCCTTGTACACTTCCTGGGATCCAGGGGCAGCCACAGTTGCTATGGACAACCTCATAACCAAAAATATTTCTTCCTAATATCCCATCAAAAACCACTCTCATACAGTTTAAAGCCTTTCCCCCTCATCCCATCACTACATGACCATGGTATGAACTAACCCAGTGCAGCATGTTCTGAGCTCTGCTGGAGCTGGGGCTGTCCCCCTGTGTTCACCTGGAGAAGAGAAGGATCCAGGTAGAGCTGAGAGCCCCTTGCAGGACCTAAAGGGGCTCCAGGAGAGCTGGAGAGGGACTGGGGACAAGGGATGGAGGGACAAGACACAGGGAATGGCTTCCACTGCCAGAGGGCAGGGCTGGATGGGATATTGGGAAGGAATTGTTCCCTGGGAGGGTGGGCAGGCCCTGGCACAGGGTGCCCAGAGCAGCTGTGGCTGCCCCTGGATCCCTGGCAGTGTCCCAGGCCAGGTTGGACATTGGGGCTTGGAGCAGCCTGGGACAGTGTAAGGTGTCCCTGCCCATGTCAGGAGTTTAGAAAGGGATGCCATTCAAGGTCTCTTCCAACACCCACCATTATGGGTTTCAATGAATCTATATTTCTGGGTGGAAATAGAAATCTTTGCTGTGATAAAGCATGTTTTAACTCAGTGATGTTCCCTTTAAATGCTGGAGATTGAACATCAAAGATAGGTCTGCTCTTTTGACTTCTTGCCACTTTCTGGTTCCCTTTTTGAATGTTTGAAATGCAGGGCTCCTCAGGCTGGAGTTACATTTCTGGTGAATCCAACGGTTTTGTCCAAGAGGACCAAAATGGATTGAGTCAGCAAAAGAGAGCCTGTGGGTTTGGGATTGCTAATGCTCAGATCTTGCTGAGATGTGTGCTGCTCCTGATGAATACTATTGCCCATTTCTCCACCTCCAAACTCTGCTCCTTTGGATAACTTTGATTTTGCCAGGAATGACACTGCTCAGTAATTTGCTCTGTAGGATGTTGAGCCTCACTCTCCCAGGTCCAAATGCAAGATGCCAGGAGGAAGACTGGTGAGCAGGCAAAGCCCCAGCCTAGAATGTGAGACAAATATTCCCATACTATTGCCCATTTACTCAGTGACTTGGGAAGGCTGCACAGTTCTGATGTTTTGGCTCTGTAGCTTTTGGAGGGACCCAGGCACGCTGTGGTTCAGCTGTACCCCCGAGCTGGGTCTTTGCTGCACCAGAGAAGGGAGAAAGCAGGGCTGAGGTTCAGTGTGTGAAAGTCTCAGGCTCCGCCTGGGTGGCACCAGGATGTAAAGGGAACATCAGCTCAGGCAGAAGCCCGTGGGGATCTCTGCTGGCTGTGCAGCAGGACAGGAGAGGCCATTTCTTACATCTGAGGGATTGGTTCCCTGTGCATGACGCCGAGTTCTTCGGCCCGTGGTCATGTCTGTAACAACGGCCGGATGTGGCAAAACCCAAAAGTACAAAACATTTCTGTTTGTCACAGAGAGCCTTGTGCAGGTCCTGGGAGTGCAGCACAGAGCTGTAAGGATGAACTCATGTGTTTATTCTCCAGCCTGAACAGACAGGTTTCTAAGGATCCATCCCTACAAATACAGAGAGTCCTCCTGGGGAAACCCACCCCAAAAATTCTATGAGCAGTCTGGCTTAAATGTCTTGGGGAAGTTGTTTGTGGATTGAAAAATATAACCAGGATCTGAAAGTACCGACTCGTTTGTATTAGTTTTCTTCTACAGTGCATTTGCCCTTGAATTGCCAATGTTTTCTGAAGGCTTAAACACCATTTTATTAAAAAACTTTTTTGAAAGTAAACCCTAAAAGATCCCAAGACCCCTGAATGAAGTCTGGTGTTTGCCTACAACTGCATTTTCCTCTTTTTCACCATTTTGCTCAGAATATTGGAAATGCTGAACATTAGGGCAGAACTGGTGTGTGGTTTTCCGGCTGGGATGATGAACTGCAGAGGTGGTTATTCCCTCCTGACTCGTTGGGGATGCTGCAGAATACAGATAAGCTGCTTCTCTTTGACAGTGGTACTCATTTAAAGGTCTCTGCTGTTGCCTGTCCCAACCAGTGATGCCTCTGGATTACCCCCACCAGAGGAACAGCAAAGAGTGGCCATGCTCCCAGATCATCCTGCTCTGAGGCTCACAGAGCCAATGTTGGGACAAGATTACACTTGGGGATCTCTGGTCCCAGCTCTTCCTCTCCTGAGACTCAGCCTTCCTGGAGATCTGTTGCCACCACACGGACCCACTGCACTGTCACTGCTGTGGCCAGGCCAGCAGTGGTCACAGCAACCATCCCTCTTTTCAGGGGATGCTGATTCCCCCAAGTGCCACAGGGGACAGGATCTGGTGAGCTCCAGTTCTCTTCCAGCGAGGGTGTGTAACTGTGCCCTCAAAGGGCAGAAGTTGCTCTAAGTGTTGTCAAATAATGAGTCATTTCTGATGGAGGCTTGAGGGCGCAGGCGGCGCCAGCTCAGGGACCGCCCGGGCACTGCATCACAGCCTCACCAGCAGAGAAATCAGGAAATTGGGCCCCGGCTCTGTCTGGGAGATACCCTTGAACGTAGTGCTTGGCTCTGTGTAGGAAAGAGACTTTCCAGGAGTTCAGGAATCCGAGCCCAGGCTCAGCTGGGAGCTTCCCCTGCCATCGCTGCCCCCGACCCCACATGGCTGAGGTAAGAGCGAGGTCCGAGAGGCGCTGAGGGCACAGGAGGTGTTGGAGGGACGGGCAGGGTGCTGAGCGTGCTGGGCAGGGGGGGAATGCCCGGGTGTCCCCCATGCTCCAGCAGAGCAGCTGTACCTGCCCTTTGTCCGAGTGACACCCAGGGCAGAGGGGTGCTCGTGTTCCGGAGGGGAGTGCACAGCTCTCAGCTCCATCGCACCCAGAGCTGCAGCCTCTGCAGGCGCTGTCCCCTCCAGTCACAGAGCTGTCAGGTGTGGCACCTCCTCAGCTGGAGTAACCCTGTGCACGGGGAATAAGCTTGAGCTCTCCAGTCCAGGACTGGGACAGCTCTACCAACCCCCACTATGATTCTGTGCTTCTCAACCTCATCGCAATTACTCGTGTCTACCAATTCACAAAAGTACAGAACAGCCCCAAAACAAAGAAGGGGCCAAATATCTCCTCTCAGGCTTTCTGCTGCACCTCTGCTTGTGGGGACATTCATTCCAGTGATGGGAACCTGATGGATCAAACAGCTCCAGGAACAAAGAGCTGCTTTAGGACAAGGCATATGAGTGTCACCAGGAGGGAGGTGATTCACTGCTGTCCCTGCTGGTGCCTGGGTGTGGCATTGGCTAGTGCCCGGGCTCTGCCGGGGACAGGTGTCCCTGTGGGGTGTGTGTCCATCACCCTGAGCCCCAGGCCCAGCTGGGCAGAGAAGCTCTTCCCTTTGGTGCTCAAGTGGAGGATCTGTCCCTTCCCAGCACCAACTGCTGCCTGCACACGGGGGCAGAACTGAGCAGACAGTTGCTGCTTTTCACCCGAAATTTCTGTCCTGGAGCAGCAGAAAATGAAGGGCAGTTGTCAGAGCTGCCACCGGCCGTCCTGTCTCAGCCTTCGCTCCTTGGAGCAGGATGTACCATGGCAGGGGTAGACCCTGTTCTGAAGTTCTGTGTTCATGAGGTCCTCACTGTCCTGGCAGTGATCTGAGCTGCACCCAGTCTCATCAGCCTTTGGCTGTGCCTGCTGGTGAACAGGCACACAGTGGCTGCCTTTGCAGCCCTAACTTCACCAAGACAATCATATGTGCTGTGGATGGGCTGTGAGGCGAGGGGATGGCAGTGCTGGCTAACGATGGCTTCTGGTACTAACCTTGTAGCGGGTGCAATTGTCTCTGTTTTGTTGTTGTGGATATGGGCTGGCATAATCAGATAGTCCTTGGATCCACACTGCCACAGACGAGTTCACCACCAGTGATGCAGAGCAGTGATTGTGACTCACTTTCCAAAGGAGCAAAGTCATCTCTGCTCCAGGGAGCTCAACCCACAGCGTGGGTAGCAGGGCAGGGGGGGATTCTGCCCCGCTCAGGTGAGACCCCACCTGCCCTGGGGAACAGCAGCAGGAGGACGTGGAGCTGCTGGAGCCAGCCCAGAGGAACCACGGAGATGCTCCAAGGGCTGGAGCCCCTCTGCTCTGGGGACAGGCTGGGAGAGCTGGGGGTGCTCACCTGGAGAGGAGAAGGATCCAGGGAGAGCTGAGAGCCCCTTGCAGGACCTAAAGGGGCTCCAGAAGAGCTGGAGAGGGACTGGGGACAAGGGATGGAGGGACAGGACACAGGGAATGGCTCCCACTGCCAGAGGGCAGGGCTGGATGGGATATTGGGATGGAATTCCTCCCTGGGAGGGTGAGGAGGCCCTGGCACAGGGTGTCCAGAGCAGCTGTAGTTGCCCCTGGATCCCTGGAAGTGTCCAGTGCCAGGTTGGACAGGGCTTGGAGCAGCCTGGGGCTGGTGGAAGGTGTCTCTGCCCATGGCAAAGAGTTGAATGAGATGCGTTTTAAGGTCCCTCCCAAACCATCCCATTCCCTGATTCTGTGATTCTCCCAAGGAGGTCACACTGGAGATGAAGGACTCCAGGAGGAAAAGACCCACAATTTTAAATTGCAAAGCTATCATATGTATCCCAGCATGACCAGTTGGTGTCAAGGGCAGCACAGAGACACTGTGCATCATCCGTCAGCCAGTGCATGTGACAGTCCCACCTCAGCCCAACCTGGCCTGTGTCCCAGTGCCAAGCAGCCCCCGCATCAGCCCTGCTGCATCCCACATCAGTGGGGCCCTGGTGACTCAGAGCTCCTGAAAGAGGAGGTGAAAAAGCAAGTTCCTGGTAAAAAACCACATTGCTCCTGCACAGCTGTGGTGCAGGGCTCCTGCTGCGAGCTGGGGCCCCTCTTTGGTGTCAGAGGCAGAGAGCAGGAGTGCTGGGTCCTGCTCCCATCCATGTGTGGGACAGGAGTGTCCCCAGGACACATCTGCCACACACAGAGTTTTCAGCCTTTTCCTCCATCCTGTGGTGTGAGGCTGTGTGAGGGACAGGAGCTGCACTGCCCGGGGGAGTCTGTGGGACAGCAGCCGTGACCTGGGACCAGTCAGCTCAGCCCCGTCCCTCCACAGCCCCTTTGGTTTCTTCTGCAGGTGGCAGCAGGAGAGGACAGGCAGTCCCTGATGCGCTGACAGTTGGCCATGCCTGGGGTGAGCGGGGCTGCACAGGGACACCAGCAATGCCAGCAGACACCGGGGGGACACCTGGTGTGCCCCCAGGACTGAAGTGGGGTGGAGGAGGGCTCGTGCCCATTGCCCCTGGTCCCCAGCCAGGGTTTCAGATGGTCCTTGAGGCTGGCCCTGGTGCTTGTGGGAAGCAGAGGGGTCCAGCTCTCGCTGTCCCTACTGACACTGCTTTCTCCTTGCAGAAGCACTGGCCCCCCGGGACGCAGTGTGTCACCAAGCATGACCACAACAAGCCCAAGCCCCGGGAGCTGGCCTTCCGCAAGGGAGACATGGTCACCATCATCGAGGCTGTGGAGGTGAGACCCACGGGTGCTCAGGTACACGCTGTGCTGAGAGGGCATGGCCGGAATGGGACTCCAGTGCCATCAGCTCAGCTGCCAGAGCCAGTCCCTTCCTTCCAGAGGGATCCCCCCTTCCTTGCCTTGCTCTGAGACCCTCTCGTCCCCAGGGCAAAGGCTGGTACCGCGCCAGGCACAACGAGACGGGGCAGGAGGGGCTGCTGGCAGCCAGTGCTCTGCGGGAGCGTGGGGCCATCCGCGCCGACCCCAAACTCAGCTTGATGCCGTGAGTACAGCGGGGGTGTCTGGGGGGCCCCGGGGACCCAGCTGAGCCCCTGGGAGCTGCAACAGCAGATGAGTCCAATGTGTTCCCCCCCATCCATGTTTTGGGTGGCAGCTGGAGACAGAGCATCTTCTAGCCATGCCCAAGCAATGGAGGGATTTGCTGGGGCCAGTACCTGGCTTTCAGGATCCCTAGTTGTGCCCCTCTCCAGCTTGGAGAGGGGTTTCATTAGTAGGGTCTGTGTAACTTCTGCTTTCCCCGTCTCACTGGGAGAAGCCCCCTGGCTCAGCCTCTCTCCAATGCCCCTCTCCTCAGCTGGTTCCACGGGAAGATCTCAGGGACAGAGGCAGTGCAGGAGCTGCAGCCCCCTGAGGACGGGCTGTTCCTGGTGCGTGAGTCTGTGCGGCACCCCGGTGATTATGTGCTGTGCGTGAGCTTTGGCAAGGAGGTGATCCACTACCGTGTGGTGCACGAGGACAACACGCTCAGCATCGACAGCCAGCAGTACTTCTCCAACCTCATTGACATGATTGAGGTGAGACCCCGCCTGGGCACAGAGTCCCAGCAGTGCCAGACAAAGGCAAGGACCTCATGGGCTCACACGGAGGCAGGTCCTTGTCCTGTTCTCTGTGGTTTTCATTGGTGTTTGTTACCTGGTGTAATTCTCTATCCTCTTCAAAGGCTCATCGTTCCAACTCAGTTTGGGGTGCAATGGGCGGATCTGGGATATCCCAAGGATGTCTCTGCAAACCAGCTGTGCCAGCTGCAGTCCCAGTCCCTGGCCAAGGACCGCATTACCCCTATCCCTGCTTATTCAGTGCTTCACATAGCAGGAAGACCCTGGTGGCCTCTGCCTCCCCTGGACTCTGAGGCATTTTGCTGTGTCTCCCTCCACTCAAAGTCCACTCTCACCTGCTGACCCCACAGGGTTCCCAGGCTGTTGTGTGAGCTCTCGCCCTTCCAGTGAATTTTTCTTGGTGATCCGTACCTCACCCTGTCTCCTCTCCTGGGAATTGCACTCCCTTGTTTCCCTTTTAGACACAATTTTTAGGTGGCTCCTTTCCCTTCTCAGCTGCCCCAGCCTCACTTCAAAACTCCAAAGGCTGTCCTGTCCCATCCCATCTTGTCCCATCCTGTCCCATTCTGTCTGGCTGCATCCGCTCCCATCATCTCTGCAAACTGCCCTCAGCTGCTGCAGCACCTGCTGGGGATTCAACCACACTGGGAGCTCCCATATCTCCTGTGCCCCATCATGGTGCTCCTCTGGTTGTGCCCAGAGGGGGACAAGGCTGAGACATGGGCTGCCCTCGAGGGTGGCGATGGTGCAGTCTCATGGAGCATCCTAAAGCTGTTCCCTGGGCTCACACCCCGAGCCTGAGGGTAAGAGCTGGCATCACCTCCATCTGTTCATCCCTTGGCAGCATTACATGAAGGAGCAGGGAGCTATCTGCACCAAGCTGGTGAAGCCCAAGCCAAAATCTGGGATGAAGTCAGCTGAGGAGGAGTTGGCCAAAGGTAGGGGATGGTGGGAGGGGGCTGTGGTCTGCATTTTAGGGACAAGGCCCCACTGGTGGCCCCTGCTAACCTGTCCTCGTGCCCATGCCCAGCTGGCTGGTTGCTGAACCTGAAGCACCTCACACTGGGAGACCGCATTGGGCAAGGCGAGTTCGGAGGTAGGTGAGAGGATGGGACTGGATGTTCCCCAGGTGCAGCTTCCCCAGATGGCACTGCCTGATCCCCCTCCCCATCTCATGGCATGGGGGGGCTCAACCTGGGGTGCAGGTGTGGTGCTCAGCCTGACTCTCCCATGTTCTCCCAGATGTCCTACAGGGCGAGTATATGGGGCAGAGGGTGGCTGTGAAGAACATCAAGTGCGATGTGACTGCCCAGGCCTTCCTTGCTGAAACAGCTGCCATGACGTGAGTGCTCCATGGAGGTGTGGCCCAACCCTGCCTGTAGCCCGGGATGAGCAGGCATCTCCTTAACTCCCCTCCATTCCAGGAAGGTCCGACACAAAAACCTTGTGTGTTTGCTGGGAGTGATCCTGCACAATGGCCTCTACATTGTCATGGAGTTCATGAGCAAGGTAAGAGCACCTGGCTGCTGCTCTGCCAGTGGGACCCATCACCACTTAGATTTGGGAACAATATCCCTGTCTAGGGGCTGAGTCATCACAGATGCCTGGCACTGCAGCACCTGCAGAAGGAAAAGTCTCCTGGCAGCTCCATCCTGTTGGTCCTGACTCATTTTATCCTCCTGTCAGGGCAACCTGGTGAACTTCCTGCGCACGCGGGGCCGGGCGCTCGTCCCAACCCAGCAGCTCCTCCTGTTCGCCCTGTAAGTGCCTCTCTGTCCTCTGGGCTGGGATCCGGGGCTCTGCACCCCACCGTGCAGCCCCAGGGGACACACAGTGACACGGCTCTGTCTCACTCGGTTGTGGCAGGGATGTGGCTCAGGGCATGGACTACCTTGAGTCCAAGAAATTGGTGCACCGGGACCTGGCTGCCCGCAACATCCTCATCTCCGAGGAGAACGTGGCCAAAGTGAGCGACTTTGGCTTGGCCCGGGTCAACCCCAAGGGTGCAGATGCCACATTGCTCCCTGTGAAGTGGACGGCACCAGAGGCCCTGAAACACAATGTGAGTGACAGTGAGAGGGAAGGGGTTGGCCAGGGGGTCCTTGCAAAGAATCTCACCCCCTTGGCTTGCCCCTGCTTGCTCCCATTCTCACTGACCCATCCCTGCCCCACAGGGGCCTCTGGCACAGTCAGCCCTGCATCTCCCAAAATCCTGTCTCTGTCCTGAGCAGGCATGCAGTGGTAATTGGGGCAGGATGATGGGACTGGGGGGTGCTCACACCCTGGGGAGCTGAGGGGGGGCAGGGGGCAGTCACTGTCCTCTGTCCTGCCCTTGGGGAGCAGCAGGGACCCAGCACAGCCCTCATCTGGCTTCAGCCTCCCCCTCTCCTGCTGCCACAGAAATTCTCCTCCAAGTCGGATGTGTGGAGCTACGGGATCCTCCTGTGGGAAACCTTTTCCTTTGGACGGGCACCCTACCCCAAGCTGGTGAGCACTGTGCCAGGGAGCACCCCAGGTTACATCCCACTGGCACTCACGGGATGGGGACATGCCGCTGCTCCCTGACCAGGGCAGGGAAGGGGGTTGCCAGCTAGCTTCTCCATCCTGGCAGGCCCTGAAGGAGGTGACGGAGCTGCTGGAGCAGGGCTACCGCATGGACCCCCCCGAGGGCTGCCCACCCACCATCTATGCCCTGATGAAGAGCTGCTGGGAGTTGGAGCCAGGCAAGCGCCCGTCCTTCAAGAAACTCACGGAGAAGCTGCAGAAGGAGCTGAAGCACCTGAGGGACATTTAACCCCCATTCTGCTACCAGGACCCAGGACCTGAAGCCCCTAGACTGTCCAGGGTTGGGAGTGGCAGGGCAATAGGGGCCAGGAACAGGATGGCCTGTGGTGCTGCTCTCTCCCTGTAGAGGTGGGGCAGCAGCCTCCCTCCATCCCAGCATGGTCCTTCCACCCACCACACAGCCCAGAGAAGGCTGCCATGGGATTGATTTCCCCTGACTCACCAGAGTAGGAAGCACAGACCCCAAGGGAGCCATGCCCACACCCTGTGCTCAGCCCCAGGAGCGGATGCTACATGTGGGGTCCCTTCAAGCTGCAACTCCCAGTGATGGGAGACAGGACTGGACATCTCCACTCACTGGAAGATGAGACCTCACCCTGATTCAGCCCTGCTCCAGTGCCCAGCCCCACATGGGGATGCTGGCACAGCCAGCTAAACCACATGGATTTGAGCTTTTTTGATTAAACCAAAGAAATTAGTTTAACAGCATCTTTAAGCCTCTGGGGTGAAATTAGGCCTCTCTCTCACTTGGGGCCTAACAAAGCCCAGTGAAAGGCTTTTGGGAGGCCAGGAGCTCTGGCCTTGGAGCACCCCATACCATCCAGCCCCTCTCCCATCGGGGCTCTGTGCAGCAGGGGATTATGCTTTAATCAGAGGCTGTATGGGAATTGCTTTCATATAGATTACAGGCACGGGGCACATCCTCAGCAGTGGGGAGCCCTCAGCCCTGCAGGCTCCCAAGCAATCTCGAGTCTCGCTGGAGCAGGGATTAGCGGGGGCACAAGGGTGGGTGTGCACCCGCCACCACCTCATCTGCCGCCAGTCCTTTGACCCTCGATTGGGTTTTTTCGGCTAATCCTCTTGTGTCTCCTATGTGCTGACTTCCTGCACCGCCAATTCCCCTGCATGCATGGTTTTGGGTGCCCACGGCATGGGACTCCCACCAGGGCTTGTGCCGGCCCCATGGGTACTGCCCCAATTTGGGATCCGTGTAATGGGGGTATTTCAGCCTGACCCAGTGTGAGCTGCAATTCAATGACTCCTTCTACCTCCCCATCACTCTGATGTGGCAGCATCTACAGTCCCCCTGCACCGCTACTGTCCCCTGCAAGCACCCTTGGGTGCAGCGAAGGGAAGGTCTTTCCACCCTGCCTGTGGCTTCCCCTCCTAATGCCTTAATCCGCCCCTGATCCGCGGCGCCCCTGGGGCTGGTTCCGCTGACCTTGCAGGCACAGGGACCTGGTGGGTACCCTGGGGCAAGAGCTGCTGCCACCACCCAGCATGGCCTCCTTCTTCACGGCCGCCCTGAAGAGCTTCCAGGGGGGCAAGGACGAGTCACCCAAGGCAGCCCCCAAGGAGGACAAGGCAGCGGCGCTGCCCAACGGCATGGCCCGCGAGGAGTTTGAGGAGTACCAGCGGCAGCTGCTGGAGGGGAAGTAAGGCTTTGCTGGGGCTGGGCGGGTCACTAAGGTCCCCCAACACACCAGAATCAGGATCCCACCCGCTGTGGGCTTTCCCCAGGGTGGCACAGGACAGGGATAGGGAGGCAGCTTGGCCAAGAGATAGTGCAGGGCAGCCTGTGTGTCTCCCCCACAGCATGGGAGGTCCATGGAGTTGCTGGCACAGGGCTGTGAAAGCACCTTCATGCACCGCAGGTAACAAGGGGAACCCTCAGGTGTCAGAGCCCTAGGATGGTTCCAGCCCAGCACCCTTGGAGCCAAGGGATGGGGGGGTCAGCATGGATTGGATTAAGGTCCCACTTCCCTAGGACCAGGTGCTGTGGGAACCCAGTGGCTCAGCACCAGGGAGATGAGAGGCTGCAAGAGGAACAAGTCCCTGCAATGGGCACCTTCATCAGACACCTTTAAATCTGGGTGCTGAGCTGGGTGGACAGGACCTGGCTCCTGTTCCCAGATCTCCACTTTCACCCTCTTATGCGTCTCAGACCTTCTCCCTCCTGCCCTAGACTGGCTCTGCAGGAAGACCAGGGTGATGTGGGGGTGTTCCTGGGGGGCTCAGTGAGGTAGGGATGATGGTGTGGCACCTGCTGCAGGATCGAGCGGGACAAGATGTTTGCACAGAGGAAGGCAGAACGGGCCACGGTGCGGATGCACCTGCGGGACAAGTACCACCTGGCCCAGGTAAGAACCAGCTTGTCTGCGGACCTGGGGGGCTGCCCTTGACCCTACATCACCCGGAACAGCCCCAGGCCCACGGCTGCCATGCTCCCCTGGATGGGAGGGATTCCTGAAGAGGGCAGCAGACGGCCACTGTCTCCGTTTGACGATCCAGCCTACTGTCCATCCAGCGTCCGAGTCTGGCACTGGACAGTCCTGGAATCCCCCGTGTCCCCAGCACCCTGGGACTGGCTGTTCTGTGTCCCCCGTCCCTCGCTCCACCGTGGTAGGCACCGTGTCTGTCCCCACCCGACATCCTCTACCACCCGCGTTCAGGACGAGCGGGACGGCGCCCAGGTGCATGTGGCCGGAGGTGCGGTGGAGCTGCCGCAGGACCTGGCAGCCATGGTGCACAGCGAGAAGGAGGAGGAGGAGGATGGCAGCGCCGGGGCCTTCGCCTTCCTGGCGAAGCTGCGGGAGGTGGAGCTGCCGGCGCTGCGGGACCGCGCGCTGGGCGGTGTGGACGAGGTGAAGGAGAAGTGCGTCCTGATGTAGCACCGCTGGCAGGTGACACCGGCAGCCCCTGTCCCGGGATGCGGAGGCTCTGGGTGCCTTCACGTGGGGTGCGGGTCCGAATACGCATGTTAGGCGCGGGTTTTCTTCCCCAAAATCATTCCCGGTTGCTTTCCCAGGATGTGCAGGGGTGTAGAATGCCTGGGTACCCTCCAGCCGTTATGGTCAGGTCCCTCTTGTGGTGCTCCTGGTGTGAGCCCTCATATGGGGCAGGTCCCTGACACTGTGCACCCCCCTCACCAGCCTCGGCACCGTGCACCATTTGGCTCAATAAATACAGCATTTGCTGGCACCATTCTGGTCGTCCTGCCATATCCCGCAACTACACAGTCCCTGTCCTGGTGAGGGGACATGATGACAGCGCTGGAGCCGGGCTGCCCCATGTTCCCTGAGCCACCAACCAACCCAGGGTCCGTCTTCCCCCTTCTGCAGCAGCCCCATCGGGACTCAGTGATCACCCTGACTATCCCTTAGGGACAGCACCGGGAGGGGGTGTGGAGCATTTACTCCCGTGCTCGAGCATCCCCTGCCTGTGCGGGCAGCAGGGGCATCCCTTTGCCTGGGCCAGGGTGCCCGGCTGCCTCTTGCCCCGCCATGGACTCTGTCCTGGGCGCTAGGCAGCAGCGCTGGTTAAATGCCGCCGCGCCGGAAGGCCGGGGGCTGCTGAGATCACTAATACCTGCCTATTTTAGCGAGGTCTAATCTTCCTGAGTCGCCTGTCCCCGAGGACTAAGCTCGCTGAACCCGTGTGAAATGCACGGCCAGCGCTGGCCCCAGCGGCACCTCCCGCCGGAGCCGGAGCCGCCGGGAATCACGCTGTGTATGCATGAAAGGAAGGACGCGCTGAGCCGCCTCCGTCCTCCCCACGCCGCTGCCATCTGCTCCGGAAAGGCTGCGGGGACGGCCCTGCCCGGGCTGACCACGGCCGCAGGGGCCGGGCTGGGAGGGGGCGGCCGGATCCGGCGCAGGTGGGCTGGGAGCTGTCACCGAGCTCAGCGCTGGCACTGCAACCAGCGGGCTCAGCCTCTGCTGAGGAGCTGGAGCTCATGGAGCAAGGAGCTCCCTGCATGCACGAGGTGCCCAGGTCCCCCTGGAACACCTCCGGGTACCAGTCCAGGGGCTGGCGGCTGCTGGAGCATCCCAGGGAGCGTGAGGCAGGCTCGTCTGGGCCTGACACAGGGGAGCCTCCTGATGTTTGATGGCCCCACTGTCCCTGCTGTCCTCATCATCCCTGCTGTCTCTGCCATCATTCCCATCCTATTTCACCAGCTTTTCTTCAGAACTTAGAAAATCTCCTTTTCAGGCCCAAACCCCACCTGTGGGATGGGACCGTCTGTGCCACGCCTGTCCCTCGCCAGGTCCCTGACAGGTAGCAGCTGTGGCACCCAGCACAACGCTGATCCCACCCCACATCGCTGCACTCTCCCCAGGGCTGGGCTCGCCACCAAGTGCCAGCTGCTGGAATGGTGGCACTGAGGTCCCCAACGAGCTCTGTCAGCACCACCCCGCTCCACATCGGGCCCCTATCCTGCTCTGATGGGCACCCCTCTCCCAGTACTCCCAGTGGGGCTGCATGGGGACTCCCAGCGCCAGCTGGGATTCGGGTCAGGACCCTCCGCCAGGTCTCCTTGGCTAATCGTCCTGCCCCCCCCGCCCTCCCCATGCTGCCACCTGCCTCCCGCTCAGCACCCTTTTGGGTCACCCCTGCTGCCTCCCCGCCTGCCCAAGGCCTCTTAATGAACTAAAAAAGTGATAAATCCCCGGCCGAGCTGGTCACGTGAGGCCGGTGGCCCCCGGCCGCCCCCCGGCCCGACCCCCGCCTCCGGCCCCACCGCCCCGGTAAGCTGACGCAGCGTCTCTAAGCGTTAGCAGCTTTGCGCGCTAATAGGATTAGGGAGGTTTAAAACTGTCATTTGAGTGAACTAAACCCCCTGATACTCTGCATTGCACCTTCTTAACCAATTTGCCTTCAATTAGGGTAATTGGGAAACTAGCAAAGAAGTATAGCATTAATATTTTAAAGTGATGAAGCGATTACGGGCCTTGGACAAGGAAGCAAATCAATTTGCTATCTGCTCCTAAAAGGCAATTATAATCATTTGGCAAATCAGCCTGCTGCCTCCCCCCGGGCGAGGCAACACCTTGCGGCGGCCGCGGGGCCGGCCCGGCACACACAGAGCGCCGGGGCCGGGCAGCTGGGCAGCCCCCTGCCCCCAAACCCGCACCCTGGGGACCTCCCCGCACCCCCGGGCCAGTGGGGCACCCTGGGGAAACCTGCCGAGGGCCCAGTGTGGAGTACAAGGCTCCAGCACTCGGCACAGTGGCCAGCACGGGCATCTGGGCGAGTGGGGTCTAGTTTGCACCCCTGGCCCCACACATCGCCCCTGCCCCGGGGATGTCCCCAGTACCTCCGCAGGCAGCACCTCCCTGCTCTCCCCTGCACTCTCCTGCAGCGCTGCATGGCAGGCACGGGGGATGTCACCTCATCCCCAGGGGCTGCCTGGCCCGCCTGTACAATGTCATGCCATCCCTGGTGTGTGGTCTTGTCGTCCCCGGGGCAGTGCCAGCCTGACCCTGGGGTGGTGGCACACTGTCCCCAGGGCGGTGGCGTGCCATCCCCAAGACAACATCACGCTGTCCCCAAAGAAGTGTGAGACGGGGGGTGAAGCCTCACAACCCCAGTGGGGGACAACAGGATGGCCTCGGGGCCCACACCAGGACACAGAGGGGGCTGCAGGGTCTCGCCAGCAGCAGCTCTGGTGAGGAGGGCACAGACCCACTCAGGGCCAGCAGCCACCCAGCACAGGATGCTGGGGTCCAAAACCCCCGCAGTGACATTTGCCATCTGAAAGGGGAAGCGTGGCAAGGAGGGGAAGGGAGTGGGAGGAAACCTAGACAGATCCGTGGGCGGTAGCAATTGCAGGTGGCAGGAAGATGGGTTTGGGAGAAAGTAAAAGTCAGCAAAAGAAAGAAAAGGGCAAAATCCACCCCATATCATGGGGG
The DNA here is from genome assembly GCF_052056855.1 of Sturnus vulgaris. Classification (NCBI taxonomy): domain Eukaryota; kingdom Metazoa; phylum Chordata; class Aves; order Passeriformes; family Sturnidae; genus Sturnus; species Sturnus vulgaris. The sequence continues at coordinate 5,020,387 of NC_142268.1, read as the reverse complement.
CTGTGAGCAGCACCAAGCACATCCCCCAGCACAGCCCAAGACCCCCACCATGATGTTTCCATCATTCTTTGGGGCCCAGGGGCAGCAGTGGGAGTGGGGAGGAGAAGAATGGTAGCCCAGCCCCTCAGCCTGGCTGCCTTTATCCCACGCCCCCTTAGGCCAGGGCCCATGGGCACTCCCCAGGGATAGTCCCCTTGGCTGGATCCCACAGCTGGTCCCCATAGGGTGTTCCCATGGCTGGTCCCAGTGCTCAGTCCATGAGTCCATGACTCATCCCCATGCCTGGTTCCATGGGGCCCACACTTGGCCCTCCTGTCTGGTCCCCCACTCTGGTCCTTGTGAGTGTTCCCTGCCTGGTCTTCATACCAGCTCCCTAAGGCTGTTCAGGGGGGCTGGTCTCTATGGCTGGTCCCTACATCTGGGCCCACGGCCAGACCCCAGAGCAGGCCCCCAGACAGTGTCCACACCCTGGGTCCTCATAGCTGGATCCCATGTCTGGTCCCCATCCCTGTCCCCACACCTGTCCCCATCTCTGCTCCCCATGTGGGCAGGGCTCTGCAGGCAGCATCACTGGGAGCCACAGGGCCACCCACGTTGTCACAGGGCCACCCCCAGGTTCGCCATCCCTATCCAGGGGGGACAACACCCATCACTGCATCATCCCCATCCCACCGAGGCTTGGGGTATCTGCCCCAGACCCCATCCCTGGGGCAGAGCCTCCGCAGCCCAAGGAAATCCTGCCTCCTCCCCCTCCATCCTTTCTTCTCCTCTCCCCCTGTTTCTAATTCTTTCTCCTCGCCCGTAATGAGGGGATTACACGGCAAACTCCAGCAGGACGCCTTTGTGGGGAGACAATCCGAGTGGGGAAGGCAGTTCGGGGCTTTGTCCGCCGCTGCCCCCCCGGACCCGTGCTGGGGGGACATTTAGAGCAATTACTTGTCCAGAAAGTAACTGTCAATCATTCTTAAAGGGGAAGGCCTCCAATTAATAACCTCGTCTTAATCCTTTGGACTCATTTCCAATCTGCGGTGCCTTGGTGACATCTGCAACACTAAATAAAGATTCTCCCGAGCCTTAGCACGGCGGTTCTGTGACAAATAAGAAGACTAGAGGCAACTTTGGCTGCCAAAGCTGCGAGATTGGTGAGGTTGAGCCGCTTGTTTGGTTCCCGGGAGGGACCAGCAAAGTTAAATACTCCTGGAAAAGCCGAGTTGGGCCCAGCAGGTAATGCCTTTTTTTTCCAATTCGGGACAAAGTGCTGAGGGAAGATGCTGAGAAGGGGAGTGGGTGTCCCTAGGGTGTGCCCAGGGTTGGTGATGGTGTTGGGGATGGGACTGGCACCATTCCCTGGGGACTCAGGAGTGGGGGCGCGTGCCTGCCAGTGTCACTCACCCCGAGTCACACAGAGCCAGGGGCAGGAGCCACCCCTGCTCCTACCACCCAGGCAGCCCGAGCCCAGGGAGCCAAATCCTGGCACCCGGATGGGCTTCCAAAGGCAAAGAATGGGGTCCCAGTGGAAGCTGAGGCTGTCCCTGGACTGTCTCTTCCACATCCCCTGCTGCCAGGGGAGGCCACTTGTCCTTGCTGATGTTCTGCTGCTTTGCAGTATTCAGGAAGTGAGGTTTTTTACCCACTTTGGCCAGGGCTTAATGTCGTTTCTGTTGCTTTTTTGGGTGTCTTTATGTCTGGGGGGAGTCATCTCCTCCCCTCAGCTAGCAGCCCCCACAGGAGAACCATGGGCTGGGGCATCAAGGAGTGGGGGGGAAGAACTCTCCTGAGGTATTTTGAGTCCTTATGTTTCCCAGCACAGGTTTGCAGCTTAAGGGCTTAAACCCAAAAATTCCTGTTAGCTTGTCAGTGGCTGCAGGAAGATGTCCTTCGGGAGCCAGAGTTTAAGAGTTCCCCCACCCCCAGCTCAGCGTGGCCTGTTTCCAGGCAGGATTCCCAAAACGCTGGTGGCAAAGGCTTGGGAGTCCTGAGGTCAGTCCCTGGAGGATGGGGAATATGGGGTGGTTGGTTGGTGCTGATGTCCCCCCAGCCTGATCTGTCACGCTCCCCCCTTCCCCGCTCAGGCTCCCCTGTGCCCCGCTGGCCAGGCCGAGGTAGATCGGGGTGGGGATCCCACCCTTGCCCTATCCCGCAGGGTCCGGTGCTGCCGCCCTGCTGCCGGCTCACTGCTGCTCCGGTATTTTGCTGTTCTTGGCTCATCTGTGCTCCCAGATTGGGATTTGTTGCTCCCTGAGGAGTTTTTGCCTTCTTTGCTTTCTGATGGGGTCAGGGGGTGAACCATGGGGCTCCATCTCCATACCTTACCTCTGCCCCCCCACCATTCCCCCACTTCTTCTCCCGCATGCCCCATCTTCTCCCCAGCCCCCCAGCCTCTCTCACTCACCCCCCCCCCCCCCCCCAGTGCCCATCTAACCCATCCCCATTGCCCCAGCTCCTTCCAGCTCCGCCCCAGCTCTGGCTCCCCCCCACTGCTCCATGGGACCGTGGGACATGACTGGGCAGGGCAGATGGGGATCCTGATGGTGTGCTGGGTCCCTTGAGGGGCCTGTGCCCCAGGAGGGTGCTCTAGGTGCTCAGCCCCCCTCTCTCCTCTCCTTGCAGGTGTGGAGCTGCGCAAATGAGAAGCAGGTAAGGGACAACAGGATGGCAGTGGGGACCCCATCCCCTCCCTGTGTCCCCAACCCCAGAACACACTGTGATGCTCACACAGTGACCACAGGGCCCCTGCTCCCTCCAGCCTTTCCCCCCCACCCTCCCCCGTTGCCTTGGGGTACCCCGGGGTGCAGCACACAACACCCCTGCCCTGACTTGTGGCTCCCCTGAGGCATCCTGAGACTGCCTGGACACAGAGCTCCGAGGGCTACAGACACCCTGAGAGGGGCTGTAGGGCACATGGGGGGCTTACAGCTCCTGAGGGCACACACAGCATGCTGCACTCCCTGCACACACGGCACTGCATGTGCACAGCCCCTCTGTGAGCACAGCACCCACTGGGTGTGCAACACACCCTGCACTCACTGCACACCCTGCACTCACTGCACACCCTGAACACTCTGCACACCCTGCATTCACTGCACTCACTGCACACCCTGCACTCACTTCACACCCTGTACACCCTGCACACCCTGCACTCACTGCACACCCTGCACACCCTGCACTCACTGCACACCCTGCACACTCTGCACACACGGCACTCACTGCACACCCTGCACTCGAGACTGCACACACGGCACACCCTGCAAACACTGCACACACTGCACTCACTGCCCGCACGGCACTCACTGCACACACAGCTCCTGGGCATGCCCTGATTGCATTGGACACATTGCCCATATCATACAACCACAGCACACACGCTGAGCACACCACAGCAGCATCAGGCACATGCTGCTTGTGTTGGGAGCATGCACACAAACAGCACACACTGCACAGGCACTGCACATCACCACACACATGTACACACTGCATGTGCTGTACTGCATGGTGTGTGCCACAGGCTCTACGCATGCCTGTGCTGCAAGTGCCATGTGCACTGCACTCACTGCACACTCTGCAAACACTGCACACCCTGCATACCCTGCACACTCTGCACACCCTGCACTAACTGTACACACTGCCCACACTGCACTCACTGCACACACTGCACTCACTGCACACCCTGCACACCCTGCACTCACTGCACACACTGCACACGCTGTACACTGGGTGCCCACAACTCCTGTGCCTACAGGCTGTGCATGCCCCCCAGACACTGTGCTACCTGCAGCCCCATGGCGCTGTGCACACCCACTGAGCCCTGCGTGCAGCAGTGCAGACACTGCACAGCGTGTGCTACACATGGCACACAGGCACTGCACCCTAGCACTGTTCCCATGTGGCACAAACCACCCTGCACACCCCCATCCCCACACATACACATCTGCGTCGTGCACATGCTGCACACCTTCCGCCACATGCTCAGCTCACTCCACATTCCCCACACACACCTGTGTCTCACTGGGAGCACCCCTGAGCACCCCTGGTCCCCTGCCCAGGTACAGGCACAGACAGAGGCACTGCGGGCACACTGTGCACACCTCCACTGCACATACAGCACCCCAACACAGACTGTGCCCTGTGTGCACAGCCTGGGCAGCACCCAACACCCACCCCCTGCTCACTGCCCTCTAGGACCCCCATTTTCCCACCTCCTAGCATGAACCCACTCTCCTTTTCCCTCCCCACTTCCACTGAGGCATTAGGTGAGTCTTTGCTGGTGGGTCTGGACAATGCAATGCCTTCCCCTTGCCCCAGGATTATGGTTTTCTGCCCCATTTCCATGTCTGTCGACATCCTCACAGTGGAAAGAGACCCTTAATCCCCTGCAAATTCTGCAGGAAGATTTCAGATGCCGGATAAAAAGCTTAAAGATGAAACGTTGCAAGGGTTGAAAATGCTTATAAGAGTCACCAAAATGGTTATTAGCTGGGGTACAGTGCTGGGTCACTCCCACCCAGCCTGGGGATTGACATTCAGTCCTCCAGCGTTCCAGGGCCAGCCTTCACTGGAAGCTAGAAAGAGGAGCTGGGGAGGAAGGAGGGAATTAACCCAGGCTTGGTCCCCTCCAGGCCAGGGCAAGGAGAGATCACGTTGGCTCTCTGAGATGGCACTTTCATAAAATCCTCCACTTTAGAGGAAATCTGACTTTTAGCACCAGTGGGTTCGTTGGCCCAGTGGCATTGGACAGCAGAGCCAAGTGCATGGCATCCCTTGGATTCTGGGTCAGTCCCAAGGACCCTGGGTCAGTCGCTGGGACTGTGGATCAACCCCCAGGACACCACAGCCCTGGGATCCTCTGCTGTGGCAGAGAGGATTATGCCTTTGCATAACCTGTTCCTAGGGCCACCTTATCTTCCCATCCCTCCATTTACTGTCCATCCATCCCTGGGCCAGGGACACATGCAGGCTCCAAAGCCCCCACACCCTCTAACTCTGCAGTATCCCTGCAGGTGCCACCATGTTCCTGAATAAGTGCGAGGGGGACCTGGGTGAGCTGCGGAAGCCAGGGGACAGCGAGGGGACCCCACCCGCTGCCGAGGAGGAGCAGCCCAAGAAGAAGCACCGGCGGAACCGCACCACCTTCACCACGTACCAGCTGCACGAGCTGGAGCGCGCCTTCGAGAAGTCCCACTACCCGGACGTGTACAGCCGTGAGGAGCTGGCCATGAAGGTCAACCTGCCAGAGGTCCGCGTGCAGGTAGGGAGAGCAGCACCTCAGCACCCTGCATCTGTCCCTGAGCAGTGCCAGAGGCACCCCAAGATGCTGCAGAGCTCTGCTCAGCTCTCAGCTCTAGTGCCAATCCTGCCTCTGTGTCTCAGTTTGCCCATTGCTTGAGACAGGAGTGGCATCTCTGCAGAGCCAGCTGCTTCCAACAAAGCCAGGGAAAAGGTTCAATGGCTGAGCCTTGTTCCTCCATGGGGTCCCAGTTTTACTCACAAGGTCTCAGTGGGGTCCATAGGCCAGAGGCTCCATTAGGGCACAGTGATGGTTTTCTGGTAGTGGCTGTTCCCATCCCTCCTGCTGCTTGCATGAGAAAATGGCCAAAAAACCCACCTTGGCCGATTGCGGCCCCTTCCAGGTCTTTTGGGCTGGGAAAGCACAAGACCCTCATGGATTTGAGGGTTTTAAGCTTGTTGGAGCAGGGCAGATTGGTGGGGCAGTGGGTATGGGGAGGTTTTGTTCCTTAGGCTGCAGCAAAAGGCTCGTGGGGGACAGCAGAGCCTGGGAAGAGCCTGGAGTTCCACCAGTCCTCTCCCCATCATGCCTGGACTGATGGGGTGAGAACAGGGAGGGAGAAAGGGTCAGGGAGCTGAAGCAACAAACCCACTGTGAACCGCAGCAGTAACCCCCAAACAAATGAACTGAATTCCCTAGGCCTCAACCCCAGTCAAGACAATGCAGTCTTTTTTGTGGGAGTCCAAACCATAAAGACACCTCTGCTGAGCTCTCTGAACAACAAAAGATTTCACAGAATCACAGAATCGTCCAGGTTGGAAAAGTGCTCTGAGAGCATAGAGTCCAACTGCTCCCCCAGCACTGCCAAGGCCACCACCAATCCATGTCCCTAAGTGCCACATCCACATGTCTTATAAGTCCCTCCAGGAATGAGGACTCCACCACTGCTCTAGGGAAGAAGTTTCCACTAACTTTCCAACCTAACCCTCCCCTCGCACAGCTGGAGGCAGTTTCCTCCTGTCCTGTTCCTTGCTCCTTGGGAGAAGAGCCCGGCCCCCACCTGGCTCCACTGTCCTGTCAGGGAGTTGTAGAGAGTCAGAAGGTCCTCCCCGAGCCTCCTTTTCTCCAGGCTGGGCTCCCCCAGCTTCCTCAGCTGCTCCTTATACAACTTGTGCTCCAGCCCTTTCCCCAGCTCTGTTCCCTTCTCTGGACGTGCAGTTTGCACCAGTGCGGCCCAGTGTCCACCAGCAGCTGTGACAGTCCATGGAACCCTCCCCTTTCCCACCCAGCCATTCATCTTTCCTCCTCTTTGCCTCCTGCAGCAGACCCTTGTGCCCTGTGCTGCTCTGGAGACACAGGGACCAGCATTTTAATGAGCAGTTCCCATGGGGCCAGACGTCACCGCTGGATTTGGGTTGCCGGTCCCTGTCGTTCCTGCTGGGTTTTGGCGCAACTGTAACTGTTTAACTTATAAAAGCTGTGACCTGGGGGCTGGGAAGGTCGGATAACATTGTCCCATGGACTGCTGGGAGTCTGCAGGGCCAGGGTGCGTGTTCCCATGGAGCAGAAGGGGCTGTGTGCTTACACCTCTCACTTTCCACACCTTGGAGATGTCCTTGGTCTCTGGAGCTTGCGGGACAGGTCTGGCAGAGGTGCTGGGATTGCTGGAGCCCTGTAGGACAGCCCTCGTGGGATGGGGTACCTCATACAAGACATCCTCACCTCGAACACTCCCTGTGGGCACCCCCATGAGATACTGCAGAACGGGGCACCCTGCATGGGACACAGCATGTGGGGTACACTGCAAGGGTCCAGCTGGGTACAGTGAGCTCACCTTGGCTCTCACCTTGCAGGTCTGGTTCCAGAACCGACGAGCCAAGTGGAGAAGACAGGAGAAGATGGAGGCTAGTTCCATGAAGCTCCATGACACCCCCGTGCTCTCCTTCAACCGGCCTCCCATGACCCCCAACGTGGGGCCCATAAGCAACTCCCTCCCACTCGATCCATGGCTGACATCCCCCATCTCCAGCGCCACCACGGTCCACAGCATCCCCGGCTTCATGGGAGCCCCCCAGGCCCTGCAGCCCCCCTATGCTGGGCACTCCTTCCTCAACACCCCCCCGCCGATGGCACAGGGCATGCAGCCCATGGCCTCCGCACCCTACCAGTGCGGCACCCCCTTTGTGGACAAGTACCCGCTGGAGGAGGTGGACCAGAGGAGCTCCAGCATCGCCTCGCTCCGCATGAAAGCCAAGGAGCACATTCAGACCATTGACAAGACCTGGCAGCCCATTTGATGAACGCTCCCCTCCAAGCTCCTGGCCGCCGCTCCTGCCCCTGGTGCTGGCTCGGCCCCGCGGCGGGTGAGGGAGGACAGTGGGTGCCCAGCAGGACCAAAGCTGGCACCGGGCAGGGATGCCAGGCTGCATCTTCCCCACACTGACCCACCACCGACGGTGTCAGGAGAGCGAGTCGGGGTGCTGGCAGGATCCCACGGCTGGGGGGAAGCACTCCAGGAGAGCCCCTTTGCCTCTCTGAGGCACGAAGATCAGCTGAGGACCTGGCTGAGGTTCAGGCATCCCACCGGGCCACCCACCACACCCCAGCTGGACACCTCCTTTCTCTACAACCCTTCCCCTTTCCATTATTATTAACTTTTTTATTTTTAATGCTGCAGATTTAAACAAAACTGAACAGAAAGCTCTAGTTCTGTAGGAAGTACTTGGGGGGATGTTTTAGCTGTGTCGGGGCACGCTGCCAGTCGTGCCGGGAGATACAGCAGCGCCGAGAGCACGGGTGTGTTATCAGTAAAGAGATAAGCTGCACAGCTGCCGCATGCTGGAGTCGGGCGCTGCCGGGGCCTCGGTCGTGCCGTGCCCTCCTTTGCACTTTGTGGCTGCCAAGCCTCTGCCAGAAAGGAGCTTTCCGTGTTGATCATGGGAGCATCATCCCTGCATGCTCTCCCACCCTGCTCCCTCGGCTTGCAGCGTGCAGGGCTGGGCCAGCAGCAGGGCCAGCAGCAGGGCCAGCAGCAGGGCACAAGTGACCTCATCCAGCCCCAGATGGGACTGGCTTGTGCTGCACCGTGGCCTCACGCAGGTCGCCTGCTCGACTGTCCCTTGGGGGCTGTGCCCATTGCCCTCCGCCCCAACACTCCCAGAGGTGCCAGTGGCAGAGGGCTGGTGGGAGGATGGGGAGCAGGGGGAGCCCCGAGGCCTCTGGTCACGGCTGGTGAGAGGAGGGAGCCAGCTGTGAGCCCTGGGGTCACCACACCTGGGTTGTTGGGACACACCAAGACCTGGCTTACCCCTTGCCAGTGTTTACTGCCAGGTGGTGGTGACAAGGTGCCGTGTCCTTGGGGATCCCCAGAGTAGCTGTGCAGCTCTGGGGGACCCCATCTGTCCCCCTGCTGGAGCTTGGGGCACAGCCAGTGCCACCAGCACCCTGACCCATGGCAAAGGCCAGCATGGCCCCAGCACACGACTGAGTCCACAGTGGCTTTGAGGTGCTTAAGCACAGCTGGGATAGCAAGACAGGGGGGCTTATCCCTGGATGAGCGGATGCCCCGGGTTCCTGGAATGTCCTGAGGTGTCCTAGGTTCCTGGGGTGCCCCAGTCCCTGGAGAAGCCAGACAAGGGACAACCCTGTCCCCACCAAAACGTTTCCCCAGAAAATCTTCTCACTTCTGACCTGACACCAGCCTCCAGCCGGGACTGAGCTGGGGCAGCCCCATCCCCACCGCGGCCCCCCGGCCCAGACCCCGCTCAGCGCCAACGCCCCCGCCTGCAGCCCCCACCCCCAGCCCGGGGTCTCACCCCGACCCAAACCCCCCGGGGACGGCCTCTGACGTCTCCAGAGCCCCGGGGTCGGGCGGGTCTGGCCGGGATGCCAGCGGGCCAGGCGAGGCACTGACCCCGGCGAGACCCTTCTTCTTGTGCCCCGTCCCCCGGCTGCTGCTGTTCGTCTGTTTCGTTAGCGGCAATTAAACCTTTAACAACCCATTAAACGCATAATCGATGCTCCCCGGCTCCCCAGCCCAGCTAATGGGGTGAAGCGCCCCGGCCGAGGCGAGCAGATAATGAAGCAACGGCTGCGGAAGTAATGGGGTTTGATCCGGGGGACGGGACGCGCTCAATGGGGGCTGCGCTTTTCACATGACATAATTACCGAGGCTGGCGCCAGCCCGGGGCACCCCTCGGCCTCCCGAGCGCCAACAAAGGCCGGCTGGCGCTGGGAGCGGCAGCGCCGCACCCCCGGCTCGTTTGATCGGAGCCTAATTGGGGCGAGGGTGCTCCCCCAGCCCGGCCCCGCAACCGCCGCCCGAGAGCGCCGAGGGGCCCCGGCATGAGGATGCGTCCCCCCGGGTCCTTGGGTGGGGGTTGTGAGAATTATGGAAATTATGAGCTGTATTCCATGGGGTGGCACAGGGAATGTCGGAGTACCCTCGCTTGGTGCCCTCCTTCCCTTCCGTGGGTGTCCCCGGTGCTGCGCTGCACCTCCTGCAGGAACCGACGAGATTTCTGACCCCAAAAATACCATTTAAACGCAGGGAGGGCGCAGAAGTGCGGAGCCGCCTGTCCGGACCATTTTATTGGCACTTTCCTCGGTGGATACCCACTGGAGCCCAGCATGTGGGGGTTTATGGGGGAGAAATCCAAGCAAAAAGGCATTTTTATCTCCCTTAGATCCCAATCCTGTCCGGAAATCGCTCACTGCCCAGATGGAGCCGGTTCCTGGGGTTGTATTGTGAGGAATAGGTGCTACTGGGAGGGCTTGGGGCACCAGGGGCTGCTCCCACACCCTCGTGGCCGAACAGAAGCCCTCCCGCTCCACCCCCTGTAATCTCCTCCCGCGGGATTTTCCCCCTAAGCTGCTTATTTCTCTCTATTTCTCCCAGGCCTGAACGAACCTAGCCCTGCCCTGGCACGTCGTCTCGAGCCCTCTGAGCCCTGGTCCCTGGGCACTGTGCCCCTAGTGCTGCCCGCTGGTGGCCTGGCACATGGGGCTGGCGCTGCCCAAGGATGTGGGGGTGGCATTGCCATGCCAGGGACATGCAGTTGGGGCCCACAGTCCCAGTCGTGCTGTGCTGTGAGACCTGCACCCTTTGGCACAGGCCGGGATGGAGCCCTGCCTCTGTGCATGTCACTTCCACCCCCTCCATCCCCTGGCCTCCAGCAGGACAGACGGACGGACGGACAGACGGACAGACGGGAGGGAGGTGGTGGGGGGGGGGTTGTGCCTCACTGTCCGTCTATAGGGTGTGGGAGCTGGGGCACTCAGGGCTCAGGTTCTCCTCAGGGGTGTTGACCCATGAGCTCTCCACCACCCCCCAGCTCCCGGGGGGAGAGGAAAAGAGGGGGCTGTGGGGTGGTGAGGGGGAGGCCGCGCACTGCAGGTTGAGCTTGGCGATGAGCGGCCGCCCCACGTTCACCCGCTGCCGTTCCTCCACAAAGTCATCCATGCCCTGGTAGCGGTACTGCAGGTACACGGTGAAGGCCAGCTCCTGCTGCAGGGACAGCAACACCATGGGCTCCTGTCCTGGCATGGCCATGGTCACACTGTGCCCCCAGCACCGCCAGCCCCTGACCACCATGGCTCTTACCCGCAGCTTCTGCAAGCCACAGATCCGGCTGTAGAGGCAGCAGGAGGGGCAGCCGAGGCTCCAGACGGGCGCCAATGGACTGCCCAACTCCTCTGGGCTCTCCTTGTTGGTGCATTTGAGGTCCACATCCAGCTCCTGCCATGGATAGCATCCACATGAAAACCACCACAGCTTCACCCCCTGTTCCCCAGCATTGCCCTGGTAGGGGCTTCAGCAGCTGCTCCCACCTCGGGAATATCAGTGAGTCGGGCCTCACACTTGGTGATGTCCTTGGGGGCAGCCACCACACGCGTGTAGATGATCATAATGTTGGAGAACTCGGCTGCGAAGCCCAGCTGCACGGTGACACCGCAGTCGAAGTGGAGGTGCCGGCTCTCTGGCAGGACTGGGGAGGGGACAGGGAGCACAGGGTTGGGGCCTGCAGGGGCTCAGGGCTGCAGCTGGATCCACAGGCGAGGTGGCCGCTGGGTCACCCCAGAGCAAGGGTGGCAACACGGTGCTGTCTCCAGGCCGGTGGCTCTGTGCCACCAGTTTCTCCTCCAGGTGGGAGGAACCCAGCAGATGTTGTTTGCAATCTCTCTGGTCCTGAGGCTGTCCCCCCTCTAGATGCCAGCTTGGGACAGGGTGGCCATGACTCACCATGAGCCTTGGCCCACTGCAGGTTCCTGGCAGAGGACTCATCCTGGCCCGGAGGGCGGATGGGGTCTGTCAGAGCCCGTCTCTCTGAGAGGTTGCTGCGAAGCTCCAGTGCCTGCCGTCCCCGCGTGATCTCCAGAGTGCCCATGTCTGCAGGGGCACAGGGGGTTGGCAGGGGCCACCATGGTGGTCCTTGTTCCCCACTGCTCACTCACCTTCAGCCACCTTGTCCAGCAGCACTGTGATCTTCTCATCCTCCAGCAGCCAGCGCTTGAGGAAGGTGACGAAGATGCCATTGGAGAGCTCACCTTGGCTCAGCTCATAGGCTTCAGCATCTGCACACCTGCGGGGACAGAGCAGTGGCTGGATCTGGCATGGGACCTGGCACTCACTGAGAATTGGCCTCCAACAGGATGACAGCTCTAAGGAAGCCAGAGCTGGGTGTCCAGCACTCTTCCTGTTCCCACCACAGCATCTGGCCACCGTACTGGGGACAAGTGAGAGCAGGGCTGGATCCTGGATGCTTAAAGCATCACCAACCCAAACTCCCATGCTCTGGAGGAGTCTTGGAGCTTCATGCCAGCAGGTGCTGCCTAAAGCCAAGCAGTGCCATGGGCACCTCCCTGCCCTGTGAGGGACTAAGGGCTGCTGCTTGCCCACCCCCTCCAGCATCAAGGGTGGAGGGATGCAGGTGTGGGGATCTGAGCCCCTGCCCTGCCCTGAGCTAGGCAGGGAGACTCAGCCCCACTGCCTGTGCCAGGGGATGGTGGGAGGGGACCCACGTGGCATAGCCAAAGACGATGTTGGCTGTGACCTCCAGCGCCCCAACCTGCGGAATGATGTCATCATTGAGGTTTCTGCAAGAGAAGAGAAGCTGGGCAGAGTGAGAACCTGTCCTCCCCCAAAACCCACCCCAAAGCACACCAGACCTTGAGGGCTGCTATGTCCCCCTCTGCCCACCCATTACAGCGTTTGCTAGCTCACAGGGGCAGTGAAGTCTTGGGGAATTTAGACAATGGGTTTAGATGGGATCCTGGGGGTGCCACACTTCCCTCCCCCAGGAGCCACCACCCCCAGCCACCACCCACGGGTCCCTGTGCTGGCTCTCCCTGACTGGCAGCTTGTCCCCAGGTTGGTGTCAGGGCCGTGTCACCTCTTGCGGCACATGTCAAGCAGGAAGATGTTGAGGCCGGTGCGGCGCTGCTGCATCTCCCGCAGCACCCGCTGCACGCACAGGCAGTGCTCTGAAGTGTAGGCGCTGGGCGCATCAATGGGCACCATGAAGCTGTTGCCAAAATTTTCATAGCCGTGCCCAGCATAGTAGAGTAAACCTGCTGGGGAAACAGAGGGCAGGTGACACGGTGGTATCCCCTGACCTGCCAGCACCTGCCTCTTGCCTGGCTGCACCCCAAGACTCCACCAGCATAAAACCACGCAGCTGCCCCTGGGCTGGAGCCACCCTGGCGGGTGTTGTCGCACCGTAGACACCCTTGTCAAGGAGGAGGAGGAACTCATCGACAGCCATCTGCATCTCGGCCTTGCGCAGGTCCAGCAGTGACACCACCTTGAAGTCGAGCTGGCGGAGGAGGGCACTGAGGGCGTGAACATCCACGATGGGCGCCTGCAGCTGCTTGTGGTGCAGGTAGTGCATGTTGCCAATTAGCAGTGCCACTTTGTCCGTGGCTGCAAGGACGGGAGAGGGACGGGTTGTTACAGAGAGGGACACACCTGCTCTCCATGTTGCCCACAGAGGTGACACCCAACTCTGGCCAGCATCACTGTCCCTGGATACCAAGGTACCCTGTGGCATCCCTGTCTTGCTGATCCCTCAGGTTATGGGTAAGGGTTAGGGTTGGAGTTTTGGGTTGAGGGTTAAGGTGCTCTCCTAATTCAGGTTGGGGCTGGGCTGCCCTTCCAGTATGCTGCACCCAAAGCATTCCTGGCCAAGTAAAGCCTTATGGGGTGACAATGATGACACTGGCAACAATCGGAGCCCCCCAGGGCCACCAGCCCCTTCTGGGCAGGCTCTTACCGTACAGCTGTCCAGGGCTGCCATGCTCTAGAGAGCCTGAGAAGAGAGAAATGCCGTGCCATGGCTCTCCAGTACCAGGGGAGCACAGCAGGCAGAGCAGCACAGACCTGTCCACTGTGCCCCCACCTACCTCCATCCCCCTCCTGCCAGGAGCCTCCAGAGGTGAAGAGCCGTGGGCCTGTGGCAGAGGGGATATCAGGGACACTGTGCATGGCATTCCCCTCCCAGCATGGGCTGCAGTCCCCCCAAAACTGTGGAGCAGCCATGAGGGTTTACTGGGAGCAGAGCAGGTGAGGGAGTCACAGAGGTTTGTCTGGGGCCCTCACCGATCTCTACATCCACCTCCTGGCTCCACACCTCGTGGAAGAGGTTGAACACACGGCAGGAGTAGCTGCCCCGCTCAGCTGTTGTCACCAGCTTCACCTGCCAGCAGGACAGAGCAGGAAGCTGGGGCACTGTGCCAGACCATGCTGCACTGTGCCACACTGTGGCATGCTGTACCATGCCAGAGGTCCCTGCATACCTGGAGCTGGGGTGCCTGTGCCCCTTCCACGGGGCGCCGGTTCCTGAACCACTGGTACTGGGGTGGGGGGTTGCCAATGGCTCTGCACTCCAGCACCAGCGTGTCCCCCTCGGCCAGGCGGCACGGCCGTGGCTGCCGCAGGATCTGCAGCCCTGCCATAGTCGGGCAGTAGCCACTGGCTGGGGAAGGGACAGGGTGGCAAATTAGGCACCCAGCCATGGCAGCACTCTGCAGAGATGCTCCAGGCCCCAGGTTCTTCACCCACAGGCCCTGGCACCCATGGATGGCATGAGGCAGCAGGCATAAGGAGGACATAGGGCATGTGGCTCCTCTGTGGGTGCCATCACCCCAGCAAGCCCAGAGACCTTCACAGCTGAGCCAGGGTGTTACATGGCAAATGACACCACTCAGGACCCATCCCTGTCCTGATGGGGCAAGAGGTGCCCTGCAGGAGATGTCCCAATCAGGCAACTAGTTCCCCATAGCTGCCAGCCCAGGGACAGAGATCTTGAGATCCACCTGAGCTGGGGCTGCTGCTCTTCTCCACCTGGACATGAGCCCATCTGGAGAAGGTGAAGGTGGCCCCACAGTTCACCCGGCAGATGTACCACTTAGGCTGGCCTGCCGGGCTGGCTGTGTCGATCACGAGCTCTGGGGATGTGGCTCCAGGCATCTACAAGACAGAAGGAAGCCAAGGAGTAATGGGCTCCCTCTTACCCGTGCGGGTCCCTCCCCATGAACAGGGTGCAGGGGCCCTGCTCAGTGTGGCACAGTGGGACCTCACCTCCTGCCTCCCACAGAACCACTGGTATGTGAGCCCTGGTGGGCCAGATGCGCAGCAGGTCAGGGACACCTGTGTCCCCTCCACCACCACCTGTGACTCTGGCTGTACCGTGATGCGAATCACATCCTGGACTGCAGGAGAGGGGAGACCTGGGCTGGCTGAGTCCCCTGTCCCGCACTACCCCATACCATCTAGTCCCATCCCCACCCACAACACATTCTTGTCTCCCAGCCCATCCTATCACACCCCACACCTCTGTCCTGTCCCAACCATCTCATCCTACATTGTCTCATTGGCATATTCAGTGCTATCCCATCTATGCATCTCATCTTGTTTCAGTCTATCCCATCTCCCTCTCCTCTCCTCTCCTCTCCTCTCCTCTCCTCTCCTCTCCTCTCCTCTCCTCTCCTCTCCTCTCCTCTCCTCTCCTCTCCTCTCCTCTCCTCTC